>NC_136067.1:630532377-630876742 GCF_964261635.1 Lissotriton helveticus
TTTTGCCAGTGCTTCTACCAATGGCGAAGGTAAATATTGAATAGAAGGGGGGACAACGCAGAGCCCTGTGGGATCCTCAATGCAAATCACTCAGACCTACATTCTCCTAGTTGGACCTTTTGAGACTGATTCTCCAGGAAAGAGGTAATCCATTGGAGGACCATCCTGGTGACTCCCAGCCATCGGACACGGGCCAGCAGCTGCGCATTGCACACCGTGTCAAACGCAGCTGAGAGATATAATAAGATCAACGCCGTGGAGCTCTTAATATCAGCTGCTAGCCTACATTCATCCAGCACCGAGAGCCTCACTAACTCAGTGCTGTTACGGGCCCTGAATCCTGCTTGCCTGTATGTAACAGCTGATGCTCTTCCAAGAAGAATGAGAGAACTCTGAGCACATGTTGGTCGAGAACTTTGGCCAGGAAAGGGAGCCGGGAGATGGGTCGAACGTTTTTCAAATTTTTGATGTCCGCCCCGACTTTTTTCGGCAGTGGGATCACCATGGCTTTCTTGAATTTATGAGGTACCTTCCCTGTTGCCAAGGAGAGATTTAGTAGAGACAACACTTCTGGCTCTACTGCCGGAATGACCTTTTTAAACACCAAAAGGGGGCCTCTCCTCATAGTACATGGATTTGAATCTGAGGATTGATTTTTTGTATAGGGCTAGTTTTGCCTTATACTTCTTCAATAATTCTAGGTCATATGAGCCTGTTTTTCTTCTCTTAGTTCTTGTGTCTACCAGGGGGCACACATCATATTGTTAGTTACTCTTTCCCTTTGCGCACAAGCCACCATATCAAAGGTTGTCCTTAACCTGGAAGTGAATTTTTCCTACACTAGATCCAGATCCCCGGACTGTGATCCTGAGTGTACTGTCTCATTTGGTACATCCCTCAGCTTGGCGTCCTCCATCTTGCGTCAATTCCTTACTTTGTAACTGTGTATGAGATATGAGCACTGAGATTGTTTTTTCTCTTGTATTTCATTGCTTTGCAGCACCTGCCTGGAAAATTCCATTATGGGCATGTTCTAGCCCAGTTACGAAATGTACTTAATGTATATTTATGCTTGTCAATTTCAGTTCCTCTGTGGCACTCCTAGCGAATGGGCAGACTGGGCTCTGCTCTGAGTGTATTCTGAATAAATAGTTATTGGTTTGTATTCCCTACTGTTTGATCAACTCTTCATATAGTATGGAAGGCTGAGAGGTGGTCATTAGTGACCAGAGTGACCCAAAATGGGCCACTTCCTACAAGGGCCTTATTACGATGTCGGTCGGAAGGCATTCCGACCAACTCGGTCTCTGAAAGGTTTCTGACTGCATCGGTTTCAGGGATTCCGACCATGGAAAGGACACATCAGATAAGTAGTTTTTAACTGAGCACAAAGCTTGCAAAATAACTGTTACCGTCTTTTCTGTGATACGAGGAATTCTTTAAAGCATATTTGTTACTTTCACTGTTTTTCAGGATACACAAGAGGTTAAAATCAAGTATTACCACGGAAAATGGCACCTGAAATAAACTTCTGGCCCAACAATGGAAACGCGAAGCCTATTGGCAACTCTGAAGAATGTGGTGTAATTGCTTGGAACCAGAAATCAAAGCAAAGACTTCTGACGTTGGAGTCGCCAGCATGTCCATAATCGGTGAAGAACATTCAAGTAAGTGTAGCAAGAAAGGGGGCACGGCATTAGAGTGTCACGGCCGAACTGAATGCAAAGCATGTGGCCTGTTTTATTCTGGCTTGACTCCGCTCTGCACACATGTGTGATCGGGAGCAGAGAAAGCCTGACAGTGTGTGGCTGTCTAAAGGGAATGGACAAAGTGAAGCTGTCACCTACCCTAGAAGTGGATTGGAGATAGGCTGCAGTGGTATTCTAAAACAGTAATGTTAAATCCAACTTTACCATTAAGGAAGATTTATCATTACCATTACCAATTATATAAAACATGACCGAGCTAGTCCTTCTCAATAAGTAATTAGACCTTAAAAGTGTATAAAGGAATTCCCAATGTTAAGCTATGAGAGGTGTAGGCCTCAAAGTAGTAGCAGTAGTGAAAAATAAATGTAAGGGTATTTCACTATCAGGACATGTAAAACTTAAAAGTACATGTCCTACTTTTTACTTAAAGAGCACCCTGCCCTATGGACTAGTTAGGACCTACCTTAGAGGTGACATATATATATATATATATATATATATATATAAAATAAAAGGGGATATTAAGGCTTGGCAATGGGCTTTAAATGCCAAGGCGACATGGCAGTGTAAACTGCACACACAGACTCAGTGGTTTTCCTGAGACGAGTTTAAAGGCAATTTAGGTGGGTGGAACAATCAGTGCTGCAGGCCCATCAGCAGAGTTTAATTAACAGGCCCTGGGCACAGGTAGTGCACTCTACTCTGGACATACAGATACATTAAATATACCAATTGTGGATAAATCATGGAAACCATGTTTAGGTGAAAAACACATTCACTTTAGCATTGGATATCAGTGGTAAAGTTATCAAAGTCCTAAAGTCAGTAAACACAAGTTCAGAAAAAAAGAGGAGGAAGGCAAAAGGTTTTGGGTGACCCTTAAGAGAGGGCCATTTAAAGCTCAGAAAAAAATGTATTGATAAATGTTGATACTGTGTCCTCATTAACTATAATTGTGAATTCCATGAAAACCTTGCAATAGGAAATTGTGTCAGTATTGCCTCAGCGTGGAAGAAGACGTTCATCTCTGAAAAGGTTATCCTTTGCAAATACCTTGTGAAACTGAAGAGATTATTTGCAGGAACACACACATTTGAGGTACATTTGAGGAATTTAAGCAAATTTGTTAATGCTAAAATTGACTATTGGTATCTATTGGAGTGAAAGGAAGTCTTTATATACTATAGAAAAAAGAGATCATTTTTGGCACATTTTGAGAAAGCAGGTATATTTCGAGCTCAGAGAATCAAAAAAATAAGTGTACAGGCACCGCACAAGCAGTCCTTAGTTATATTATTCAAGCACACATATATTAAAAAAAGGTTGAGGAGAGTGAACTGTTAGTGATACGTTTCAGTTGATGGAATAAGGACAGCATTTGTCCACTTTAAAAAGAGTCAAAGCAACTTCTTTTACAAATTCTTTGAGAAGCTGCATTGTCCAATAGGCCATATACCAGCACAATTAACAGCAAAAGTCTATCCCTGCATGTGAAAAGAGAAAAAAAATAAACCACTCCCTAAGGAACAGTTATTGCTTTGTTCGTAAAGAAGGTAACAATCTGATTTACAGCAAATTATAGATCTTCCTGTCTGTTGAATGCAGATCTAATACCAGCATGAATATTAGCTATGAGTCTGGAAAATATTGTGCCAAAATGGATTCATATATCAGAAACACATGTAATTGGAGACAACTATGGGTTCAAGTATTGGACTTTGGCCTAATTTACTAAATCTTCCATTGGTTACCTCTAGATGCTATGATTACATTAAAATCGGTGCCTTACATATAACATTATTAATTTCAGTCCACCTAATAAGGCCAACCTCCCAACTACCTCAGGAGGGCAGTGAGGTGTACTTGGCAAGGATTCGTTATATCTGGGAAACTACTCAAGCTGCAAAGCAATCCTTCTCAAGAGTAGCCCTCCAATCTTAGGAGCCCCTCCCAATCCATATCTCATCAAAGCACACGAAAATACAATTCTCTTTCAGGAGACTATTAAAATACCTCTTTCACTGATAACTTTACTAACCAATTTGCCTAAGCTCCATCCGATGAGGCTATTACCCTCCCCACATTATAATGGTTATAATCTAAGGCATCTAGTTTTTTATGGAATGTCAGTAGTTAGTGTTCTGTTTCCTTCTTTTGTATTTTGTGTTAATATACTGACTCCCTCTAAAATGAAACTGGCAGAGCTTAATTTGAGTGTGTACTTACAGGTGGTGCCTTTCATCACTCTTTTTTGGGGGCAGGTACTCATATGGCCTTGGCCTAGACCAAGAGGGAGACAAACACAAACACAAACAGGGGAACGAAGGAGAAACAGGAAGATTGAAAAATCAGTAAAAAGATGACAAAGCAGAGAAGAAAAAGAACCTGCAAGGGTGAGATAAAGGGGCACAGAACATTTATGATGGTGGATGAAAGAGGCATGAGGTGGAATCAAGGCTACATAGCCTTTGCATCTGACAACCCCGAAATTCCGTAGCACTGGTTTTGGGTTTCTTAACAATCTTTGGGCTCTCCCATTCATTATTTTGCAAATTAAGCTTTGATTCTTGTGTTGGCCGGGTCTTCTTTAAGGCACACGTTGCTAAGTGCAGATGTTCTGTAGACCACTGTTAGAATTTCTGAATAAAAATAAATGCATTTATGAAATATCCTTAGCACCTGCATTCCTTGATGAGAAGAAAACCTTCAATAGAGTGAGTTCATTGTTTTCAAGGAGAACAATTTAGAAATTTGAAATTCCATGTATATTTATAGAATCTGCACTATGTACTCTAATTCAAATGTCTATTTCGCTGTAAATATACTCTTGCCTGTTACGTTGTATTTATTATTATGTAGCACAAATGAGAGATAGCCTCTTTCTCTTTTACTTTTTGACAGTAACCTTGAATCTCTCAGTGCCTCCATAAGAGATAAAGATCAGATGGCAGGAATTTTTCATTTTCACAGCGATCACTAATTTAAAAACTTAGCATTAGACTATGAAGCCTAATCACATAGGGAAATCTCCACATCTGTAGATATCTGCCTATGTAACCAGCTAGGTGTGGACCAAAGCTAATGGGAAGGCTGAAGGAGGAGTCCACAATCTCTTGAGCTTAACGTTCAGTTTCATTTGTTGGAGAGGTGTTCGAAAGCACATTGTGCAGAGGAATAACTCTTCATCTTCATCATCTTAGCTGAATCATTAGTTAGTATTTCTATTTAACATAACTTTCCTTGAAAAATGGAAAAGGCTTACATTTTTCCCAGTGGTGTTCCTATTGGGAAACGGCCACTACAACGCGCCGTTTCCACGGAAACATTAACCACGCATGCGTTACAACGCATGCGTGGTTACCACGAAAGCCTTTACCATTTACCAGCCGTTTCTATTTTCTCTCCAAAGCCTCTGTGTTATCATAATATGAGGACTTGCCATTGATCGCATGCTGTAGGTTTTTACCGTCCCTCAGGAAAGGTTTATTCCTTTAACTGCACACATTTGGCCACTGCTTGACAGGGATCACAGGGAAGATAGACAGAGATAAACAATCAGATATGTTTGGAGATAAAGAAACATGTCTTCTCCTAGTAGGAGACGTGAATTGAGGAGAGAGCGTGGACACGTGCTGGTTGACTCTTAGATTCTCTTTTCGTTCTGTTTTCCATTTCCATCTGTGTTGAGATCACACATTATTGATTGAAAAATAATGCGAAACTGTTTTTTAAACCAAGTTAGATGATTATGGAAATGTGAAACCGAAAGTGCAGCTGCAAGCTGTTTTTCAGTCATTAATGAGAAAAATGTCAGCACAGATGGAGGTAACAAGTACAGAATAATGTAAAGATGTGCATGTTTTCCTTTTAAAGTATGAGACTGGCGCAATAACCAAACAGAAAATAACTATTTTGTGATTGTTACTGCAGTAGTGGATGGGTTATGTTGGATGAGCAATCCACACAAAATGAAACAAGTTCTAAGCATTGGCCTATCTATCAAGCACTAAGTGTATTTAAATTCCTTCTAAGAGAGGAACTGTATTTTCCATCAACATATTTTTAATAATTTAGATCTAAAAGTACTCATTTGGAACAACAGAGCTTTTCTTAAAAGAAATACACATACACACACATATATTTCACTGAAAAAAACAATAGTTGGAGAAACGTTAGGCTTAGGATGGCATTTTACTCATAGAAAACCAGAGAAATTCAGCAGTTATAGTTAGGTGAGTTAAGTGAGAGTCTGTGTGAATAGCTGTATGGGTGAGTGAGTGGATATGGAAGTGCTTGTATGGATGTGTGCATGGGTTAGTAAGTGCTTGTGTCGCTGTTTGAGTGAGTGTGTTAGTGCTTGTATGGGTGAGTAAGTGGCTGTGTTGAGAGGTGTATGGGTGAGTGAGTGGGTGTGTGAGTGAGTGCCTGTATAGGTGAATACGTGGCTGTGTGAGTAGCTGTATTGGTGAGAGTGTGGCTGTGTGAATGGATGTATGGGTGAGTAACTGGTTGTATAAGTAGCTGTATAGGTGAGTAAATGGATGTATGAGTGACTGTAGGAGTGAGTGAGTGGGTATATGAGTGGCTCTATGGAAGAGTGAGTGGTTGTGTGATTACTTGTATGGTATGTGTATGGGTATCTGAGTGGCTATGTGAGTGGTTCTGTGGATGATGTAATTAGTAATCCCAAATGACCTAATTGATGACATCATCCAGTGAGTGGGTTTCATGAACATTTGTGAGACCTAAAGATAGATGCTAAGCTACTGCAAACGTTAATGTACTATTCTTTCTGTACTACTAATAAGTGATATTGATTCTAACATATGTCAATTGAATAGCAGTAATGTGAATGTCTGTGTCCATGCGTGAGTGGCTGTATGGATGAATTCAGGAGTGTGTCAGTAGCTGGATGGGTGAGTGAGTGACTGTGGCAGTGACTGTATTGGTGAGTGAGTGCATGTGTGAGTGGCTGTAAGGGTGAATAAGTGGCTGTGTTGAGTGATTGTATGGGTGAGTGACTGGGTGTATAAGTGGCTGAATGGGTGAGTGAGTGGCATTTGAGTGGGTATTTGGTTAACTGAGTGGGTGTGTAAGTGGCAGTATTAGAGAGTAAGCATCTGTGTGAGTGGCTATATGGGTGAGTATGAGGGGTTCAATGTATGTGAACATAGGTATATAAGTGGTTGTATGAGTGAGCGAGTGGCTACATGAGTGGCTGTATGGACAAGTGAGTGGTTCTCTTAAGAAGATGTATGGGTGAGTGACTGGCTCTGTGGGTGTGTGAGTAGCTGTATTGGTGACTGAGTATGCAAGTGGCTGTACTGGTGACTGAGTGGTTGTGTAAGTGACTGTATGGGTTAGAGATTGGCTGTGTGAGCAAGTGCATGGGTGAGTGAGTGGCTGTGGTAGTGGTTGTATGTGTTAGTGAGTTGGTGTGGGCGTGGCTCTGTGGATGAGTAAGTTAGTGTGTGAGTGGGTATGTGGATGTGATATTCAATGTGTCAGAGGTTGGATGAGTGTATGAGTTGATTGTCAGAGGTTCTGAAGATGATGTCCTCAGTGATGTCATTTGAGATGTAATGTGAGTTCATAAGTAGTGCATTGTGGGGGCGTACATTATAGTTAGCTCAGGTAAATATAACTACTGAATTTCACTGGTTTTATATGACTGAAATCTGAACCTAATTATAACATCCCTGTAACCTTTTTTTTGTTTAGTGGATTTCTATGTTTTAAAAAAAAATCTTTCTCCTAATTATAATGTCCCTGTAACCTTTGTTTACTCTATTTCCTAACTATCTTCCTTGGACACATGCCATGGGTATGTACGTGGCCATGTCTTCATGACAGGAGCCTGCAATTTATCATGTAAGCCCACTACATTGCCAAGAAACACAGAATTTTTAGTACATTGACCTGTTCCATCTTTCTCACATTGATTCCTCTGCACCCTGAAAATCTCTCTATGGCAGTGGTATAATGAACCTTGAGGGTACAAAGTACATGGAGTGCTCACCACCTGGCCCATCAACTACCACTTAAAAGGAGGCCCCCTGTGTAAGATCCTCATGGCGAGACTCCTCGAAATTGGAATGATGCTCAAAGTTTTCCACCTCCCGACATCACCACACTCTGAAGGTTATTACACACAGAGCATAAGGGCGATCAGGCGAGGGAAAGGGATAGGGGAAAGGAACAGCAGAGAACAGAACCCGGAGAAAATAAGAAATACACTGGTTAGAATAATGCATTAATCCCCTACTCTCATATGTGTCTCGCTAAATGCAAGCATACCTGAGAGACAAAGAGTGTGGGCTCCCCCAAGCTTCAATTCTTACAACACACTTCCAGTCAGAGTGTTTCATGCTTGCGCCTAATAAAACAAAGCTAAGAATCAACTTCCTCCTTTTACCATTCAGTAAACACAAATATACTTTTATTTTCTGACATGAATGAATGTCTATGCCCTCAGTCAGTAAATTTGAACAAAATACATTTCAGTTTGTGTGGCACTCTTTGTATTCCTTTATTTCAACTTAGTAATCGAAAGAGTTCGACTCATTTAACTCAGTAGAATGCAGCCTGGAGTCCCCCTCTGACCAGAGGGCATCAAAGTAATATACTAGAAGATTGCACTGTACAAAACTTGCACAGCATCCCCACTCAGCACTCCATGGGGTTTCAAAAACCCTTCACTTTCCAGTTTCAGGAAATTTCTTCTTATGTTTTATCTTTTATTTTCATCTGTGGCAACTTTAGTTCATTCAAAATATATTTCCAACTTCCCGATGCATTTCGGGACAAAGCCCTTCTTCAGGGGTGATTCTGAAAATTAAATGTGTATAAAGTGATTCAAGGGATCCCTTCCCTCCACAACATGGTTCCTAAATTAGTAACTTGTAGCTGCAGTGCAATCTCGAATATATACTCTGACTCATATATACCTTCAGAACACAACAAAGAAAGAAGTAAAAGAAACAATAAAGAATGGGGGAAAAATGAACAGTACTTCCCATCTCAGCGAAAGCAAAATTAGTTATAGGTAGTTCCATTTCTCTTGCCCCAAAAAAAGGAATCTTCGTGTACACCATTGACGCCAAATTTGAGCAGTAGACAAAAGAACATAAAACTTAGTCACAAGTTGTCTCCAATCACTTCCTACCTGGAAGTAGATGTCCCAAAATAAAGAAGAGCCCCTCGGGTCTTAGGTTACTGGTGGGGATCCTTATTTCCGCTCTCCTTGAAATCGGACATGCAAATATGCCCCCAAACCCTGCGCACACTCCTCACCAGCCACTGAGCGCCAGGGCAAAGGCAGCGTGCACAAGTCCCCGCCCTACACCTCACCAGCTCAGGAGCGCTGGGGCTAAAGCAGAGTGTAAGGTTCCCCGCTCTCATGCTACTCCAGCAGTGCAGCGTTTGAGGCAGAAAACAAAGTGCTAGATACTCTGCTCTCAGGCCACTCCAGCCGGGCAGCACAGAGGCAGAAATGAAGAGTAAGAATTCCCGCTCTCACACCACTCCTGCCAAGCAGCAATGAGGTAAAACAGTGTGCCAGACTCCCGGAATCCGAAGTAAGGGAGGGGGTGAGTCCGCACGGGATGCCAACAACAAGAAAGGCGGAACGCTGCCTCGGAATTCGGAATTTATGCCTTCTCCGTCTGACCACAGGAATCAAACCCATGATGCCATAACACGGAAGTTCAGAAATTACTTAGAATTACGCAGACTGTCTTGCATGCAATAGACGTGTTTATGTCTGAAGCCCAGTGTGCTAGACCTTCATGGGAACTGTGTTCCTCAATGGCGATGTGGCGTTGTCACTTGTGATTCCTGAGAGTACGTTCCACTCCCACGTCCCTGTTATGTCCAGGTATGGAGGGATATCGCTGATGGAAAGCACGGACAGATAAGGGGGCATGAACGTTGAACACCGGCTCCCAGGAGTCATCAGAGGAAGAGGTGTGGCGCCGCGGCCAGGGCGACTGATGCTGGAATCTGGGGACCACGGTTCGATTCCCGGCTCCGGCGGCAGGTTAGCCCAGCACCATGTGACTCTGGGCAATAGCTCGCTTAATCTTCCCGACGGCCCCCAGCGCCTAGAGACCCTTACGGGTGATTGTGCGCTTTACAAATGTGGACTTTACTTTACTTTACTTTTATCCTCCGCCACATAACCCGTCCACGAAATCATTTATCACAACCAGCCCTTCCTATACTGAGAATCCAATACATGGCAGACTTTCTATTTCAGACCCCCATCCTTCATGACTGGCGGTACGATTCAACACCGAGCTCCCCTCGCTGGCTTAAGTAGGCTGCAATGGAACACTGGATGTATCCAAAGATGCACAGGCAGATGCAATGTGTATGCCACAGGATTCACCCATTGAAGCACAATATAAGGGCCAATGAACCTAAGGTGGAACACACTACGCATCGGGAAATGGATATTCCTCGTAGACAGCCATACCTTATCTCCATGCTGATACTGAGGATCATCAAAAGTTTTCTGTGCACTGCTCGGATCAGTCTGATCCTGGAGTGTCACTCAAGTTGGTTCATGATCACTAAGGGCATGGTAACTGGCAGAACTTTGGCATGGAAGCCATGATTAGCGTAGAAAGAAGGGGACACATGACCTCTATGGAACTGTGCCATGCGTTATTGAACACAAGTTCTGCTAACCATAACAACAAAACCCAAGATTCTTCAGCTTCTTTCGCATAGCATCGCAGGTATTTCTTATGGGTCTGATTCAATCTTTCGGATTGTCCATCGGTTTGCGGGTGGAGGCTGGTGGACAAGGCAGCTGATACATGTATGGATTTGCGCCACATTTGCCATAAATGAGCTATGAATTGGGGGCCCATGTCGGATATTATCACCTGTGACAGGCCATGTATTCTTACCACATTTTCCAGTAGCAATTGAGCAGTTTGTCCCCCTGTGGGCAGGTTGGTGCAAGGTATGAAATGCCCCATCTTAGTAAGGCTATCCACCACTACTAAGATGGCTGAAAATCCTTTGTCTTTTGGCAGGCCGGTGATAAAATCCATACTTATGTTTTGCCATGGTAGAGTTGGAGTGGGCAAAGACATCAGTTTCCCTCTAGCTTTTGTATGTTCTCCCTTGGCTCGAGCACAGATCTCGCACTTTTTGACCCATGCCAGCACATCCATTGCTAAAGTAACCCACCAGAACTGACACTGTAACAAATTAATGGTTTTAACACAGCCTGGAAGTCCAGCAATGGTAGACTTCTGACACCAATCAAAAGTTTCTGGTTGGATAGCCTTCATTGGCAAATAAAGTTTGCTATGCATGAAAGGCAATCCATGTTTAATTTTGCGCAGTGCATGGCCCTCAGCTCATCAATCCCAAGCGTCCACTGAATGATGTTTTCTCACTTCTTCTAAGAAGTTGTCAATTCTGCTTACGCACAACACTCTGGATGGAGCGATGATGGATTCTTCCTTCTTGTTTCATGGGATGATGTCTGTGCCTTGTCGGGATAACATATCAGCTTTCCTGTTTTCCACTCCTGGTCTGAAGGTGATGATGAAATCATCAAAAAATAACATCCATTTCATTTGTCATTGAGATCGGTCTTCAAATATTGCAGGTTCTCACAGGTGCTGTATCCACTCCTGGAACACCTTCTTTATGGCCAGAAGCTCCTTTTCAGATATGGTATAGTTTACTTTGGCAACATTGAGTTTCTTTGATATTTATGCCACTGAGTGGAGTTGACCTGCCTATGCATCCCTTTGAAAAAGCACTGCCCTCATGGCCACATCAGAGGCATCTGCTTCCACTACGAAGGCAGGTTAGTTTGGGGATGTTTTAGGACAGGATCAGGGGTAAAAGCTGTTTTAAGAAAGTTAAAAGCTTCCATTGCATCACTTTTCCACACAAATGGCTCTCTCTTCCTCGGAAGTCTAGTGATTGGAGCTACCACATGTGAGAAGTGTAGGATGAACCTACGGTAGTAATTGGCGATAACCAAAAACATTGCACTTCTCGCACGTTGTTGGGTACTGGCCAATTCTGTACTGCTTTCACCTTTCTCTCAGCCAAGCTCAACCCAGAGGGGCTCCAAATTACCCCTAAAAACTCCACTTCACTCACGTGAAATTCACACTTGCTCAATTTTCAGAACAACAGATGTTCTCTGAATTTCTGCAAAACCAATTTTACGTGATGTTTGTGCCCTCCTTCATTGTCGTCGAATATCATCCATGTAAACCACCACAAACTCATCCGCATATTCTTTGAGCACTTCATTTAGGAAACACTGAAAAGCCGCCTGGGTGTTGCACAACACAAACGGCATGAAAGTATACACTTAAAGCCCATAGCATGTTTTGAAGGCTGTTTTCCATTCATCTCCCTCTCTCATCCTGACCAGATTGTAAGCTCCACATAAATCGAACTTAGTCACTTGGTCTAGCAGCGGCAACACCAGTGGAAGAGGGCACCAATTACTAACTGTGTTTTTGTTAAGCATGCAGTAATCTATACAGGTCCTCAAATCACCATTGGCTTTTGATATAAAAAAAGAGAAGAGGCCGCTGGAGAGTGGGAAGGTGTTATAGACCCTATTTCAAGATAATTATCCAGATTTTCTCTCAGATGTTTAGTTTCTGGCTCTAACAATGCGTAAACTGTACAAGAAGGTATCATGGCACAAGCTACTAAATCTATCTGACAGTCGTATTCCCTATGCGAAGGGAGACTTTTCGCCTGGCTTTCACTGAACACTCCCCTATACTGCTCATAAGCTGGGGGTAAGGCTGTTTCCTTTTCTGCTGCAGTGGCTATACACCAGGGATGTGCTAGTGACAAGGCCTGTGTGGAAGGGTTCAGCATACACACTGTGGTACATTCCTCCGACCCGAAGTACACTGATTTCTTTCTCCAATCAATGATGGAGTTGAGATGCCACAACCAAGGCATGCCCAATATGAGGCCTCAATGATATTCAACGCGATGAACTCCTCATGCTGCTGTGCATTATTGACTATTGTTAAACAAACTGGTTCAGTTTGGTCTGTGATGGGACCTGATTTCAAGGGTTTGCCATTCACGGCTAATACAGTCTCGGGAACCGCTCTAGGTATACGGGCTAATGCCGGTTGGTGTACCAACCCTTGGTCAATAAAATTGCCTGTAGCACCGGAGTCAATCATGAACACCCCATGGTGGAACTGTTCACTACTCTGTAGTCTCATGGGAAGCACTGTGTGGGTCTCAGTTCCTCTACTTTCCACCACTGAAAAGGAGGGCACCTTCCATTCAGTGTTAGACAAAGAGGAGGGTAGTCTGTGCTCCACCTTTTCAGATTGATTTTGTAGAAGAGAAACCGCCACCCTCTTGTTCCAGGACAAAGTGGAATGCTTTGGCCTGGAAGGACATTCCCTCACATAATGCCCTTTCTTACCACAGTACATACATTGTCCGTTCACTTGACGAGCCTCTCTTTCTTCTTTTGCGCTAGGCCTCATGGGAACTGTTGTACCTCAACCCCAAGAAGTGCGGCGAGGTGGCACTGTCACTTGTGATTCCTGATACCCTGGAGCTTGGGAGCCCCCCTCACACCGCAGCGACTGCAGGGGATTATGTTACAGCAATGCTCTATTGCATTCTATAAAGCACATCAAAATAATTTTCATTTGCCTACTGCTTGCAAACACATTTATTCTTTGCAGTGCCACCCCACTATAACACATGTACTTGAAGTGATTGTGAACAGCATATGCTACAAAAATACAGTAGTCTGGGGTGTCAACAACACTTGTGCACAAGTTGTTGCTGCTGTGGACTCAGAGAAGTCTTGAATTATGGTAATCATGTTAAAGATGCTTAGTGCCTCTGGCCTGGTAGGACTGACCCATCTGTGGAAGCAATCACCAGCAGAGCCTTCTTTTATAGGCGCACATAACAAGTACAGATACCACCCACAGCGAGTAGACATACCCACTTAGTAATGCGCTTCAGTTTAATATGTATGTAGCACAGCAGAGGAGAGGGGCTACAGAGTGCATCTGCAGATAACCGGAAAATAAGAAGGTCTGTCATTAGCTACTTTTGGCAAAATATCTTTAAGAGAATCTAAAAAGAGCAACATAACTAGGAAAAATGTATACTAGAGTAAAGCGGAACAGGGGAGGCATTGGCCATCCTACAACACTGGAGACTATCATGTGAAGATGGTAAATTGGGTATATGGTGCCTGGTGGCACTGGTGATATCACAGATGATGTCAACTGTGATGTTGTAGGTGATGATCTTTGTTTCACTATCAAGACACACTGACTCCAGAATGCAATTACTCCAGTCAGTGAGAAATCAAAGAGCCACACAGACAGGTGAGTGGCTATTAGTTGTATCCCAGGTGGCCGAGGGGTGTTAGGGTCTGGTCTGGTGCACCTAAATGCTGTCTGTATTATAGTGCCCAGCCAGTGGACACAGACTTGCTTCCACGAGGTCCCATAGCAACACTGCTACGCCACTGCATGTGGAAAAGGTCTCCAGGTTCCAAAAGCACTACGAGGCCATGCAAATGGTAGATATGTGCTATACAAAAGCTTATACTATAACACACAAACATAAAGACACAGCACATAGAAGCACTTGCTTCTACACCGACAGCGTCCCATCCTTGTGTCCCTGGCAGTAGGCAAGCCAAACACTACATAAACGCAATTACAGTAATTAGACAGCAATACCGCTGAAAGCAGAAGGCTGACATTGCAGCTGCCAGAATAATAATTTTGCCATTTATTCTGGCCAACACTAACCTGCTATGGTGCATGCAGGTTCGCTTGGCCAGGGAGCAGGGGCAACAAAACAAAGGCTGATTAAATTTAAATATTTACATAGTCACAGATCATGGCAACATCAAATGAGCCGTTCTAAAATTGTCTCTCATTCTAAAGTAAATTCACTATAACATTTGCAAATGGCTTCCTTACAAACTCTTTGGAATTGTCTTCCCAGCAGTTCCATGTATACCCAAAAACCAATATCTTTTAAAAAGCATTGGCAACTGGTCAACTGGTACTTCCACCAGAAATAAGGGTTTTGCATGCTATCGCTTGAGTAAACCTTATATTTGCAGCATAGTACATTGAAACCTCAATGCTAGGTTACCCACTAAAAAGGGTTGCAGCAAAGTAATATGCTATAATTGACATTCCCTAACCATATACCCATAGTCTGAAAGAATAATGCACAATGCAATGTTTCACTATAGGCAGCTGTCGTGTGGTGCCAAAATCTGTCAGTCAGAGCAAGGCAAGCCCATGGAAGGTTAACATGTCAGCAAACCCCCTTCATGTTGCTGAAGAATGCTAGTTAAGTCCGACCCACCCCTGATCTCAAATGACATCACAGATGACATCATCCAGTGAGGGCAGGTATTTTCCAAAAGTTTATGAGTGTTAACCATAAATACCAAGGCACCACAATAGTAAAAATAGTATACTTTGTGCTCTACTATTTCTAACATATATTATGTGAGTGGCTGTGGGACTGTTTGCTTCCATGTGCGAGTGGGTGTCTTAGTGCCTGTATAGGTATGTGGGTGGCTGTATGGGTGTATAAGTAGGTGTGTGAATATCTATGTAGGTGAGTGAGTGGCTGTGTGAGTGATTGTATTGGTGAGTGAGTGGTTGTGTCAGTGGCTATATGGTTAAGTGACTTAGTAAGTGACTATATGGGTGGATGTGTAAGTGACTATAAGGGTGAGTGAGTAGTTGTCTGAATGGTTGTATGAGTGAGTGACTAGCTGTGGAAGTAGCTGTATGCGTACGTGAGTGCCTGTTTGAGTGGGTGTTTGATTAAGTGTATTGGTGTATGAGTGGTTGTACTGTAGAGTGAGTGTCTGTGTGAGTAGATATGTGGGTGAGTAAGCAGATATGTGAGTATTTATATGGATGTGTGATTGGGTATGTAAGTAGTTGAGTGCGTATGTGAGTGAGTGTAGGAGTGCTTTTATGGCTGAGTGAGTGGATGTGTTGAAAGGCTGTATGGGTGAGTAAGTATGTGCGTGTGTGTGGCCATATAGGTGAATAGTGGTTGTGTGAGTAGCTGTATGGATCAGTGAGTGGTTATGTGAGTACTTTAATGGGTCTGTGAATAGGTATGTGAGTGGTTGTGTGGGTGTGTTAGTGGGTATATGGGAGGTTGTATAGGGGTACGAGTGGGTATGTGAGTGCTTCTGTGGATGATGTCATCAGTGATGTCATGAGTGATATCACTGAGCATGTCATGAATGATGTCATTTGTGAGATCATAATCAGTGCATTGCAGGGGCATAAGTTATAGTCAGCTAAGGTAACTATAATTGCTGAATTTCACTTATTATTCATGAGTAAAATCCAAGCCTAACTATAATGTCCGTGTAACCTTTGGCTTTTTCAGGGAATTTCTAAGTTATTTTTAATTCTACTTCCTAACAATAACACCCCTGTAACCTTTGGTTCTTAAAGTGAATTTCTATGTTTTTTTAAATTTTATTTCCAAACTGTAACCTGTAACCATTGAGAGTGAGTGTGTGAGTGAGTGCATGAGTGTCGCAGTGGGTGTGTGAGTGAGTGTGTGAGTATCTCAATGGGTGTGTGAGTGTGTGGGTCTGGGATGGTGTGTGACTCTGTGTGGGTCTGGGAATGGCTACATAAGTATCTCACTGGGTGTATGAGTGGGTGCATTAGTGTTTGAGTGGGTGTGTGAGTTGGTGTGTGAGTGTCTGAGCAGGTATCTGATTGGGTGCATGAGTGCCCCAGTGAGTGTCTCAAAGGGTTTGTGAGTGGGTATGAGAGTATCTGAGTGGGTCTGTGACTATCTCTATGAGTGTATGAGTCAGTGAGTGCGTGCATGAGTATCTCAGTAGCTCTATGAGTAGGTGAATTAGTCTCTGAGTGGGTCTGTCGGTGGCTGTGTGGGCCTGTGATTGGGTGCATGAGTGTGTGAGTGGATCTGTGAGTGAGTGTACATGTTTGAGTGGGTCTGTGAGTGTGAGTGAGTATCTGAATGGGTCTATAAGTGGCTATGTGAGTGGCTGTATGGGTCTGTGAGTGGGTGCATGAGTATCTGAATGAGTGTCTGAGTGTATCTGTGAATGGGTGTGTGTGTGGGTCTGTGAATTGGTTTATCAGTGTCTGATTGAGTCTGTCAGTGGGTGTCTGAGTGCCTGAGTGTACGAGCATCTGTGTGGGTTTGTCAGGATCTGTGTGAGTGACTCAGTGAAACACTGAAACCACACCTGTCCTTTTATTCAATAAGAGTCCACAGTTTCACACAAACTATCTATCCAAGTGGAGTACTTTCTACTGGTGAATTACTAAGTGGTACTTCCTTTGGTAAATGTCCAGTATGTATTCTACACTACTGCTACGTAATGGGTCACAAGGAAATGTCACCATTGATTTTGTGTGCCTTTTGGCAATGTGTTCCTGGTGCGTCTTTATCCAGAAATATGTATTAACATGAATCCTCCTATATAGAAGACAAAAAAAACTAAAAAGAAGTAAATCTCCAAAAAACAAAGGTCTTTCTTCTTAACTATTTGAAATAAGTGCTTCTTTGTTTGTTTGGTGGAGATGCCCTCATATTCCTTGGCATCAATAACTCCTCACCAAAATCAGCAGGAAATACACTGGGGGGGGTGCGCTTGTGAAGCTGTGCATCATCCTGGCAAAAGGCAGGAGGACCGTTGCATACCACTAAGGTGGGCAGGACCAAACAGGTGAATCTTTCAAGTGATGTGCACATTTGCATACTCACAGTAATTTAAAGGGAGAACCATGGACTCTGCTTTCATAAGGACAGGACAACAAATGACGCACTTGTCACAGTCACAGACAGATTGCACTCCAATAGATGAACAATGTAGTCACCGCTGTTGCGGGGATTCTAGACATACACAGAACAATGCACAGGAAAACAGGACCTCAGTGTATTGGGGTTGTACCTTCCTACCACCTTAGCACCCAAAATCCCAGAACCAACTAGCTATAGTGTCTCATTCGTTCTCTGACAAAATCACGAAGCTACAATGATTAGACAACCCAGAACACAACACTCCCGACTCTCTTAGGATTCGCTGTAGCAAAACATACCCTTTCGCTCACTCACTCGTACTTGTCCACAATAATGATAGTCAGAGTCACTATATAGTTTAAAATGTTTATTTTAACTATCATGCTCTATAATACAGTATACAAGCCAATACCATCAGCAAAATGCATAAACCTAGCACAGTTAGCATTGTTACCATACAACAGAATATGAAGGCAGATGTCAGTATATATAGACAGTGGAAAAAGGACTATAAGGCCTAACCACCTTACCCTTGGTAATTTGAGGTTTATGATATATATATCCTTCCACATGTCTGTGAACAACATGCAACTCCATAATATCAAAGCATGAGCCCTCTAGCATTGCAGCTGTATGTAGCATGTTTTGTCTAGGTAATAGGGACTAACCAGAACAGAATAACAAGGGGCATGTTTTTCGACCTCGCACATCGTGTTCAGACTAAACTCCAGGAACAGTAGAGAATGCAGAAAGCAGACCGTTCTCATGTGAAAGATAAAAACAGAGTCTTGCAAAATAAAGTCATGTAGTGAAGTGTGCAAAAGAAGCATCATGGCAGCAGAGCTCATGCAATGTATAAAATTACCATAAGGGCCATATAACACCCTCCCCCTGGTAAGGTCGTAGTGCCTAGACAAAAAACTAAAACAGAATTCATAGTCAAGCAGAGCCCAGAAGCGCTTAAAAATGAAAACCAGACTGTGGGGAAATGAAAACAACTGTTAAAAAAAAATAGGGTGATGAAAAATTTTTGTTTCATGAAAAACAGAATTAGAAGGAGGTGGTAAATCGATAAAAGCACGTGAACCTAATAATGCGATTTGTTCCAAAAGGCCATCTCTTAGTAGAAAAAAGGTATGCCATCCAATTAAGTATGTCGAAGGAACAGACATGCTCCTCGTATTGTGATGCTTTCAAGAGCATATCCAGACAACTTGCGTGATATTCAATGAAACTTCGTTGTAGGATGTTCTACGCAGCGGCGCAGATATCCCATTCAGCCAAGATGCCAAGTGCAGCAGCACGTGCCATGATGCCATTCCCAGAACAAGCCCGTTCATGGGCCTCCAAGGGACCCATTAACTGGTGAAAGTCCGGGACTGTACATGTCGTATTGGAGAGGCATAAATCCAAAGCCCAATAGAAAGGGCATCGCTGACAGTAGAACACAGGTTGCACACAAGTGAAATAGGCAAATCGAAAAGTCAATCCATAGCTCATGCTAAGCGTCGCTAATGGCAAGCATCCAAAAAGTTGTTGCATTCGGTCACGGTACAGTTGCAATTGGCCTGGTCTGTGTATTACCACATGATGAGCAGCCATTGCGTAGTAGAAGCAGAAGGATTCACCTGAAACCGTCAGTAGCAAAGGAAACCCTCTGAAGACAATAGAAAAGATAGAATGAATAAAAGCTGGCATTACTACAAATATCATCTGAAAAGAAGTCACAAGGCCGGATACCACATTCCTAAAAGAATTAGCAAGGCTTTGGTGTCAGACGCATTAACTATTTGGTGTATAAGTTCCCCATAGTGAAATGGGCGGTTAGGGCTCAAAAGTGAGTCTCTCGCTAGATGTCCAAGCCACCGGCAACTCGAAAGTCTCTCGAGCTGAAGTGAGGGCCACTTCATATTGGAACAAAAGCACCTTTAGCCTCCTCAATTTGTTGAAATCTGTTTTCAAAGTTGGAATGGAAGGCCAAATCGAACTATCTACTTTCCCATGCGGGGTGAAAAAAGCACATTACTACAACAAGTAACACATTGTGAAACTGTTACTAAATACGGGATTCCTGCCCGTAAACCACAGCAGTCGTGGTTATTAAGAATAAGACAACTGCCATTTGTACGCAATGTAATAGTGAGAATTATTGATGAGACAGGAGTGCCTTTCAAAAACAAGCAAGATTAGGTGCTGATACATTACAAGCGCCTTGCAACTTAACACATTTACAAACTAGGGAATGATCTACTGTAGATTCGCAGCCCTCCCCTGTTAGGAAAACTTACTTATGGTCCCGTTGACATCTGTAAGCGAAAGGAAGGGACCCTAATTCATGGAGAAATGAACTAACCCAGGGGCTCAAAGTGACCTATCGGATAATGCTGCATACATGATCCAAATTGAAACAAAAAAAATGGCCAAGATATTACCCCATGAATTAACCAAACAGCCGAGTCGGTTTTTGCCACAGAAAATGGCAAGGGCTCCAACTGATCAATGAGTATTAGCATGTATGTAGCATCTCTCATGGACATAAATCAATGTTTATGAGTCAAATTAAAAGGTGAAAACAAAGCAGAACCTCTAGTGAGCCATTTCTTGGACTTCGGACACTCTCCTGAAGAAATAAAATGGCGAATCCTAGAAAAAATACATTTACCAAATGACAAGGGAGGTGAAAAAATTAGAAAAAAACGAGAACTGTATTGGATTTTCACCCTTGACACATATGAACGTGGTTTGAACTCAGAATGTCCCTGGGCAAATGCTATTATATGATAAAATTGTTAAATAAAATAGAAGATCCCTACAGAACTGTGTGTTCCAATATACTAAAATGCAAACTAAATTGCATTTTAGTAGAATGAATAATTGATCATCGTACCCCCAAACCTCTCTCACATTAAAGAATCCATGTTGTAAACAAGTGGGATGAGGCACTAACTTATGCAAAAAAAGGGGAAAAGTAAATCTGTAGAAAAAGACTGAAAGACTTTTCATTCATTCCCTTGTCTCTAAAAAAACGGAATGGGAAAAGGGGATAATATAGCTTTAAATAAGGGTGTAGTTTTAGGAAAGTGATGTCACGAAGGGATAGCATAAATACCAATCAAATTGCGGGTTGCTAATCCCATCGTTTTTGCCAAGACAAGCCGCCCGGTGATTTGACCATTTCGTGAGAGGAAAAGAGCGCCAAAGAGGTAAGCACAAAAGAAACCCCCGCCTTGGCCCCTGTTTGCTAAACGCAATAGCTTCAAAATATCTCTTAAACTAATAAAACGATCGCTTAAATTCCCCAGAGACTCTGCCAAAGATTAAAGCCCTGGTAAAAGTACGCGCCGAGCTAAGCAAGCAGCTGGTCTCCGCGTTCACAAAGAGGGAAACGAAGAGATCCATCCGTCGGCAGCCTCGCCGGCAAAAGCCAGACTTCGAACGGCGTCTCTTCTTAATGAATACTTACAAAGGTATGAATGCACGTTGATTTCTTAGTTCACGAGGCATTTATACAAGTTCACGAGGCATTTATACAAGTTCACGAGGCATTTATACGAGTCTGTGATAGAAAGAATAACCAAACGTGCTATATTTTTCTCTTCCCTCAAGAGCTACATGGTAACGGTGTTTTTACTCGCGGAGAGCTGTAAACTTCCACCAGCACTACGCGTGTTAATCTGAAAAACTGCACCGGCCCGGGTCACTGCCATTTAACTTGTCGCCTTGAATATCTGGAAAACCTTTTTATACATGGTGAGACAGACACCACTTATAAGACCTGATTAAACTTATCCAAGCAAAAAAACTTTATGCCACAACATAACGTTTAGTTCGTGCTGTTTTATTTATAGCCTAGAAGGAATCTTCCGCTCAAAGAAAACCCATGAAAGAGTGAATACAGGCTAAAGAGAGATGGGAGCAGTGAATCCTTAACGCTGAGGTATGTAATATGATACAAAGAGAGAATCAGGATAATTAGATGCTGACCTCTATCATGAGAAGAGAACAAACTGGTCATAACTAAGGAACATGAATTATGTCCTTTCCAGGTTTTCACATGCCATTTTAAGAAAAATAGGTGCCTCACTTTTCCTGTCCTAAACTGAAGAATCCACAGACGATCCATTTAAATGGAAATCTAATCAGGTAAAAACATGGGAAACTGAATACTCTGGAAGTATAGGAATAGGTATACATAGACTGAAATTGAACATAATGTTGGCCATAACAGAAGCGCAGAATTAGTAACGTATAATAATATAGGTCACCAGGTACAGGCGTGTTCAGATTTAACTCTTTATTTTCATTCAAATATATGATTGAAACCTTTATATCTCTGTAACCTTAAACTCTCTCTCTTATCTTGCTTCTTCATCTTGAATCTGGATCTCTCTTTAGATAGAAGGATGAAGAACTGACCTTCCTTAATTAAGATTTGAACAGGAACTTTAAAGAATGTTAACAGTGAAACAAATGTGTTATAGACGAAACAGAATATGTTATAATTAAAAATTGTCTAGGCCTGTTCACCTTAAGGTACCTCCATGAATAATGCATTTTTTGCACACTATGCTATGTATAAAGCAATGTTACAAATATAATAATGAACCACACTAGATACCTCAATGCTAACAGAAATGAATTAAAACACTGAAATGAAATGAATAACTGATCTGGGGTTTGCTATGGTTACCATAAATAGACAGAATGAGACTATAAACCATGACACTGTTGTAAGAAAAAATGAGAACTAATATTGTTCTGTTCTTTATAGATAAACTGGCTGAAATTATAATTGTCCTGAGGAAGACACCACGACGTGTCGAAACGCGTTGACTGACATACAACAGCCACAGCAACAATAGACAGGACATGTATCACTGTCCTCCTAATGTTTTTTAATTTATGTTTTTTAATATAAAAGCACATCATTTTTTATCATCAATTCATCTTGTTCATACAATTACACTGTAAAAATCTATCCCTGTTTTATTAAAACTTACTGTTTTTGATATCAATTTGATTGTTTGTGTTATGGTTTAAATTCTCTACATTTGGTAACAGTGTTTTTAAGTACATAGCTAGTGTTTTGTCATACAGATAGCCTGGGTGTTTACCTTCACATTGTATGTTTTCCCTGACCCAGGATTCTCATCCTCACCAGGGGGCCCTTGATACCTCACAAAATATTTTACCCACGGTTAATCCGTGTGGGGCTTTTTTGCTTCTAAATAGTCTTGGATTTCTGGAGGTTATCTGAGGATTGTATCCTTCTATCTTGTCTTATATATCCTTCGTGAGATCTTTTCTTTTCCTTGTTTTCATCTTCCAATTCTCTTTCCTTCCTGTCACCCCTCAATTTTTGATCATAGATCAAGCATTTTAAAGAACTGATGGCCCAATTCCAGACCTTTGGGTTCTCAGACGACGATTTTGCCACTCTAGTAGGCACCAGTGCATCGTTTGGAAATGGCTCCACGAGCAATTCTCTCAACAATAGTGACACTAATAAATTGCTAGATCTACAGAAAAAACTCATAAGGATAGAAGCTCATGGGGAGTTCATGTTGAATTATCTCAAGCATGGCATAATCCCCTTAGGATTGAGGGTTAGGAACATTCCAGGCCTCTTTGTCGATATTAAGACCTTTCTTTCCAAATGGAGCATGATTGCTACTCGCTGCTCCAGAGATTTAATGATCCTGATAATATCCACAGCAAAAGATCTAGCCATAGACATAAGAAAAGAGATAGAAGAATTAGAAGACAAGATCAAAAAATCAACAACAGTGGAAGATGCTAATAAGCAACTTGACACTATAAAACAGGATATAGCTTCCTTTTCGGACTATCTTAGGAAAAGGAAGGAAGAGAAGTTTGCCAAAGATAAAAGGTTCTACACCTTAGAACGGACCTATCCGTATATTGTGGAAGGTTTTTTCAAAACAGATTATCAATACGGCACACCCAGATATGAAACCCAACAGAGAATTAATACCTTCTCTGATTCTTGAGATCCAGAATCAGAAGAAGAAAGTGGAATGGGTTTCCATGATGAAAGATCTTTCGACCCTAGAAACAACCAAAGAGGTAATCGTCGCCCTTTTTTAGGGAACAGAGGGGGGAGAGGAGGACGGAGGAGAGTAAGATTCCAAAATCCAACGAGAGGGAATTATCAGAATCACCAATATGCCCAGGAACCTCAACAATACCTGGAAACAAGGAGCAAGCAATATTGGAGGAACGGGATGTAATCCCGATATTTAATCTTTCCTCCTATAATTTAGCTCCCTCAGACCTCTCAATTTTATCAAAAGGATTATCTTTTGTCCCCCAAGCTCAAGTTAACATCTTCGAATTATATCGAGATATTCATGCCTTCTTTCGAAAAATCAGGTTGAAACGATACTTTACAGAGAATGATCCTCTAACATTAGATAACATATCCTCCAATATAGTGTCCCTTCCATCCACCTTTACACCAACCTTAGAACAGGTAGGTCCAGAAATAGCTATCTTCGAGAAAGTGGTGTTAAATAAACTAGACCAAACCTTAAAATTTATACCTAAACCGACTTATAACATCACAAAAGAAGAACATGATTCAATAAACAAATTCAAGAATGATAAAACAGTTACTGTTAAGAGTAGCGATAAAGGTGGTGGAATAGTTTTGATTGACACTGCAAGATATGAAAGTAAAATGTTAGAGATACTTAATGATCAGACGTTCTATAAAAAGATTAAGTTGAACCCCACGGATAGGATAGTGAAAACAATTAGCAAAATAACAACTAAAGCCTTAGATGCAGGAATTATAAATAATAAAGAATTTGAGTTTTTAAATAAATCTGAGAGGAAAGTATCATGTATCTACGGACTACCCAAAGTCCATAAAAATCAAGAAGATCCTCCATATCGTCCTATAGTATCAACGATAGGGACCCCTTTGGAAGCTATCTCTAAATATCTGGATAACATACTGCGCCCATATATCTCTTTATCACCTTCCTATATTAAGGACACAGGTGACATCATAAAAAAAGTTGAGAATCTCCAATTTAACCCACAGAGAGACATTTTAGTGACTCTTGATATCGAGTCATTATATAGTAACATACCACAAATCGGAGCCACAGAAACAACATTATGGTTTATTGAGGAACACCAGATCCCTTGCTGTAGTAATTTCATAAAGGAATGTCTAACTCTAGTGCTGAAAGAGAATTGTTTCGAATTTGGGGAACAACTATTTCTACAAACGAAGGGAGTCAGCATGGGAGCCTCTATGGCTCCTTCAATAGCTAATATATATATGATCGCTTTTGAAACCAAAAACATCTTTAATGAAATGGCCCCTTTCTTCGAGTCTGTTTCCCATTGGTACCGCTACATAGATGACATCTTCTTTGTATGGACCAATGGGGAACAGACTCTTGAGGAATTTCTCCTGTGGCTGAATGAAGCAGATGTAAACTTGAGGTTCACTGCCCATACTAACAAAAATAAGGTAGAGTTTCTTGATATTTTTATCAAGAATAACGAAGGGACCCTAAAGGTTGATTTATACACCAAACCAACCGCTAGGAATACTATGTTACACTTCAAAAGTTTCCATCCAAAATGTCAAAAAGATAGTATTCCGTTTTCACAGTTCCTTAGAGTACGGCGCAACTGCACCGATCTAAGAGATTATGATTTACAGTCAGAAAATATGAAGATCAAATTCATTCAAAGAGGGTACCCTCGTCGCCTGGTGAGAGAGGCGTACAAGAGAGCGCGGTTTTATGACAGAGATGCCCTCTTAAATTCTAAACGAACGAAGACAGCCCCGAACCTTGTTTGCATAACCAAACATTCTACCTTAGATGGGACCATCAGGCAAATCATTAATTCTAATTGGCACTTATTGAACCTGAACAATACTCAACAAAAAATGTCCAAGCCCATGTATGCGCACAGGCGCAATAAAAACCTGAAGGATCAGATTGTCCGTTCTAGATTTAGTAAAAGTCCTGTAAATCCACCTTTTGTGCAAAGGTCTTTTACAAAGAATAACCCGATAAAAGGCACATCAAGTTGTGGCTATTGTAAGGCATGCAAGAATATCCATCTTGGAGAAACAATGACCCTGAATAATGTCGAAATAAAAGCAAAAGACCTATGGACTTGCAACACACAAAATGTGGTGTATCTTATTACATGTCCTTGTCATTTAGGGTACGTTGGCGAGACAGGAAGAACAATAAAAACAAGGCTGACTGAACACAGGTCAGCAATAAAGACAAAAAAAGTAACAGCACCTCTAGTGAGCCATTTCTTGGACTTCGGACACTCTCCTGAAGAAATAAAATGGAGAATCCTAGAAAAAATACATTTACCAAATGACAAGGGAGGTGAAAAAATTAGAAAAAAACGAGAACTGTATTGGATTTTCACCCTTGACACATATGAACGTGGTTTGAACTCAGAATGTCCCTGGGCAAATGCTATTATATGATAAAATTGTTAAATAAAATAGAAGATCCCTACAGAACTGTGTGTTCCAATATACTAAAATGCAAACTAAATTGCATTTTAGTAGAATGAATAATTGATCATCGTACCCCCAAACCTCTCTCACATTAAAGAATCCATGTTGTAAACAAGTGGGATGAGGCACTAACTTATGCAAAAAAAGGGGAAAAGTAAATCTGTAGAAAAAGACTAAAAGACTTTTCATTCATTCCCTTGTCTCTAAAAAAACGGAATGGGAAAAGGGGATAATATAGCTTTAAATAAGGGTGTAGTTTTAGGAAAGTGATGTCACGAAGGGATAGCATAAATACCAATCAAATTGCGGGTTGCTAATCCCATCGTTTTTGCCAAGACAAGCCGCCCGGTGATTTGACCATTTCGTGAGAGGAAAAGAGCGCCAAAGAGGTAAGCACAAAAGAAACCCCCGCCTTGGCCCCTGTTTGCTAAACGCAATAGCTTCAAAATATCTCTTAAACTAATAAAACGATCGCTTAAATTCCCCAGAGACTCTGCCAAAGATTAAAGCCCTGGTAAAAGTACGCGCCGAGCTAAGCAAGCAGCTGGTCTCCGCGTTCACAAAGAGGGAAACGAAGAGATCCATCCGTCGGCAGCCTCGCCGGCAAAAGCCAGACTTCGAACGGCGTCTCTTCTTAATGAATACTTACAAAGGTATGAATGCACGTTGATTTCTTAGTTCACGAGGCATTTATACAAGTTCACGAGGCATTTATACAAGTTCACGAGGCATTTATACGAGTCTGTGATAGAAAGAATAACCAAACGTGCTATATTTTTCTCTTCCCTCAAGAGCTACATGGTAACGGTGTTTTTACTCGCGGAGAGCTGTAAACTTCCACCAGCACTACGCGTGTTAATCTGAAAAACTGCACCGGCCCGGGTCACTGCCATTTAACTTGTCGCCTTGAATATCTGGAAAACCTTTTTATACATGGTGAGACAGACACCACTTATAAGACCTGATCAAACTTATCCAAGCAAAAAAACTTTATGCCACAACATAACGTTTAGTTCGTGCTGTTTTATTTATAGCCTAGAAGGAATCTTCCGCTCAAAGAAAACCCATGAAAGAGTGAATACAGGCTAAAGTGAGATGGGAGCAGTGAATCCTTAACGCTGAGGTATGTAATATGATACAAAGAGAGAATCAGGATAATTAGATGCTGACCTCTATCATGAGAAGAGAACAAACTGGTCATAACTAAGGAACATGAATTATGTCCTTTCCAGGTTTTCACATGCCATTTTAAGAAAAATAGGTGCCTCACTTTTCCTGTCCTAAACTGAAGAATCCACAGACGATCCATTTAAATGGAAATCTAATCAGGTAAAAACATGGGAAACTGAATACTCTGGAAGTATAGGAATAGGTATACATAGACTGAAATTGAACATAATGTTGGCCATAACAGAAGCGCAGAATTAGTAACGTATAATAATATAGGTCACCAGGTACAGGCGTGTTCAGATTTAACTCTTTATTTTCATTCAAATATATGATTGAAACCTTTATATCTCTGTAACCTTAAACTCTCTCTCTTATCTTGCTTCTTCATCTTGAATCTGGATCTCTCTTTAGATAGAAGGATGAAGAACTGACCTTCCTTAATTAAGATTTGAACAGGAACTTTAAAGAATGTTAACAGTGAAACAAATGTGTTATAGACGAAACAGAATATGTTATAATTAAAAATTGTCTAGGCCTGTTCACCTTAAGGTACCTCCATGAATAATGCATTTTTTGCACACTATGCTATGTATAAAGCAATGTTACAAATATAATAATGAACCACACTAGATACCTCAATGCTAACAGAAATGAATTAAAACACTGAAATGAAATGAATAACTGATCTGGGGTTTGCTATGGTTACCATAAATAGACAGAATGAGACTATAAACCATGACACTGTTGTAAGAAAAAATGAGAACTAATATTGTTCTGTTCTTTATAGATAAACTGGATGAAATTATAATTGTCCTGAGGAAGACACCACGACGTGTCGAAACGCGTTGACTGACATACAACAGCCACAGCAACAATAGACAGGACATGTATCACTGTCCTCCTAATGTTTTTTAATTTATGTTTTTTAATATAAAAGCACATCATTTTTTATCATCAATTCATCTTGTTCATACAATTACACTGTAAAAATCTATCCCTGTTTTATTAAAACTTACTGTTTTTGATATCAATTTGATTGTTTGTGTTATGGTTTAAATTCTCTACATTTGGTAACAGTGTTTTTAAGTACATAGCTAGTGTTTTGTCATACAGATAGCCTGGGTGTTTACCTTCACATTGTATGTTTTCCCTGACCCAGGATTCTCATCCTCACCAGGGGGCCCTTGATACCTCACAAAATATTTTACCCACGGTTAATCCGTGTGGGGCTTTTTTGCTTCTAAATAGTCTTGGATTTCTGGAGGTTATCTGAGGATTGTATCCTTCTATCTTGTCTTATATATCCTTCGTGAGATCTTTTCTTTTCCTTGTTTTCATCTTCCAATTCTCTTTCCTTCCTGTCACCCCTCAATTTTTGATCATAGATCAAGCATTTTAAAGAACTGATGGCCCAATTCCAGACCTTTGGGTTCTCAGACGACGATTTTGCCACTCTAGTAGGCACCAGTGCATCGTTTGGAAATGGCTCCACGAGCAATTCTCTCAACAATAGTGACACTAATAAATTGCTAGATCTACAGAAAAAACTCATAAGGATAGAAGCTCATGGGGAGTTCATGTTGAATTATCTCAAGCATGGCATAATCCCCTTAGGATTGAGGGTTAGGAACATTCCAGGCCTCTTTGTCGATATTAAGACCTTTCTTTCCAAATGGAGCATGATTGCTACTCGCTGCTCCAGAGATTTAATGATCCTGATAATATCCACAGCAAAAGATCTAGCCATAGACATAAGAAAAGAGATAGAAGAATTAGAAGACAAGATCAAAAAAAAATCAACAACAGTGGAAGATGCTAATAAGCAACTTGACACTATAAAACAGGATATAGCTTCCTTTTCGGACTATCTTAGGAAAAGGAAGGAAGAGAAGTTTGCCAAAGATAAAAGGTTCTACACCTTAGAACGGACCTATCCGTATATTGTGGAAGGTTTTTTCAAAAAAGATTATCAATACGGCACACCCAGATATGAAACCCAACAGAGAATTAATACCTTCTCTGATTCTTGAGATCCAGAATCAGAAGAAGAAAGTGGAATGGGTTTCCATGATGAAAGATCTTTCTACCCTAGAAACAACCAAAGAGGTAATCGTCGCCCTTTTTTAGGGAACAGAGGGGGGAGAGGAGGACGGAGGAGAGTAAGATTCCAAAATCCAACGAGAGGGAATTATCAGAATCACCAATATGCCCAGGAACCTCAACAATACCTGGAAACAAGGAGCAAGCAATATTGGAGGAACGGGATGTAATCCCGATATTTAATCTTTCCTCCTATAATTTAGCTCCCTCAGACCTCTCAATTTTATCAAAAGGATTATCTTTTGTCCCCCATGCTCAAGTTAACATCTTCGAATTATATCGAGATATTCATGCCTTCTTTCGAAAAATCAGGTTGAAACGATACTTTACAGAGAATGATCCTCTAACATTAGATAACATATCCTCCAATATAGTGTCCCTTCCATCCACCTTTACACCAACCTTAGAACAGGTAGGTCCAGAAATAGCTATCTTCGAGAAAGTGGTGTTAAATAAACTAGACCAAACCTTAAAATTTATACCTAAACCGACTTATAACATCACAAAAGAAGAACATGATTCAATAAACAAATTCAAGAATGATAAAACAGTTACTGTTAAGAGTAGCGATAAAGGTGGTGGAATAGTTTTGATTGACACTGCAAGATATGAAAGTAAAATGTTAGAGATGCTTAATGATCAGACGTTCTATAAAAAGATTAAGTTGAACCCCACGGATAGGATAGTGAAAACAATTAGCAAAATAACAACTAAAGCCTTAGATGCAGGAATTATAAATAATAAAGAATTTGAGTTTTTAAATAAATCTGAGAGGAAAGTATCATGTATCTACGGACTACCCAAAGTCCATAAAAATCAAGAAGATCCTCCATATCGTCCTATAGTATCAACGATAGGGACCCCTTTGGAAGCTATCTCTAAATATCTGGATAACATACTGCGCCCATATATCTCTTTATCACCTTCCTATATTAAGGACACAGGTGACATCATAAAAAAAGTTGAGAATCTCCAATTTAACCCACAGAGAGACATTTTAGTGACTCTTGATATCGAGTCATTATATAGTAACATACCACAAATCGGAGCCACAGAAACAACATTATGGTTTATTGAGGAACACCAGATCCCTTGCTGTAGTAATTTCATAAAGGAATGTCTAACTCTAGTGCTGAAAGAGAATTGTTTCGAATTTGGGGAACAACTATTTCTACAAACGAAGGGAGTCAGCATGGGAGCCTCTATGGCTCCTTCAATAGCTAATATATATATGATCGCTTTTGAAACCAAAAACATCTTTAATGAAATGGCCCCTTTCTTCGAGTCTGTTTCCCATTGGTACCGCTACATAGATGACATCTTCTTTGTATGGACCAATGGGGAACAGACTCTTGAGGAATTTCTCCTGTGGCTGAATGAAGCAGATGTAAACTTGAGGTTCACTGCCCATACTAACAAAAATAAGGTAGAGTTTCTTGATATTTTTATCAAGAATAACGAAGGGACCCTAAAGGTTGATTTATACACCAAACCAACCGCTAGGAATACTATGTTACACTTCAAAAGTTTCCATCCAAAATGTCAAAAAGATAGTATTCCGTTTTCACAGTTCCTTAGAGTACGGCGCAACTGCACCGATCTAAGAGATTATGATTTACAGTCAGAAAATATGAAGATCAAATTCATTCAAAGAGGGTACCCTCGTCGCCTGGTGAGAGAGGCGTACAAGAGAGCGCGGTTTTATGACAGAGATGCCCTCTTAAATTCTAAACGAACGAAGACAGCCCCGAACCTTGTTTGCATAACCAAACATTCTACCTTAGATGGGACCATCAGGCAAATCATTAATTCTAATTGGCACTTATTGAACCTGAACAATACTCAACAAAAAATGTCCAAGCCCATGTATGCGCACAGGCGCAATAAAAACCTGAAGGATCAGATTGTCCGTTCTAGATTTAGTAAAAGTCCTGTAAATCCACCTTTTGTGCAAAGGTCTTTTACAAAGAATAACCCGATAAAAGGCACATCAAGTTGTGGCTATTGTAAGGCATGCAAGAATATCCATCTTGGAGAAACAATGACCCTGAATAATGTCGAAATAAAAGCAAAAGACCTATGGACTTGCAACACACAAAATGTGGTGTATCTTATTACATGTCCTTGTCATTTAGGGTACGTTGGCGAGACAGGAAGAACAATAAAAACAAGGCTGACTGAACACAGGTCAGCAATAAAGACAAAAAAAGTAACAGCACCTCTAGTGAGCCATTTCTTGGACTTCGGACACTCTCCTGAAGAAATAAAATGGCGAATCCTAGAAAAAATACATTTACCAAATGACAAGGGAGGTGAAAAAATTTGAAAAAAACGAGAACTGTATTGGATTTTCACCCTTGACACATATGAACGTGGTTTGAACTCAGAATGTCCCTGGGCAAATGCTATTATATGATAAAATTGTTAAATAAAATAGAAGATCCCTACAGAACTGTGTGTTCCAATATACTAAAATGCAAACTAAATTGCATTTTAGTAGAATGAATAATTGATCATCGTACCCCCAAACCTCTCTCACATTAAAGAATCCATGTTGTAAACAAGTGGGATGAGGCACTAACTTATGCAAAAAAAGGGGAAAAGTAAATCTGTAGAAAAAGACTAAAAGACTTTTCATTCATTCCCTTGTCTCTAAAAAAACGGAATGGGAAAAGGGGATAATATAGCTTTAAATAAGGGTGTAGTTTTAGGAAAGTGATGTCACGAAGGGATAGCATAAATACCAATCAAATTGCGGGTTGCTAATCCCATCGTTTTTGCCAAGACAAGCCGCCCGGTGATTTGACCATTTCGTGAGAGGAAAAGAGCGCCAAAGAGGTAAGCACAAAAGAAACCCCCGCCTTGGCCCCTGTTTGCTAAACGCAATAGCTTCAAAATAGCTCTTAAACTAATAGAACGATCGCTTAAATTCCCCAGAGACTCTGCCAAAGATTAAAGCCCTGGTAAAAGTACGCGCCGAGCTAAGCAAGCAGCTGGTCTCTGCGTTCACAAAGAGGGAAACGAAGAGATCCATCCGTCGGCAGCCTCGCCGGCAAAAGCCAGACTTCGAACGGCGTCTCTTCTTAATGAATACTTACAAAGGTATGAATGCACGTTGATTTCTTAGTTCACGAGGCATTTATACAAGTTCACGAGGCATTTATACGAGTCTGTGATAGAAAGAATAACCAAACGTGCTATATTTTTCTCTTCCCTCAAGAGCTACATGGTAACGGTGTTTTTACTCGCGGAGAGCTGTAAACTTCCACCAGCACTACGCGTGTTAATCTGAAAAACTGCACCGGCCCGGGTCACTGCCATTTAACTTGTCGCCTTGAATATCTGGAAAACCTTTTTATACATGGTGAGACAGACACCACTTATAAGACCTGATCAAACTTATCCAAGCAAAAAAACTTTATGCCACAACATAACGTTTAGTTCGTGCTGTTTTATTTATAGCCTAGAAGGAATCTTCCGCTCAAAGAAAACCCATGAAAGAGTGAATACAGGCTAAAGTGAGATGGGAGCAGTGAATCCTTAACGCTGAGGTATGTAATATGATACAAAGAGAGAATCAGGATAATTAGATGCTGACCTCTATCATGAGAAGAGAACAAACTGGTCATAACTAAGGAACATGAATTATGTCCTTTCCAGGTTTTCACATGCCATTTTAAGAAAAATAGGTGCCTCACTTTTCCTGTCCTAAACTGAAGAATCCACAGACGATCCATTTAAATAGAAATCTAATCAGGTAAAAACATGGGAAATTGAATACTCTGGAAGTATAGGAATAGGTATACATAGACTGAAATTGAACATAATGTTGGCCATAACAGAAGCGCAGAATTAGTAACGTATAATAATATAGGTCACCAGGTACAGGCGTGTTCAGATTTAACTCTTTATTTTCATTCAAATATATGATTGAAACCTTTATATCTCTGTAACCTTAAACTCTCTCTCTTATCTTGCTTCTTCATCTTGAATCTGGATCTCTCTTTAGATAGAAGGATGAAGAACTGACCTTCCTTAATTAAGATTTGAACAGGAACTTTAAAGAATGTTAACAGTGAAACAAATGTGTTATAGACGAAACAGAATATGTTATAATTAGAAATTGTCTAGGCCTGTTCACCTTAAGGTACCTCCATGAATAATGCATTTTTTGCACACTATGCTATGTATAAAGCAATGTTACAAATATAATAATGAACCACACTAGATACCTCAATGCTAACAGAAATGAATTAAAACACTGAAATGAAATGAATAACTGATCTGGGGTTTGCTATGGTTACCATAAATAGACAGAATGAGACTATAAACCATGACACTGTTGTAAGAAAAAATGAGAACTAATATTGTTCTGTTCTTTATAGATAAACTGGCTGAAATTATAATTGTCCTGAGGAAGACACCACGACGTGTCGAAACGCGTTGACTGACATACAACAGCCACAGCAACAATAGACAGGACATGTATCACTGCCCTCCTAATGTTTTTTAATTTATGTTTTTTAATATAAAAGCACATCATTTTTTATCATCAATTCATCTTGTTCATATAATTACACTGTAAAAATCTATCCCTGTTTTATTAAAACTTACTGTTTTTGATATCAATTTGATTGTTTGTGTTATGGTTTAAATTCTCTACATTTGGTAACGGTGTTTTTAAGTACATAGCTAGTGTTTTGTCATACAGATAGCCTGGGTGTTTACCTTCACATCTTATGCTATTGTCGACCACAGCAAGAACTTTTTCTAAATTTTACTGATCTATTTGACGTAGACGTAAAGCTGCCTCCACCTGCGAAAGTTTACAAATGTCAATGTAAGCTGCATATAGAAATAAAGGTTGCTTTACTGACGACAAAGTCGAATGTTCCAACCATTGTTGGCACAGTTCACCAACAGAGTATTTGGTGACTGTGTTTGAGTTTTGAAAACGAGGATCCGGTCTAGTCTGCGCGAAACCAGGAGTTACATTATAAAAATGTAGTTGTTTGAACTCATGGGCCAAACTGGACTGGTCAAGTACAGAAATATTAAAAGAATCATTGCGTATTAAAGCTTGTAATATATCGATGGTATAATTAGTCTGTGTGCTGCAATCATCAGATTCCGCTAAGGAGGGGATTGATGGGGTATCCACATTTTTCGTAGTCGCCAAGCCAAAACAAGTGGTCTGGTGTACTGTGCCATTTAGAAATAAATGTAATCTTCAGCATCAAAACCATCAGAATATTTCCAATCAGAAAACAATGAATGTACAGTTTGCACATCCCAATCATCAGAATGTATGTCCGGTGTCACCACATTTCCTAAGGAGACGCAAACCAGTATGGTATCTTGAGCACTTCCGTTGGAAGTGTCAAATTGGAAGATGAAGAGGATGAGTCAGAAGAGAAGCTGGCATGATCTCCAAAGTAACAGCTTGCAGTTATGTTATTGAGAGGTGGCAGTGCTGGGTCAGCGTGATGTTGGCGAGGTCTGATTGGCACCTCACTACTGAACTTATCAGTAGGATAAGTGTACTCAACATCTATATTGGAAGATGGAGGCATGACAGGTGAAAGGTCAATATCAGTGTCCATTACTCCCTCACCCACACAGGCATTACTGGAAGAGGATGAAGTCAGCAGATTCAATGAAACTGAGTTGCATGAAACAGCAGGCGTGGCACTATTCTAAATCGGCCAGACAGTGTAACTTGACATTGTCCACTGAGATGTATTGGTTGTCTTTGCGACCAGGTAAAGGTGATACAATGACTGTATGACTACCCTTCAATCCAAGTACTGGAACCGGTGCAGGATAAGAGGGACCAAATTCTTTTTTGTTCTCCAGCTTTTCTCATACCAGATCTCCAATCTTTGGAATCAGAAGTGCTGCATCATTGGAAGAGGGTAAATATTCAGTTGCATAGCTGTCTCGGGTCTTCTGTAGGTCCTGTAACAACATAGTAGAATGATTATCTACATCAAAGGTTGTGCTGCCGACACAAAGTCTAGACCATCAAGGTCTGGCACAAACATTTTAATGCCGAAGAGCATTTCGTATGGGGTCAGCCCACCCAGAGATCTTCTAGGGAGATTACTAAGTGTACGTTGAACCCCTTACTAGTAGGCCAACCAGTTCCTGCCAGTACCTAAGACTCTAGCTGTCAAAGATTGCTTTAAGTAACGGTTCATTTGCTCCACCATGGAATTGCCCTCAGGCCTGTATGGAGATGAAAGCTGTACCTGCACCCCCATTGACATCATTGCATCCTTGTACGCCTTAGAGACGAACGCTAGACGTTGATCAGAATGGAAGGTGCCACAGGCAAACATCCCGACAACGACATGCAAATCTCTAGTGACATTTCAAACGTCAGAACTGCATTGTGGCAAAACCCAAAGAAATCCAGTGCACGAATCAACTGCAAAAAAATATATTTATATACAGTATCAGAAGAGAATGGACCGCAGTGATCAATATACACACAGCCGAATGGCTGATTGGATATACACAGCTGTGTTTATGGTGGACTTGAGTAACACTGCTGTAAAATAGATGCTGTTGCAGACACTCCGGCATGTGCAGAAGCCATTCCTTCATGTGCGGCAATGATCAAAGCAGGTCTGCGGTCCATGTATGGTATCAGCCGCCCCCAACATTCGGAATTGTAGCATAAGGATCTTGTTCTGGAGATAAATGATATGAATACTTTGAAGGAAAGGCCTGTGGAGAACCAGTTCCATCCTTCATAGCAGCAATAGCTGCACAAATGTCATTATCAATCTTAGTAATGGACCTTGTAACTGCTGCAACGGAACACGTGGCTACTGCAGACATTGCTGTGTCATCAGCCAAATAATTACCAACTCGAACCCAAAGCATTTTATGCTTTATTGCGCTGCCTTCAAAGTCTCTATAATCATTTTGTGACCAAAAGAATGAGATGTCATTAAAAGGCTGAACATAGTAGTAAGAATCGTAGACAATAAGAGTATTTGCATTAGGATCAGCAAACTCAAGAAAGAGAAAAAGAGCATGCAGCTCCGCCATTTGTGCTGTACAGTCCCCAAGTTACTGGGTGTGCACTATGGAAGACTTAAATTCTCCATTGACAATCGTACCAGCCACAATAGCACAAGCAGCTGAATAAGCGTGTTTAGAACCGACAGCCAGTTGAGTCGAGCCATCGGTATAGATGATAAATTTGTCTTCATTCAAAGGTAGTGTAGTGTAGTTCCTATATTCCCAATAGGCTCTGCGCATTGGAATAATATATCCCATAGATGTGACGTAGGACTTATGTCTACTAGGTCTCTATCAAATATATTAGACTTAATTGTGAGTGCCAGCTAGCTCAGAGGTCACTAGAAACTTTCTCGAGTTCACAAGAAGGGATTTAGTTTCTGACAACCGCATAAACATGACAACTTTGTTTCCCCAAGATAAAACTGATCTTCAGAGTCATGGAAACAATAGATAGATATTTTACTCAGTCATTTGTGCATGCTTCGTTTCAACAGAGTTGCAGAGAAGTAGAGAGACGGGCGTTTTTAATAAAAGGTATTTATTGAACAGTCTTCTTTCTTAAGCATAAGAAATTAACTGCTACAATCGTAATACTGGTTGCAAAATATAATGCATACAGTAAAAAGAGTAGAATAAAATAATACTGTAAGAGCATTGTATGGTTCCTAGACCATATATAAATGCATACATAAATAATAACGGCTAAAAGTACTCAACTGGTGCGTCTAAAATACGCCTACCCCGGTGTACCTAACCTAAGCTTAGTACGAGGGAAGGAGTAAGTGAGGTGTAGCATAAATGTAGTATTCTTTTGCCAAGAATCTATCCAAGATTTCTCTAAGGGTCTAATCAGCTCCGTACCTTAGTGTAGAATAAAGAAGGTCAGTCTCAGGACTCGATTTCCCAACAACCCACAAGGGTAGCTTGGAAACACAGGAGCTGGATTTCTCGGCACGAGAAAAGACAGCGTCTCTCTCAGTGCGTCTGCTAGAGGGTCGGCTTCCTTCGTCACTTGCAGTAGCAGGGTGCATCAGGCAAGTAGATAGTCGAACTGCTCCAAACCACCGTGTGTTTGCTATGGCAAGTGTGGGCATATTTATACCTGAGGTACCGAGTTTGACGTGAAGGTAGACATAATAATGTCATTAAAGAGTCTCAGTTCTTTGAAAACTCCATGAGTTCTTGGACAAGTCAGTATTCGAGCAAGGGGTTGTCCCTAGCTGCTGAAGCCGAGTTTTCCAAGAAATCGTTGTGGATTTTCAGAACTAGTGGAAGTAGCCCTGCTGTATTTGGACTGCATGAGCGATGTCTAAATATGGTTAGGATTTCTATGCATATATAAGGATATTGTGATTTATATCTATATAAGGGCATGAATCGGTAAAATTACAATATGGTGCTAAAATATTATACAACAGTAGAAGGGACAAAGGAGTAGGATGAACATGATCATACTGTAAGAACTCCTGTGTCTGAAGCAAAGGATCAAAAATAAACGTGACATCAGCCAATGTCAAAGATGCAGCCCATTGTATTAATAGGGGATGTCAAGCCTTAGTGTTTGGCACACCCGCCTTAGTCACTGCTTCTAAAGCAGGGAGAGACATGACCATAAGAATGCATTTACTGTGCACCAGAGATCGTTCCTTTAGGATCGCCATCTGTACCGCTGTCAAAACTTTTTCAGTATTGGAAAATCGTATTTTAGCCAATGTGTATAAATGTAATTTGTAAGCAATAGGTACTGTGTCTCCCTCATTGAACGTCAAGTAAGTGAAACCTACAGTTCCTGTTATTATACACATCACCAGGTTCATGGCATTGTCACGCGTCAACAAGTAGTTAGTATCAAGCAAGTCTGTTTGCAAAGACTGCAGGATTGAGGTATGTTCCGGAAGCCAACTGAACAAAGAAAATTTAGGTTGTATCAACGCATATCGCAGTTTGATATGCTGGGCATAATCAGGAATGTATTTCCTACTGATATTCAAAAATCTAAGAAGACACTGAAGTTTTTCCAGTGTAGAAGGATGTCGCAACTGAGCACACAATGTGCAATGTGTGATTTTGTGGAATTGAATTTGTATCCATATTCAGCAAACGACAAAATAATGCGGTTGACTCGGAAAAGATGTGGCATCAGTTCATTGTCGGTCAAGTAAATATTATTAACGTACAGAACGCATCAGGGTCTATGCTATGCAGCAAAGACACAACATGTGCAGTAAAAGCTCTGGGGCTATTCTTTTACCCCATAGGCAAAAGTGTAATTTTTTCCTGATTTCCGACGGCAGTAAAGGCTGTCCAGTCACTGCCATTAGGCCAACTTGCCCACCAGGTATCTCCAGTAAGTGCTACAGAGCTGTGTTGCAGGGTGTTGTAAAAAGAGGCGTGGCCTCTGAACTCCTCTCTGCAACGCAGCTCCCTGGCGCATACTGGAGGTACCTGGTGGGCTAGTTGTCCCCCGGGACCCTCAGGATTGAAGAGGAATTAATTCCCCAACTTAAAACGCACCACAGGGCGTTTGCACACATGTCACCTCAGGCCCCGCCCCCTTCCTTCACCACTGTGAAAATGCGCCCCCTGGCGAGTTGTAAGTTGGGGAATAAATTCCCCTTCAATACTGAGGGTCCCTGTGGGTCAACTAGCCCACCAGGTACCTCCAGTATGCGCTAGGAAGCCTTGTTGCAGAGAGGTGTTCAGAGGCACACCCCTTGTTACACCTTTCTGCAACGCAGCTCTGTGGTGCTTATTGGAGGTACCTAGTGGGCTAGTTGGACCCTAGGGATCCTCAGGATTCAAGGGGACTTAATCTCCCAACTTAAAATGGCCACAGGGCATGTTTACATAGTGGTGAAGGGAGGGGACGGGCCTGAAGTGACGCATGCAAACACGTCCTGTGGCACGTTTTCAGTTGGGAAAATAATTTCCCTTCAATCCTGAGGGCCCCTGGGGGCCAACTAGCCCACCAGGTGCTTCCAGTAAGTGCCACTGCTCTGTGTTTCAGAGTGGTGGTCCAGGCCATGACCCTTTTTTCTCCTTTCTGGAACGTAGCTCTGTGGCACTTACTGGAGACACCTAGTTGGGCTAGTTGGACCCTAGGGGCTCTCAGGATTCAAGGGGACTTAATCTTTAAACTTAAAATGGCCACGGGGTGCATTTACACAGTGGTGAAGGGAGGTGACATGTGCAAACACGCCCTGTGGTGCGTTTTAAGTTGGGGAAATAATTCCCCTTCAATCCTGAGGGCCCCTGGGAGCCAACTAGCCCATCAGGTGCTTCCAGTAAGCGCCACTGTGCTGCGTTGCAGAGAGGCGGTCCAGGCCGTGACCCTTTTTACACCTTTCTGCAACGCAGCTCTGTGGCGCTTACTGGAGCTACCTAGTGGGCTAGTTGGACCCTAGGGACCCTCAGGATTCAAGGGGGCTTAATCTCCCAATTTAAAACGGTCACAGGTCGTGTTTACACAGTGGTGAAGGGAGGGGACGGGGCTTGAAGTGACGTGTGCAAACACGCCTTGTGGCTCGTTTTAAGTTGGGGAATTAAGTCCCCTTTAATCCATGTCATGAGTGATGTAATATGTGACGTCATCAGCAGTGCAATGCGGGCGCACGAGTTATAGTTAGCTGAACTAACTATAATGGGGTAATTTCAATAGTTTTGTACGGGTGAAATGTCCAACTAACTATAACGCCCTTGAAACCTATGTTTTTTCAGTGAATTTATATGTATATTTATATATACTTCAATACCTGTTGCGTCTATCACCCAAAGGAGATATTGGGATACTGACCCAAAATATTTCTGTGAATATTTATACACACACACACACTGACATATATATATATATATATATATATACACACACACACACGCACACGTACACACACACATTTATACACAGAGGGTAGGCAAAACAAAGCAGAATAGGCTGAAACAGAGAACACTCAGACACTCATATACTCAGAGACTCATACACCCACTCACATACTCAGTTAGAGACTCATGCACCCATGTACAGGTCCATTCAAATGTTCATTCACTCACAGACTCAAGCAGTCACAAACCTACTCTGACACCCACTCACAGACAATTCAGACACTCACACACCCACTTAGACAGATACTCAGATACTCATTCACCCACTCACAGACCTACTTAGAGACTTACACACCTACTCACAGACCCATTAAGACACTCATGTACTCACTCACAGACTGACTCGCATTGTCTTGGAGGTCCTTGCAAACCCATTCAGACACTCTCACACCTACTCACAGACCCACTGAGACCCTCACTCAGACCCTCATGCACCCACTCAGACACCCACAAATCTTGAGACTCACACACCCAAAGACCCAATCAGATACTCAGGCACCCACTGAGACACACCCAGTGAGACACTAATGCAGACAGTGTTGTCAACGGTGACGTCATTCATTAGTGATGTCACTGACCATGTCATTAGTGATGTAATGTGTTTGGTCATAAGTAGTGCATTGCGAGGATGTAAGTTATAGTTAGCTCACTAACTATATCTGCTGGTTTGGTACGAGGGAAATTGGAGCCTAACTATAAAGTCCATGTAACCTTTGTTTTTTTCAGTATATATATATATATATATATATATGAAGTTATAGTTAGGACCGGATTTCTATTTAAAGGCAGTTTTTAATTTGCCAATAACTTTTGCATAGTTTGACAAATCGTCATGAAATTTTCTAAGCTTTTAATGTAGTCACTTCAGCTGCTGCCTTGAAAATATCTGGGTGATCCGTCAAGCAGGGGCAGAGAAAAAGGGGGATTTCAAGATGCATTTTCTACATATTAATTTCCATAGGAAACTTTAGACACGGTTACTGCCCGAACTGTTGAACAGAATTTCACCATATTTTGGGGGAAAATATAGTTCTTGGTAAAGAAAGTACTCTTTTCATTAAATGGTTGTAAATCCATTTAGTAGTTCCTGAGAAATGTAAAGATTTCTAAGATATACAACTGTGGTCGCAGTGGATCCACGAATCCTCCCGATTTAGTGCCTGAGATCCAATTGCCTGCCAACACTTCAAGACAGGAAGTGTATGCAGCCATCTTGTGACTCAATTGAACCGAGTCACAAGAAAAAACATTAAAAAAATTGAAAAGGGGGCAGAGTTGATCCTCTAAACCTGTTCAGCAGGTCCCCAGTTTTTTGGTTTTTTTGGCAGGAGTCACGAAAGATCCACAAATCCAGCTGAATTTTTTTTTAAACGAAGCGCGGTCTCCCGCGCTTTGCTTAATTAAGCCTCTGAGTGGGCCAGGTCCCAGGGACAATTACAAAATAAAAACATAGGTGCCTGCATAGGCCCCTACAGCCCCTGGGCTGCCACTTCTCTATGGCTTTATCTAAAATAGTGCGCGGGGCTCCAGCTCCCCACACAGCCTTGGGGACCTCCCCTGGGCTTGTATACTAAAATGCAGGGACCGCCACCTCACTGGGGCTATATTGAAGATGGGAGGAGGCCATGTGGCCCCCATCCTGGAGATGGCCCTGCCACCCCCCTGGGCCAACTCCAGCAATGTCCCAGGGTGCCCACCTTGGACATTGTAGTGAGCTATGGCTTCCCACCAAGCCATAGCAATTTGTGTTCCATTTCATGGAAGCGAGAGCATGGAAAATGCTCTCATTTCCATGAAGCGGAGCAAAATTACTTTTGGACCGAGGGAGCTGCATGTTTACAGCTCCCTCTGTCCAAAAGCAATGCCTGCTCCCACATGAGGTGGGGAGCCCGCAGGGACCACGGGGGCCTTTTGGATCCCTGTGGTCCTTAACAAGAGGCCATGCCCAGGGGATGGGGTCCCTGGGGCAATATCAGCCTGACGAGTAGGGCCGCGATGGCCACCCTTCATATAAAAAAATTAAGGCCTGGCCCCAGGGGATGGGGTACCCAGCCCAAAATTCGCCCAGGGAGGGGGGCTGTGCTGGCCTCCCTCCCCATTAAAAAATCAACAACAAAGGCCTAGCCCCGGGGGTAGGGTCTCTAGGCGAAATAGGCCTGGGAGTGGGCCACACAGCACATTTCTTTTATTTAAAAAAAAAAAAATGCTGGGCCCTTGGTGATGGGATCCCTGAGGCCAAAATCGGCACAGAGGAGAGGGGGGCCATTAATAAATATATATTTCTTTTTTTCTTACGTGGTAGTAGTCGCAATTCAAAGTGTAAAGTTGCAACGGAGTGGTGGATCTACCTTAAATAAACAATTAAATATTAAATAATTACTCAGCCTCTCTCACAGTTGTGAAGTTTATTATTGAGCTACTGACAGTGAAGTACATACTTACATTGAAATTGATAGAGTTAGAAAGTATTGTAAAATATATCAATTAAAAGAGTGAAATGTGTTGCTGTTCATTGAATTTGTGCTTTTGTTTTCTGGATTTGAGATGGGTTCGTGAATCCAGCAAATATTTATAAGGAGTATATTTGTAAAAAATATGTTTTTTTCACTGTTGGGTCATAGGGTGGCTCCAAGGCTTTGTTGCAGCTACATGTAAGTACGGATTCACCTCATACCCATAATCTGTGACGTGAACTCTATCACTTCTGTGGATGTCATCCATGTCAAAACGTAGATCGTTGTTATAGATAGAGCCAATGTTATGGTCTCTGAGGTAAGCAGAAACAGCTTTAATAACATGCTTCCTGGCTTTTTCAATCTGTGGACAGATATGATTTGACCACTTCCATTTCTGTCTTTGGCATGTATTAGAGAACACAAACACGCTGTGAGGGAAAAGCGACCGGTGTCCTTCATAAGGATTTACAATCCTACCTCAGTGAGTGTGCCTAGGTCATTGCCACCACAGTGCACAATCAAGAGGTTAGGGGGTTGGAAATACAAAAAGGGTTTAACTAAAGGCAGCAATTGGTGCCACTTTAATCCTCTCTCTGACAAACCATTTATTATCCATGTTATGCAAAAACCCTGGTCTTTGTCAATACCTCTGTCATCAGCATAAGTTTTGCCCCAGAAAATATAGCTGTGGCCTACAATCCATACTGAAAGCGTTTTGACTGGACGTGTGCAAGGAATCAAAAGATGTAGCTGAGTAAGTCAGTTGGTATAAAGAGAGGTATCTAAATTGGTGGGCGGAATGTTGTTTAACAAAAAGCAGATAAGTCATTGACTGATCCTAAAAATCGGTTGCTTGTTACTTTGGAGGAATAAGTATCCTCCTGATTGGTTATGGAGAAAAGTTGGAAAGGTAAAGTAGACTGGAGAAGCTAATATTTTGCAATAGTCAACCACACTGGTATTTTTGATTTGGAAGCTAGTCTGTTACATTTAAAAATATGGTCAACCTTTGACCTACTGGTACAGTTAAATGCTGCAGAAACTGTTACTATGGAAGCACTATGGGGAAGGGTTTAAAGTAAACTGTGGTTTTAAAATATAAAATGGAATGTTGTATATATGGCATAGATTTGTAAATTAACTTTTCTCAAATCAATACTATGTTTAGAAGTGGCATGCTCTTAAAAAATAATACTGGTATTATTGGAAATGGTTTTTGAACTCCTGTAAAGGTTTGCAACTCCATCGCGCCATTACACTGTGGAGTTGCGACTCCACTAAGATACAGAACCAGAGTGGGCTCTTTTAGAAGGGAGTATTAAAGGGTTAATACAACTATCCAATAGAATGTAGTTTTAGATTTTGAAAAAAAGGGATTATTGTGACTTGTTATTTACATTCATTTCTGTAGAAAGTGAGAAGGGAAGATTTGCCATTATTGTTTTTTCTTTATTGAGAGTGTTGCATCAAATGTATTGTGTGGAAAAGAAAATTATTTAGGACCGTCTGATATTTTCATACCCTACAAAAGGATTTCAGAGGTAAGTTACAAATGTGTAAGGTGTGTGGTGTATGGTGTAGGAGTGCTTCAGTGATTGTAATTGCATTTTTTACTTTGAGATGCAGTATTTATAAAAGTTGAGAAGCATAAGAGAAATGGGAGGTTTAAAGTATGTCACCAAATGAAGGTATCTGTATTCTACTCTATATAGTTCTACAGAAATGAAGATTGCAAATAGGTTGAACATACTGATACCTGTTCTTGAAACTAAAAGTGTATTCTGTATAATTTGAATGCTTGAATAGTACCATGTCTCAGGTTTGTTTGTAGTTTTTTTTATTGTTATTTGACACATGGGTTGCAGATATTGAACATATTAAAAAAATATTTGGTCTGTCATATCCCTAGACAAATATTGTCAGTACTACTTTAGGCTTCCGTTTCACAAGCAAAGATCAGTTAGGCAGACAGGGCTTGTGAAACTAATTTAACTCACAGTTTCATCTCTGACTGCTCTGAGTAGTAAGTAGAAAAAGATAAATGCAGTTTCTTCTACACACAAATTTGTACAGGATGAGGTGTGAAATAGAGGTAGAGTTGTATGTATACTTTACTTTTCGTGTGTTATCTCACCCAAAAAGGCATTGAGACAATCATTGTTGTGATGGGGAGAGACTTTTTCATTTTATTAGCTAGGCAGGCATAATGAAATCAGTTAAACACACCACTTTATACCTGGCTGCCCTGTGTAATGAGTAGAAAGTGATTTAGAAAGCATGTGGTGTTAAACAGGGGTAGTCCGGCACGCATTGGCTTGTTTGAATGTATTATCTTGCCTCTAACCGACATTGACACAGTCTTTGAGGTATCTAGAAAGATGCCAACATTCACAAGAGTGGCATGACAGGAGTCAGCATATAATTTTGGCTTAGGCCTGGCATTGTGACTTCTCTCTCTCTTATGAAACTGGTAGAGATAAATGAGGTTTAAAGCATGTTTCCAGATGCTCTATTATCGCCCGTATATGTCTCTTCATAGTTAATTTAGGAGTAGTCCGTAGAGGTGTGTACTTTAAACTGAAAGCGTACTCTGTCAAGTTTGCAAGTCATAACTGTACCATGTCTCAGGTACGTCTACATTTGAACATGTAGTCTGATATGAGTGGTGCAGCTGATGAGCCTAACTTTAAAACTATACAGCCTATCATACCCTTGCACAAATCTTGTGAAATCTACTTCATCAGTGAGTCCCAAAAGCATAGATGTCTTAGCTACGCAGGCATCATGAAATCAGTTGCACGTATACCTTCATACCTGGCTATTCTCTGTAATGAGTATATAGGAATTCATTCAGCCTTTTGTACATTTAGAAAGCATGCAGTTTGAAAGTGAGATAGTGTTTTAATTAAAGGTTTCTTTACAAATGCCGTCTCACCTCTAAAAAGGCACAGATACACACTCATTAAGGTGTTTAGAAAGATGTTGAGATTCAAAAGAGTGGCATGACAGGAGTTGGCGCTTAATTTTGGCTTAGGCCTGACGTTGTGAGATCCGACTCTCCAATGAAACTGGTAGACAGAGGTGAGGTGTAAAATAAATTGGCAGATGTATTAACCTGATCCTACCCCAAATAAGTTTCTGTGAAGCTACACTTCAAGTAGGCCATAAAAAGTGAGGTGTGTGCTTTAAACTGACAGAGTACTCTCTCAAGTTTAATTGTCTGACTGCTATCATGTCTCAGGTATGTCTGTACTTCTACTTGTAGTCTGACATATGTGGTACAGCTGATGACCATAACTTGGAACCTATGCAATTATGAATACTACTGCACAAATCTTGTAAGAGTTACTTCATTATTCAGACCTGGAAGCACCGATCTGGTAGCTAGGTAGACCTCACAGAAAGAGTTGAATACACAGTTGCATACCTGCCTGCCACGTATAATTAGCAAAAAGTAGTCCATACATCTTCTTCTAGACAGATTTAGAGAGCATGTGGTGTGAAACAGAGCTATTCCAGTACCTAGGCACATCTTAGCTTATCTCATCTCACCCCAAAAAGGCACATACACACTCATTGCGGTCTTTAGAAATATGCTGAGACACACAAGAGTTAAATGACAGGATTTGGCTTTTTATTTTGACATAGGGCTCGCATTGTGAGCTGTGACTCTGTAATGTAATTAAACCACTAGAGAAAAGAAAATGAGGTTTAAAACATGTTGGCTGATGTATTGGTATATCATAGTTCATGTAAGTCTCTGCAAAGGTACACTTCATGAAGGTAGATAGTGAGGTGTGTGCTTTAAACTGAAAAAGTATTCTATCAAGTTTGAATGTCTGACTGCTATCATGTCTCAGGTATGTCTTTACTTTTATGTGTAGTGTGACACGTGTAGTGCAGCTGATGACCCTAACTGAAAAACTATGCAGTCTTTCAAACACCTGCACAAATCTTGTCAGAGCTACTTAAGCAATTAGTCACAGAACCATAGATGTTTTAGCTAGGCAGGTGTCACAAAATCACTCAAACACTCAGTTGTGTACCCGCCTGCCCTGTATAATGAGAAGGAAGTGATTCATGCAGTTTCTTTTGCAAACACATAGAGAGCATGCGGTGTGAAACAGAGGTAGTGTAACGTCTATAGGGTTCTTTACATGTGTCATCTCACCCCTAAAAGGTGCAGATACACTTATTGAGGGGTTTTGAAAGATGCTGAGACTCACAAGAGTGGCAGGACAACAGTTGATCTTTCATTTCAGCGTAGGTAGATGTATTAAAGCGTATCCCAGTCCATAAAAGTCTCTGAAAAAGTACATTTCAAGTAGGCTGTAGATAGTGAAGTGAGTGTTTTAAATTGAAAACAAACTCTGGCACGTTTGAGTGTCTGACTGCTAAAATGTCTCAGGTGTGTGACAATTTCTATTTGTAGTCTGAAACGTTGAACAGCCAGTTACCCTAACTTAAAAACTATGCAGTCTTAAATCCAAATCTTAAGTCTTTGAAATCTTGTGAGATCTACTTCAGCATTGAGTCCTAGAAGCACAGATCTCTTAGCTAGGCATTCATCATGAAAACACTTGAGCTCACACCTTCATAACTGACTGCCCTGTCTATTGAGTAGAAAGTAATTCATGCAGCTTCTTGTACAGGTATTTAAAAAGCATGTGGTGTCAAACAAGGGTAGTCAGTAAGTCAGTCAGTCAAAATACACTTTATTCGATTTGATTAAAATCATAAAAGCCAATACAATAAAACACAATAATATATGCAAGTTAAAAGGGTACATATAATTCATCAGAGTTAGCCACACAATGAGCAATCATGGGAAGCAGGACATAAGTACAATCAACATTAACAGGTCGTATATATCAACATTCATGGTGCATTAATGCCCTTATTCAGCCTTGACTTAATTCTAAATGCTGCGACTAGAAAGCTAGCCACAGAGTATGTAATGAAGATGTTACCTAAAGACTGTAAGTATAGCAACGCAGGCCTAACTTGAATAAAACCAGTATCTTTTAAAACGGGCACCAAATATTTGATTCTTGGCTCTCTAAAAAAACCACAAAACATCATAAAATGCAACGTATCCTGGCTCAAAAAATCATCACATTTGCATGGGACACCCAATTCCGGCGTGCTCCATTGCTTGAAGCAGCCCAATACGTAAGGAATTTGGCCAAATCTAAATTTAATTAGGAGGTGTCTATGTAAAGGTAACATAGCTAAGGTAAGGCTCTAGAGATGGGGAGGATAGCAATATATAATGTGCTCTTACTGATGTTTTTGACAACTCGAGCTCCTCCCGTGCCAGCCTTGCATTCTCCATGAAATGTTTCTTGACCCATTTAATGTCCTCCACCCTGATAGATGATGGCAAATTGAATAGTCCCGGGCGACCTAGTTTTTCAAAGGCTAGTCGGACATATTCTAACCAGGGGATTTTCTTCCTGTGATCAAGAGACATAACATCCATCAGGGTAGCATGATTGAGAGATAATTCTTCGTTCAGCCATAGCTTCAACCAGCACGTTAAGGAAGCTAGTCTCAGCTTATCTGATAGGTAGTCTAGGCCCAGCTCTGCGTGCAACGAGAAGGTAGGGGTAGATTGAGGGACAGGGAGTAGTTGTCAAATAAATTTATTTTCTGCCCTTTGTAAAAGATCATGAGACAAGTACCCCCATAGTGGTGCACCATATGAGGCTATTGCTATGCATTTTGCATTATATATTTTTAGAAGAGCCTCCATGGGTCTTGCCCCCAGTCTGTTTGCAAACCCCACAAGGGCCGAAGCGGCTGTAGTCATAGACAGCTTTTTTACCTTCATCTGTGGACCCCATGTACCCTTCTCGTCGAAGGTGACGCCCAGGTAGGGGAACGATGTTACTCGGGTCAAAACCTCCCCCTTACAATGTAATACATTAACTTTGCGTTTCTTTTGGGTCATCACCATGGTATGGGACTTCTTGGTGTTAATTTTGAGATTAAGCTGGTCCATGAAGTCGCCGAAAGAGTCCAACAAGCGTTGGAGACCCACCCCAGTGCGAGCTATCAGGACAGCATCGTCCGCGTATAGGAGAGGTGGTATTTTTCTCTCTCCTACATGCGGAACGTCCCCCTCCACAGCCAACAGATGTTTTTCTAGCCCATTAATAGAAATCGTGAAAAAGAGGGGGGCCAGGATGCAGCCCTGACGTACCCCTCTAGCCGATCTGAAACAGTTGGTGCACCTGCCCTCTTTGGTCACTCTCACTTTGGCAAACAAGTCCTGATGTAAAGAGGCTATAAAGTTCACCAAAGAGCCATCCACACCCATCTCCAGCATGACTGGCCACAATTTGGCCCTCTTGACCATATCAAAGGCCGAGGAGAGGTCCATGAATGCAAGAAACAGGGACCCCTCCTTGGCAACTCTGTACTTAGATATTAATAGTTGCAGGTTGAGACATTGGTCCACAGTTCCCCTCTTGTCCCTAAATCCATACTGTAGGTTGGACAGCCCCACCCCCTTCTTGATGTTTTCTCTCAGCTGGAACAAGAGGACTCTGCCTAAGATCTTCATTGCAGAGTCCAGAAGGGAAATGGGCCTGTAGCAACCTGGGTCATCGCGCCAACCCTTTTTAAAGATTGGCACGATGACCGCGCTTGCCCCACTTTTGGGGAAAGTATTGCTGTTTGTCGCTGTGAAAACCTGACTTAAAACCCCCGCCCACAGTTTTGGAGCAAACAAGTAAAAATCGCCAGGCACCCCGTCCGGACCTGGGGCTTTCTTTTTAGAAGTTTCTAGGATGGCCCTTTCGACCTCTCCTGTGGTAAAGACCAATGGTGGACACACTAAGGGTTCCCAGGGAGCAATTTGATCGGTCATCTCACCAGGACCATAAATGGTACCAAAGTGAGTTAACCACTTATCGTCAGGTATCACACAGTCCATAGGGCAGTTCTCTGACTCAGAGCCAGAGGGATTGGAGGCACCGTGACGGGCGAAAAAGGTTGGGATAAAGGTGGGGTAGATGGCAAACCCAGTTCTGATTCAGCATGCGCTATCTCCTTAGAAAGGGGCCCCCACCGCTGACGAGAGGTATGATAAAATGGATTCGGACTGAGTAGTAATTTTCACTTTCTTACCTCCCTGATCGGTATGGGCCATACCTTTTCTTTTACCCATCCTGCAAACTTAGGGAGGTGGCCCAGCCCTGCCTCCTCCTGCCCCGGATGGCCACAGACGGCCCGCCCTCTGCCCGGGCTCCGCCCGGCGCGTCCCGCGACGCGGATGAAGCAGCTGCTGTTTAAGCGCCTCCGGGCGCGCTCCAACCGGAAGTGGGCGTTTCCAGCCCCTGAGCCTGCTGGGAGCTGTAGTCTTTCCCCGTGCTGCCGTGCGATGTGTCTAGCGGCGGCGGCAGGCAGGAACTCCCAGCGTCAGGGCCCCAGCAATGTTAGGGTGGCAGGCGTTACAGGTTAGTCTGGCCCCCAGACCGAGTGTCGATGTTCCCCGCTCCTCCGAGGGAGCAGCTGCTGTTTAAGCGCCTCCGGGCGCGCTCCAACCGGAAGTGGGCGTTTCCAGCCCATGAGCCCGCTGGGAGCTGTAGTCTTTCCCCGTGCGGCCGTGCGATGTGTCTAGCGGCGGCGGCAGGGAAGAACTCCCAGCGTCAGGGCCAAAGCAATGTTAGGGCGGCAGGTGTTACAGGTTAGTCTGGCCCCCAGACCGAGTGTCTAGTACCTATAGACTTGTTTGAAAGTATAATATAGTCTCTATAAAGGCAGTGACGTTCATTGACGTCTCTAGAAAAATGCTGACATTCACCAGAGTGGTATGACAGGAGTCAGCCTTTCATTTTTGGCTTAGCTATGGCATTGAGAGCTTTCCCTCACTAATGAAACTGGTAGGGAAACACACTTCCAGCACTGAGATTTTCTTTAATGAGGAAAGCTATTTTCATAAGAACACATTGGTACATGCAGTTGATACCAGTGGTCGTTGTTATGAGGTGGAAGATTGTTGTCCCATTTCAAAGGGAAAAATGTCTCCTACGAATGTAGAAGAAGTCATAGCTGAAGAAGTTCAAGGAAGGTGCACACAAGCTCCTGTATTTAAATGGAATTAGCATTTGATATATTATGAATATTTTTGTATCATTATGGCAAAAAAAGTGCTAAACAGAAAATTACCATGTTGCAAGGACTAGATCCATGTACAAAAGGAAAATATACTAAGTTACAGGGTCATTCTCTTGTTTGTCGTTCAAGAAAAATGTGCAAAGGCACTTTTCATCATTTAAGAATGTTCGCTGTACACCACTCTGAAATGTGGAAGTTAGTAAGGAGTCTTTACTATGTAAAAACTCCTGCATTATGATTATGTGAAAGAATACAGCTCTTCTACATGGTTCTGTATCAGATGTACAGAAAGTATGTGATGATGTAAAGTTTTGTTTCCTTGGTTCTGAACAGGAGTGTAGAGAAAGTGAGGACTTGATATCTTTAGGTGTAGTTGAACAGGAGAAAAATATTTGTATTGATGATTTTGCAGAAGAAATTGCAAAGTTTAAAACAGTTTCCCCTGAAAAAAAAACGATGTCTGTATTTGTTGTCAATGTACTCAATCTAAAAGTCAAACTAGGAATGTCGATTTAATTTGAAAAATTGAAAAAGAAATCAATAATAATTGGCAGCAATGTTCCTTTTATTTGTGTGTAGAGGGACCATTTGAGTTATCCACTGATCAAGATATATGTAAGTACTGTTACAACAAATTAGAAGAAAAAAAATGCCAGCTAGAGCAGTACATAACAAGTTGGTACCTACTCATCAGGAACTAGCAGATTGAAATGTATATGAGTCTATTTTTTTTAATTCTTTTAATTAAACTTCTTTAATGAGGAAAGCTATTTTCATAAGAACACATTGGTACATGCAGTTGATACCAGTGGTCGCTGTTATGAGGTGGAAGATGGTTCTCCCATTCCAAAGGGAGCAGTCATAGCTGAAGAAGTTCAAGGAAGGTGCACACAAGCTCCTGTATTTAAATGTAATTAGCATTTGACAGGAGTCTATTGATATATTATGACATTTTACAAGTTGGTACCTATTCCTCAGGAACTAGCAGATTTAAATGCATATGAGTCTATTCTTTTTTTGTATTCTTTTTTATTAAACTTATGTCAGTTGCAGTATACAGTGTCACATAAACAGCCCTTCAATATAGCATCATTTACTCTGGCCCCTGCCCATGTTCAATCAATCTGATCAAAGATGTGGTCCCATGAGCAACCTCAATGTGGACTCCTCTGGGTGTTTTTAGTTTTCAGAAATGTGTTTGGTAGGTTTCCTTTGGTGGCTGCTGAGCCAGGCTTGACTTCCACAGCTATGTTCATTGTAAATAATGCTCATTTTGCAGGTTAAACATGATTTTGAGGCGTTAGGCCCAACCACATAAGTAGGGTACCTGTTACATTGAGAGACATGCATAACCACAGAAAAAAATATTGCCTTAATACCAACTGGACTTTTATGCATGTTTTGCTTCCAAATATAAGCCAGTGGGAAAGAAAGAAGACATTTTGTAAAAGGCCCTCGGAATCATATGATAGCATGGTAACATGATTAACATATATTTCAGAAATACATAGGTACCCTTCCTACCCATTTTCATTCATGATATGTTGCCTTATGAATGGCTGTATGGTTGTACACAATGAAAGATCATTGAAAGCTCCAGCCCAGTTGTTAGCTCTGGGTATTTCGTGTCCTTGGAAACCTACAAACCATATAGACCCCGCAACCAGAAGTTTCTAGAAGACTCAGTATATTGCTTTAGTAAATCGATTATCTTGACAAAAAAGTATGGATCAAAACACTGTCACAATTGACTATGTTTTACTATTCATTTTCATAAATGTATTTAAATGATTCGTTTCTTTGTGAAAGCATGAGCGATCTGCACAAATGAATGCTTGTGAATTCAAAATGTTGTCTACTATTCTGAAATCTATAGCATTCTGGGATTACCCATTGATTTTAACCCTGATTTCACCACAAACTGCAGGTAATTTGATTACATAAAAAGTAGCTGTTTGAAAGTACTTATTCCTTCAAGCTGGGAGGGTGGTAATCCTAGCACAGACAACTTTTGCTGATGTCTTTTTGTAACAAAATTAAATCTGCTTTCTTCCACTGCACTTTTTTCCCAAAATACTGATTTGAGCTATTTTGGCTATTTTCTCTGTTTTCTCTAATGGAACCTACAAACCTTGGGTACCCTTAGAATGACCAGGATATTGGGGAAAAAAGAACAGTAATTTATTGTAGGTAACCTTTGTGGAAAAATATATAAGAAGGATTAAGCACAAACTAGCCCAAATATCCAAAAATGGCTTAGCATCAGGGCAAAGCTGTAGCAGTCAAGTGGTTAATTGAAAGAAGTGTGTTATCTTCTCCTATATTGTGAGCTGGAAGACTGTATCATTCAGCATCACTGGTTGTAGGTGCCAAGTTTTGTTTTTACCAATTCTCTGCACACATGCAGATATATGTTCAGTGTTTAATGGTCAGAACAGATCTTTGAAAGGTATGTAATCCCTTTTATCTCTCTGCACAACTGTGATGTTACAGAAAACATATTGATCCGGGTGTGGAAAGTGAGAAGGTGGAACTAAAATGGGTAGTATGTGTTAAGGGGATTGAATTCTTCCATTGTCTCAATCATTCAGCCACTTTCTGGGACACATTTCTAGTAGATGCACCATGTAATGGTGAATGGATGTTGTGTATATCCACATCTACAACATAGTTAAACTTTCCCCCTACTATAAAAGGTCCTTGGGTGTAGCTTGACATTTGCACATGAGTTGTTAATTTCGCTAAACATTAAGAGAATGTAAGCCTATCATGTGCAAGTGTTTACCTTTCAATAGTCCATATACACCCACCGGATGGCATAACCATGAAACACTCTCCCTGTCCACTCATAGGTCATTTACTGCATACAAGATTCTTGGCATAACCCATATAGGAACCCTGATAAAGTAGGCTGAAAATGTAGTGTAGGTTAATTGGCCTTTCCATTGTGTGGTTGCACCCCTTTGGTCTCTGTAGGTTGGTTTGTTTTGAGGATACTGTTGTGAATGTGTCTATGTCTTACATACATGTAGATTTGGTATCTCTTTGTCTAGCAGGCCAAGCATATAACATTCAATGTAATTAGCGTGTAACATTCTGTACCCATAGTAGTGTGTTACATGAGTAGGGAATGTGAGAGATTGTTGGGTGTATGGTGCCCCCCAACTCCTTCTGCAAGTGCCTTCCACCTGAGTTCAGCAGCTGCTCTAAAACCAAGGTATCCCCTGTGAGGTTCCCTGCCCGCTTCCACTACTGTGTGCCTGTGAAATTAATAAATGTCTGACTCCTTAGTCAGCCTGTGAATAGCCCCTTTCCCAGGGCCAGGTTTCAAACTACCCTGTGCCAACATACAAATGTCTGCACACTGTGTAACAGATAAACCCCTCAGACCTAGATATTTGCTGTGTGGGGGAAATGCATGTCCTGTATCCCAACAATGCTTTATCATCCATGGTTCCCTGGATACCCTGCACTTTTATAGGGTACCACCCTAGTCCGGTTTTCTGTGTGCAGTAGAAAGGGTGTTCTGTGGGCGCTCCCGGCCCTCTTATTTGTATACAGTAGAGGGCAGTGTCTGACAGTGCTGCGCATTGTCTTTACACATGTGTTATAGATGGACATGTGCAATTCTTGTGGTAAACTGCGATGCCGGAACAGATAAACACCACTATCCACTGTGTGGGGATAATGGTGTTCTGGTTTTCATCAATGCTTTAGCAACCATGGCAACCTGGTTGTTCTGCATGTACTCTCATAGTCCTGTTTTGTATGTGTAAGAGGCAAGGGTGTTCTGTGGGCACTCTCTGCCTTCTCATTTAGATGCGGCAGGGGGCAGAGTCTGACAGTGCGATCTGTAACTTTTACTCCATCTGTGAAAATTTTAGGAGTGACTATAGACTCTGACCTTTCTTTGAGGGGCCATGTGGGAGCTGTGGTTTCTTCCTCCCTGTTCCAACTACGAAAAATAAGAAAGATCGCTTACCTGCTATCCCATCAAGCTCTGATTTTTCCAATTCCCTGTATAACGGCCTTTTCTTGGGCCTGGTTAATTGCCTTCAGATAGTTCAAAATCAGGCGGCAAGATTGATTTTGAAGCAAACATGATGGCAGTCCGCCAGGGCGTTATTGCGTTCCTTACACTGGCTACCTATGGCGCAACATAGGGCGTCCAAGTCAGGCTGTAGAATTTTTAAAGCTCTTCACTGCACTAGCCCCAAATTTCCTAAAAGCCTTATCACGAGATATTCCCCTGCACGCAACCTTCGTTCAGCCCATCTCCATCTCTTGTCCATCCCCCCAATTAAATTAAAACGACAAGGTGGGCGTAGGTTTGCATATCCAAGCTTTGGAATTATTTTCCTCTCTCAGTCAGGAACTGTGACAGTCTCTTGGTATTTAGAAAGGCTCTGAAAACTTGGCTCTTTGCGCAAACTGGCTAAACGGGATCCCTGCAGTTATTAGTGTATGTATAGCGCCAAGAAACCTATGGTGTAAGAAATTCATCCTAACATAACATAACATCACATAACACATGTTATAGAAGGTCATCTGCCATTTTTGGGGTAAATCAGGGCTGTTCGTTATTGCTTGGGCTTCTGGATACCTTGCTGCTACTGCCAGTAGTATGGATGAGTTGGCAGCAAATGTTCTAGGACACCTGCTGCAGCTACAGCTTCCCTTCCTGCTGCTACTGTTTGACTGGGGTTTGTTTGACTCTTCAGGGATGCTATTTTGTACTTGCAGCTCTTCTGGGTCTGCGACTTCGGTATCTGGTGGGCACATTTTGCTACTCGTGGTGATAGCAAACATCACTCAGTGCTCAATGCATCTGGTCCCAGATTCGTAACACAGTTTCTGCTTGGTCAACATGTAGGAATTATCACTTTCTGTGCCCCTCTATCCATGTGCTATGATCTGAGATATTTTTGGTGGAGGACTTTATGATGACTAGTCTTCTGGGATGTGACATCCATTAATGAAACCTTAAATGCAACACTCTAGTGTCCTGCTACCTCACTGGCAAACTCAACCAGATCCAGGTTCTCTCAGCATGCTATTGCCCATGTGAGGTGACTATGTCTTTAGTTCAGAGTGCGGGAGGCAACAAGTGCCAAGATCAAATTCACCTCTCCATCATAGTTCTTCTGAGCAATTTATGTCCCCTCTGTTTTAGTCCGGCGGCTGAAACCAGGCTTTGAATGTGCTCTCTATTGACCTCAGTGATGTGTCTTATGAGTGCCTCTGCAGTCCTTGCTTGTCTGCTAGTAATTCTACTAGTTCAGTCTCCACAAAGGGAGGAGAGGAACATCTTCTTGCTGACCTCACACTCCATCTGGGTTTTGTCTCTGCAGGCTTCTGCTGCCTGCCTGTTCTCCTACATCCAGAAGGTGTGTGGCATCACTCTTTGCTGTAGTGGCTAACATGAATGTGATGTCAAGGGGAGTTCTATCTCGCCTGTGGCCCTTCCTTGGTGTACAGCATAGCCCAATCAGTTCGCTGTCTTCTGCCCTCTCAGGGACCTATACTGTAGACCATGCCACCTTTGTGCTTCCATGTTGTGTTTGATGGTTCCTCCATACTGTGATCTTATGGTTTATAAATTTCACCAAAACAGCAATAAACTTCTTACTTTGCAATGAAAAAACGTAGAAATTCACTGACGAAACCAAAGGGTATACATCTATTACAACGCATTTTTTACCACGCAATACCATCACCACGCATCTTTTACCACGCAAATACTTTTACCACACATACATTTACAACGCATACTTTTACAACGCATGTATTATTACAACGCATGTATTTTACAACGCATTTTTAATGTAAATGCAGTACAGTGTTTATTTAAAATTATTTAATTATTGTATTTTGGATCACTGAATATTCACTGAATTTTAATTAAATAAATAATAATATATTTAATGTGTAATAATATTTGTTATGTATTTTGGATCACTGAATATTTATAATTATTTAAATTATTTTAATAAATTGATATACAATTAGTAAATTATTAAATACTCGAGTATTAATTTTAATATTAATAATAATATTAATTTTAATACTCGAGTATTAATTTTGCTGAAATAACCAATATTTTGAAAAATACGTTGTAGTTTTTTTAGCATTTTTTTATGTAAATGGGGCATTTTCCATCAGCGGACGGCTGACACCAGACCTGGGACCACTCACCTGCTCGTTGCCTCGCCGCCTCTGGGGTGCTCACGCTGCAGTTCTCTCCCGCCGCAGCGGTCCAGTGAAGCCTGTGGACGCCGCGGGGAGACTACAGCTCCCAGAGTGCTCGGCGATCACTTCCGCCCACTTCCGCCTGACAGCGCGCCCGGAGGCGCTTCAAAAGGTGTAGGCTCCATCTGAGGAGCGGGGGCATTTTCCATCAGCGGACGGCTGATACCAGACCTGGGACCACTCACCTGCTCGTTGCCTTGCCGCCTCTGGGGTGCTCACGCTGCAGTTCTCTCCCGCCGCAGCGGTCCAGTGAAGCCTGTGGACGCCGCGGGGAGACTACAGCTCCCAGAGTGCTCGGCGATCACTTCCGCCCACTTCCGCCTGACAGCGCGCCCGGAGGCGCTTCAAAACGCGTAGGCTCCATCTGAGGAGCGGGGGCATTTTCCATCAGCGGACGGCTGATACCAGACCTGGGACCACTCACCTGCTTGTTGCCTCGCCGCCTCTGGGGTGCTCACGCTGCAGTTCTCTCCCGCCGCAGCGGTCCAGTGAAGCCTGTGGACGCCGCGGGGAGACTACAGCTCCCAGAGTGCTCGGCGATCACTTCCGCCCACTTCCGCCTGACAGCGCGCCCGGAGGCGCTTCAAAAGGCGTAGGCTTCGTCCGCGTCGCGGGACGGGCGCGGGCGTGCGCCGGGCTAAGCCCGGGCAAAGGGCGGGCCCTCTGAGGCCCTCAGAGGTCAGCAGTGGTCGGGCGGGCCACCCATCTAACTTCCATTGGAAGGTGAGACTTATCGTCCATTATGGGGGAACGTAACAACACCTCCACTAGTACAATTAATATGGATATGAAGATTACCGAAGCCCCTGCATCACTACAACTTTCCTTTGAGAGTCTCTTGGAAAATGCGTTTAATGAGATCGCTGAGACTGAAAGGAGATTTTCTCTGGCCTCTCAAAGTAATGGCCAATCGACCATTGTTATAAGTCCTAATCACACTATACCCCTATTGCCAGAAGTAATTATAGTAAAATCTAGCTCTGCGGCGAGCTCATCTATTGCATCGCTAGAAGGAAACACCCTTGTTACAGCTACTGATGTTGCTAGCGATTCTGCACCCTCAACTGTAAATATTAAGACTGCAGGAGCAAAACGTAAAAGGGGCCCAGCAAAGACTGTTTTAAACAAGAGGAAGCAGCCCCCTAGGAGTGTTAATCAGCCTACCCCACAGAGTATGTGGTCTAGGGGGAAAAAGCGTCAAACAGAAGCCCCAACAGTTTGTTTGGATACAGGGGAACATTGTGATACCGTGATAACAAATGATGGTACTAATTCAATCTGCACACAGACGGATTTTCCTATTGAAAATGTTCATCAATTTAAATCACAGGGAAACCTTATAGACTGTTGCAGATACAATTTTTAAACAACTTGAAGGTCAAATGACGAAACAATTTAATATTATTTTTAAAAGGTTTGACAGACTGGAGACTCTTGTAAAAAATGATGAAGCTAAGAGGAAAGGGATGGTCTGTCTAGACCAAATTAGAGGCGACCGTTTGTTAAAAGATTTAGAGTCTATTACTAGTACTCTATCCAACGGAGAGCCTAATAAAAATTGTGATTTAGCTAAAATTCAAGGGGCCACAGGGGTACCAATTGTTAACATTCCCCCCTTGACACCAGCGGAAGCTAACACAAAGCAAAATGATTCTCCACAAATCTTGAAAATCCCGCCTCCCATTCCTCCACCATCTTCCGGTCTGATTAAAACCACAAACATTACCAAAAAGAGCATCTCCCCTACTGGTACAGCTAAGCAGAAAGTACCTACCAGACCTGGCCAGCACAGGGCTCAACCTGAGGATAATAGACCAATAAAACATCAAGGTCCAGCTTTACATCTTCCTCCTGAGTCGTGCCCTTATGTCTTGGTTTTGGCCGGTATACCACCACTTAGGGAGGGCCAAAGCGAATCTTGGGTACAGTTACACAACAAATGTATTGACTGGTTAACTAAGCACAAGGGGGTTGGCTACGATATAACAAATGAAATTCTCTCTGCTCGCCGGGTGACCTGGGTCGGTCCCCTGTTTAAAAATATCAATGGGGACTGTATCACAATTAACTTCAGGAATCCGGGCTTAGTAAAATATTTACTAAACAGGAAGAATATTCGGAATGGTCCATCTACCGTGGTGAGCCCCTTACCTTTGAATTATTTTTACAGACCCCCCAACAGATTGTTGCAATCACCACCAACATTCCCGTTATATAATAGATTCTCAGCATTATCAGACCAGGGCACTTTAGATTGACTGCCTGCAATTCTGGAAGATTCTGCTGCAGTGTTGCCCTTTGCTGATGATTCTTTAAAGACTGTAGATTCTGGGACGGTCTTGTCATTGCCCCACCCTCCTCTGCCATTAATCCCTCAATGTGATCAAGTGTCTAATTTAACAACTATTGTCACTTATGATGTTTGTCCTCGTGTTTGTGAGAATTTGTCCATTGTAAGTTGGAACATTGCAGGGCTAAGGGCAAAATTAGAAAACAAAGCTTGGAAGGATTGGGTAAATTGTTATGATGTTTTAATGTTCCAGGAAACTTGGAGTACAACTAATCTGTTATTAGAAGGGTATAGCTGTCACAACAGTATTGTGCCATCCCCACCCTTAGGCCGTCCAAGTGGGGGTTTATCAATTTGGATAAAAATAATAGCAGAGGTAAAAATAGAAGCAATACAAACTAATAACCCAAGTTTTATGGCACTGGTATATGTAAGAGAGGTAAAATTATGTCTGATAAACTTTTATAATAATGATTTTTTATCCCATCCGAACCATAATTTTTTAGACTTGTTTAATTTTTTCGATGATATAATAGAGGGGCATAAATACGGGAAGTTTGATGGGATTTGTTTAGGAGGGGATTTATAATGCTGACATCCATTTAAAGAATCCCCCATGCAGGAGAGGTGTAGAATTATCCGATCTCCTTGCAACTAGAGAACTCTTAAACTCTATGGAATTTGCTGGTAACGACACAAGCACTAAACCAGTCCCTACATACATCGGTCATGGGAGTGCAACAACTATTGATTATATATTTGTTTCATCTTCCCTTGCCGATGTTTTATCAAAGGCAGAGGTAGTGTGCAATGTATATAGTGATCACTACCCAATTGTGATTCATTTGAAATTATCAAGGGGGAAAACATCATATAGGGAAATCGGCGCAGCTAACTTGGCGGCGACAACGGATGGATTAAGGGTTGTTTGGAGGGGTGTGGATAACAGAGGTGTTTTGGGCACTGTAATTAGGAAATATCCTGTATTGATCTCGGACTGTCTAGATATCGATAATTGCGGGGGCAACTTGATTCAATCTTTTGGGGAACTCTGCTCCGCAATAAAAAGCGAATTTTCCATATTTGGGGCTGGTGTTTTCGAACAGCGGTTCATGGCAACCGCATGTTTCTTATGCCAGAAACACATTTGGTAAAGCCATTAACTCCATAATTTCTTTACGCCAACCCAACCATGCGGATGTAATAACACCATTAATTAAGATTTACCAAACACAATGCATCCCTACCGGCACTTATGGTGCCGAGGTATGGGGATATACAAATTGTCTCCATATCCAGACGGAAGAAAATAGATTCTGTCGGAAATCGTTGGGAGGAGTTATATGTGCTTCAAATTACATATGTCATAGTGAATTAAACATCCCCTATATTGAGGATTTTGTTAGATCAAGGCCTGCCCTTTTTTGGTTAAAGCTATGGACGAACCCGGCAGCCATATTGACCCAAGACATAATATTAGACTGCTTAAAATGTGATAGGGCACATTATATACCATGGTTAAAAGCAGTAAAAGAAAGCTTAATAGATGTTGGGTATGGCTATTTGTTTACATCTCCCAACCTTATTGATCGTTCTCATAAGAAGTGTATTCAAGGGGCTTTGTTTAACCTGTACAGAGAGAAACGGGAAAGGATACACTTCCCTAAATGTACAGTTGCCAAATATTTGGGCTATTCAGAGCTCATTTCTAGTTATACTGCCCCACCCCGGAAATACCTACGTTTAAATCTTGGTAGGTGGAATAGAAGTTTACTATTCCGTTTCCGGGACGGCAGTATAGTGAATTTGTTAAATTTTCCACTGGGTTATAATAAACATTTGGAAACACTAGGTTGTCCTTGTAACCCGTGTATGAAACAAAGCCTCATGCATTTCATGTTTTTCTGTGATTTTTATAAATTGTTTACTATGCACTTTTTAATGCCCTATTGCAGGAAACACGATCTGGTTGATTTTAAGATTGCTATGAGGAATCTGTTAATGTTAGGTACTGATGAAATTATTTTTAGAGTGAGCTGTTTTTTAAAGGCTGCTGTTCGCTCACGAGCTACTTTGAGTATTGATTGATAGGAATTCACAATCTGCATATTGCACCTTATATCACCTTTGTTTGTTATATGTTTTAAGCTGTGTATATATATATTTATATGTATCTGTATGGATAACTGTCGCTATTTTTAAGAAATTTTTTAGATTGTATATATTGCCTTGTCTCTTTTTAAAAAATTGTTCTTGCACTTTTTGTACATCAGACATATCATCATATTTGCCAGTTGTCTCATTTCTTGTATTGTATTGCATGTCATCACAATTGTTGTGTACTTTTATGGATTTATTTTTTTCCGAATAAAGATCTTTGACTGACTGACTGAAAAACAATTTTGATTTTAATTAAATCAATAATAATATATTTAATGTGTAATATTAATTGTTAATTATTTTTAAAATTGTAATAATAAATAATATTTGAATTTTTAATGTATGTAGTAATATTTATTATTTAGGTTAAATTATAAAATATTTTATATTATATTTTAATTAATAGTAATGTATTTAATGTGTAAATTTAATTATGGAGCAATATTATGTTATTATTTTTACATGTAAATTTTATTAATATAGAAATGAATTAATTATTTGAAATTAAATGTATTTATTTAAACATATTGAAATATTAATTATTTTGATTTTATTGGTATTATATTTATTTTCATATTAATTTATAGTAATTTATATTAAAAATTGAAAAATGAAATTTAAAATTAATTTTAAATTAATGTCTATAATTTTATCAATTTACTAAAAAATGTAAATAATTATTTATCAATATTTAATGTAAATGTAATGTAAATTTAACATTAATAAATTACTCAAAACCATATTGAAAGTTTTGGTTCCCACGGTTTAACACTGTTTTCTATGGTAAGATTTGTCCTTCATTTATTTCTATGACATTGCATATGGGTCCCGCGATACAGTTATAGGATGATTTAAAGAAGAGGATAGACTGAGAAAAGAAAGGAAAAGAAGCAAGAAAACAGGTAAGGAGACATGATAGTTAATATATAGAAAATGTAGACAATTAAATATATACAGCATAAATAAATTAATACAAACAACAGAGGCAGAAATTTAATTGGAATTTTTTTTATTCATAAATATATTTTTATATTAAAGTACTTTTTTTATTATATTTATTACATATTTTATAATTATTTTGCACTACATGTACAATTAATGAAAAAATACAACAAAGTAATAATATTCTTTAAAAAAAGTAGTCCCTTTTTTTTCGTTGTAGGCATTCATGACGTCAAGACGTTAACGTGTGCGTAAGCGGCCATTTTGAAGATCATCGTTGGAGGAAGCAGCAGGAAGCTGATCTACGTTCAGGTAGGAAACATTTAAAGCTTTATTATACAGTAAAATATTTAAAAAGGGACACCTTTATTGTAAGGGAAGTATAAGTTGAGGTTGCTCTTAAAAAAAAGATGTTAACTAACTTATAAATGCATGTCGCTAATCATATATCGAGAATATGTCTAAGTCGGGTTCCATGATGAAATATATCGATATGTATATTTCATTACAAAAAAGGTATATAACATTTTAAACATGTAAAAATATGTGTACTTTTATGTTACATGTATATGCTTCATATTTATGCTGCATGTATTTTTGTTGAATTGTTTATTTAAAAAAAGCATTTTTGAATGTTCCGAAATATTATGGAAAATAAAAGAGAGAGTAATTCAAGGTTAATTTATTGTTTAAAAAAGCTTCTATGGAAAAGAATAATTGATTTATTTTTGATTCAGGCAAATGGATTGGGCATTTTGTTAATAATTTTTGAAAACGGAAAAAAAATATAGCGAACTTTATTGGAATTTGGATGATTTTGGTGATTAAAGTTGGTAGATAGAAAGTTATGTTTCTTCTTCTTGGTTTTATTTTGGACAGCGATTCTGATTGATTCATTTGAGAGATGTAAATATCAGAATGAGATTGAAATTTGCGATTACGTGTCTGTGAACTTTGAATTGATTTTGAATAGTGATTCATTTAAGAAAAAATTAGTAAAATATTATGCATCTTAATAATTTTGCAATGCGATAATACTTTAGAAGAATATGCAAGCCTTTATTTCAACAGAATAATATGGAGTGCTATGTTTCATAATTATTTTGATAAATGTTATTTCGAAACATTTAAAAAAAATATTTGCAATCGTTAGAAAACATAAAGTTTTTGCAAAGTATGAAAAAAAATTATTTTTAAATTTCGGAAATATTTGTATCAGATATTTAAAATTAATAATTAATAAAAAATTTAAATTTTTTATCCATTTGCCAAAAAAAAAGGGTCGTTGTAGAAGCTTTAATAAAACAATATTTTGAGGTACAGTAAAGCAAAGAAGAGTTTAGAGAATTTATCAATAATGCTTTTTTTAACAATCCAGAATGGTAAAAAAATAATAATAAATATTTTACAAATTGGTTTCTTCACCAATTAGTAGAAAAACACTCAAATATATTGTATTATAGAGTGTAAAAAAAAATTAATAAAAAAGGAACCCCGACTTCTTTTTGGAAAAAGTTATTTTTTTATAAAATAAAAGCCAATTTCAAATTTTATGAGGAATTAATTTTTGGGCAAAGCAGGAAAGTAATGTTATGGAAAAAACTAAAAAGAGAGAATGTTAGCAAGATTTTCCAGGTAATCCAAAGCCACGCACAACGAAAACTGTTGCAATAATGCCAATAGTCGTTCAGACATTTCCTTTGTTTTTTGAGTAATTCGTGAGTTTAGTTTACCTGTAAGAGTTTGAGAAATTCTCATTTCTTGGAAACTTTGCTCCTTCTTCAAAGTTTCCAAAAAAGAGTAGAAATTTGGGTGGTGTTTGCCAATTACATGGTTGAAGGAGTTATGCCATCCCTCTATGGCATTATTTGTTTTAGCCTCTCCCTGTAAGCAACTCGAATAACAGTTCCACCACTCCACATGGAAACGTGGCTTCCTCCTGCGACCCGATCTGCTTAGGTGTCCAATCCATGTGTCTTCCATATAATTTAGAATGGGTGCCAATTGTTCTTCATTTCTTAAATAATAATCTGATTCTATAATGGCAGTGTAGTATTCGTCTACACTTTGAGGAGGGACAAAACAAAGAGCAGTTAATTTTTTTAATTCAACTTGTAGTTTGCTGTTTGATGAATATTCTGTAACAAGGGGTGTTTTTTGTAATTTACCCCAGAATGCCTGGGAAAAATGGAAAAAACACCCCTGAATTTGGGTATCCGTGTACATTTTGGAGATCACATTGATCATGCTCAATTCAAAATCAATAATTATTTTCCTAGGACTTTGGTGAGTTTTGGATTTAATAACAGATAAAAATTCTGTGTATGTTGCAGAAGTTTTATCAGGCAGCAAACTATATACTAGGGGGATTACATTATTGTTAATTTTAACATGTATTGTATAAATTTGGCTAAATGGATGGGGTGTGCTTTTAAACGTCCCATCCATCATCCAAATTTCACTGCTTTCCAGTTTTACAAGGTTACGGGGAGTACTAAATATTAATATACGTTTCTGAGGGTTTTCATTGTCATGTAAAAGGTAAGATTCATCAGAAAAAGATATTGTAAGTTCATGAGGTATAACTATGTCAGAAAAGGTATGTGGTGTATTAGTTTGGGTATTACTTGCCTGCTTTTGACGTTGAATTATTCTAAAACACACGGGAGGTACTAAAAGTCTGAAAACAAAGAGATAACTGGAACCTAATAGTGTCCCATTTTATGCCCAGACCACAAAGTTGATCCAGAGAAATGACATTGTTATACCAAGGAGAGTGAGAGAAAGAGAAGATACAGAGTCTGAGGAACTAGAAAAAGTACCCATCAGCCCACTCAAAAGTGGAATCTCGTCATCTGGGTATGTTTGTGTTGGAGAATGGTGTCCTACATTGATGTCATAGGAAACTTTATTATGTCTGACCATCGGCTCAGTTCGGCTCAGTTCTTAACCCGAGGCAACGACGGAGAGTGCGTGGCATCCTTCTATCCTGAGCAGTTGCCAGGTGAGGTGAGGTTCTCTCTCCCTGCAATTAGGGAGAAGATACACCAATTTCTTCACTTGGAAAGTGGGTGTAGATCACATATCACATCACTGAAAGTAAGTGTTGCAGTAGCACATCATAGGTCCTGACGAAAGCCGTTTTAGGGCTGAAACATGTTGACCGAATAACATATATGGTGGGTAGCAATTCCTTGCATGCTATCATTTACTGCTTTTTAACCATACCACATTGATGGTCAGACATAATAAAGTTTCCTATGACATCAATGTAGGCATTTTTAAATCACGTGGATCATTTTCCTTCCTTTTCTTCTTTTGAGCACTGCAACTTCTTGCCCCTCCCGCTCATATACTGCCATCTGTTGGTTGAATGTTTGACCATTGGGTCCGATAGTAGGCGACCTCGGAAAATTCTCTCTGAGGAGGAGCCTATAGGACACCATTCTCCAACACAAACATACCCAGATGACGAGATTCCACTTTTGAGTGGGCTGATGGGTACTTTTTCTAGTTCCTCAGACTCTGCATCTTCTCTTTCTCTCACTCTCCTTGGTATAACAATGTCATTTCTCTGGATCAACTTTGTGGTCTGGGCATAAAATGGGACACTATTAGGTTCCAGTTATCTCTTTGTTTTCAGACTTTTAGTACCTCCCGTGTGTTTTACTGTTGAGTTGGGGGACTAGGTACTAGTTGGTCTATAAAAACATTTCCCCTCGGACCCTCCACCACCTTTTTGGTTTTTTGAATTATTCTACGCAAATTATGGATGGTAGGCATATTACTTGCTATATGTGTAGGGACATGTTGAGCAACCTCTCTTAAAATTGTTCCTGTAGATTCATTGGAGGTGCTTGCCATTACTTTCATCTCATTTACTGTTTCTCTTACATCAACCTCCGTTGCAGAGGCAGAGTGGTTATGGTCAGTTGTTCTTACAATAATATCATCAACCGTAACCGCTCTGCCACTGCAACGGGTTGAAAAGTAATTCACGCACCTCCAATGATTCCTTGTTAAACTTATTCTTTCCCTACAATAAATGTACCCTCCATGATTTAATAGTCGGTTTCCTTTTCTGGACATAATAAAATTTGCAGTTGGATGAGTAGACATGTTCTAGAGGAAAAAAAAAAAAAGAATGTTACTGAAATTATTAGCATTTATAAAAATTATAATTATTTTAAAAAGATTCAGCTTTCATACTGCAGTATTTTGTGAGAAGTAAGAATGGTGAGTAATACCTTGAGACAATTTTGCAACTTTAAAAGTGCATTACTTACCCAGGGTTAGAATACTTAGTAAATCATTTTTAGGATTCAAGACTTTCCTAAATGTTGCACTTTCCCAGATATGGAATAGTATCTAATACATATACACTTTTAAGCACTTTAATTACTGAAATACTTACTTGGAGTACTAATAGACATTAATACCCATACACTATCCAGCACTTTCTCTACTGCTGCACTTACCTGGCGTTGGAATAGTAATTAATACCTTTAAACTATCCAGCACTTTCACTACTGCAGCACTTATCTGAAGTTGGAATAGTAATTAATACCCTTACACTATCCAGCACTTTCTCTACTGCAGCACTTACCTGGAGTTGGAATAGTAATTAATACCCTTACACTATCCAGCACTTTCCCTACTGCAGCACTTATTTGAAATTGGAATAGTAATTAATAACTTTACACTATCCAGCACTTTAACTACAATAGCACTTTATGAATTTATTTACCTTATTGGTAGCTGCTTGTTTTTGTTGAAAAATGTGGTCAGATTGTTCTTTTGTTTGATGTTTTCTTGGGTTGTCGGTTTATATATAGTTCTATTTCTCTAAAATAAGGGAGAGAAATGTTGATTATTATTATTGTGTTTTTTGATTGGTGTTATAAACATTGTGTCTGTTAATTTGAAACAGAAAAGTAATTATTCATTGCAATTGAAAAACTTTTAACTGTACATATGTGGAAAATTGACATGTTTGCAATATCCTGCACTTTCTCTAATGGAGCACTTACTTGGAGTTGGAATAGTAATTAATACCCTTACACTATCCAGCACTTTCCCTAATGCAGCACTTACCTGGAGTTGGAATAGTAATTAATACCCTTACACTATCCAGCACTTTCCCTAATGCAGCACTTAACTGGAGTTGGAATAGTAATTAATACCCTTACACTATCCAGCACTTTCCCTACTGTAGCACTTACCTGGAGTTGGAATAGTAATTAATACCCTTACACTATCCAGCACTTTCTCTACTGCAGCACTTACTTGGAGTTGGAATAGTAATTAATACCCTTACACTATCCAGCACTTTCTCTACTGTAGCACTTAACTGGTGTTGGAATAGTAATTAATACCCTTACACTATCCAGCACTTTCCCTACTGCAGCACTTACCTGGAGTTGGAATAGTAATTAATACCCTTACACTATCCAGCACTTTCCCTACTGCAGCACTTACCTGCAATTGGAATAGTAATTAATAACTTTACACTATCCAGCACTTTAACTACAATAGCACTTTATGAATTTATTTACCTTATTGGTAGCTGCTTGTTTTTTTTGAAAAATGTGGTCAGATTGTTCTTTTGTTTGATGTTTTCTTTGGTTGTCGGTTTATATATAGTTCTATTTCTCTAAAATAAGGGAGATAAATGTTGATTATTATTATTGTGTTTTTGATTGGTGTCATAAACATTGTGTCTGGTAATTTGAAAAAAAAAATAATTATTCATTGCAATTGAAAAACTTTTAAATGTACATATGTGGAAAATTGGCATGTTTGCACTATCCGGCACTTTCTCTAATGCAGCACTTACTTGGAGTTGGAAAAGTAATTAATACCCTTACACTATCCAGCACTTTCCCTAATGCAGCACTTACCTGGAGTTGGAATAGTAATTAATACCCTTACACTATCCAGCACTTTCCATAATGCAGCACTTACCTGGAGTTGGAATAGTAATTAATACCCTTACACTATCCAGCACTTTCCCTAATGCAGCACTTACCTGGAGTTGGAATAGTAATTAATACCCTTACACTATCCAGCACTTTCTCTACTGCAGCACTTACTTGGAGTTGGAATAGTAATTAATACCCTTACACTATCCAGCACTTTCTCTACTGCAGCACTTAACTGGTGTTGGAATAGTAATTAATACCCTTACACTATCCAGCACTTTCCCTACTGCAGCACTTACCTGGAGTTGGAATAGTAATTAATACCCTTACACTATCCAGCACTTTCCCTACTGCAGCACTTACCTGAAATTGGAATAGTAATTAATAACTTTACACTATCCAGCACTTTAACTACAATAGCACTTTATGAATGTATTTACCTTATTGGTAGCTGCTTGTTTTTTTTGAAAAATGTGGTCAGATTGTTCTTTTGTTTGATGTTTTCTTTGGTGATCGGTTTATATATAGTTCTATTTCTCTAAAATAAGGGAGAGAAATGTTGATTATTATTATTGTGTTTTTTGATTGGTGTTATAAACATTGTGTCTGGTAATTTGAAACAGAAAAATAATTATTCATTGCAATTGAAAAACTTTTAAATGTACATATGTGGAAAATTGACATGTTTGCACTATCCGGCACTTTCTCTAATGCAGCACTTACTTAGAGTTGGAATAGTAATTAATACCCTTACACTATCCAGCACTTTCCCTAATGCAGCACTTACCTGGAGTTGGAATAGTAATTAATACCCTTACACTATCCAGCACTTTCCCTAATGCAGCACTTACCTGGAGTTGGAATAGTAATTAATACCCTTACACTATCCAGCACTTTCTCTACTGCAGCACTTACTTGGAGTTGGAATAGTAATTAATACCCTTACACTATCCAGCACGTTCTCTACTGCAGCACTTAACTGGTGTTGGAATAGTAATTAATACCCTTACACTATCCAGCACTTTCCCTACTGCAGCACTTACCTGGAGTTGGAATAGTAATTAATACCCTTACACTATCCATCACTTTCCCTACTGCAGCACTTACCTGAAATTGGAATAGTAATTAATAACTTTACACTATCCAGCACTTTAACTACAATAGCACTTTATGAATGTATTTACCTTATTGGTAGCTGCTTGTTTTTTTTTAAAAATGTGGTCAGATTGTTCTTTTGTTTGATGTTTTCTTTGGTTGTCGGTTTATATATAGTTCTATTTCTCTAAAATAAGGGAGAGAAATGTTGATTATTATTATTGTGTTTTTTGATTGGTGTTATACACATTGTGTCTGGTAATTTGAAACAGAAAAATAATTATTCATTGCAATTGAAAAACTTTTAAATGTACATATGTGGAAAATTGACATGTTTGCACTATCCGCCACTTTCTCTAATGCAGCACTTACTTGGAGTTGGAATAGTAATTAATACCCTTACACTATCCAGCACTTTCCCTAATGCAGCACTTACCTGGAGTTGGAATAGTAATTAATACCCTTACACTATCCAGCACTTTCCCTAATGCAGCACTTACCTGGAGTTGGAATAGTAATTAATACCCTTACACTATCCAGCACTTTCCCTACTGCAGGAGAAATTAACTGGTGTTGGAATAGTAATTAATACCCTTACACTATCCAGCACTTTCTCTACTGCAGCACTTACTTGGAGTTGGAATAGTAATTAATACCCTTACACTATCCAGCACTTTCTCTACTGCAGCACTTACTTGGAGTTGGAATAGTAATTAATACCCTTACACTATCCAGCACTTTCCCTAATGCAGTACTTACCTGGAGTTGGAATAGTAATTAATACCCTTACACTATCCAGCACTTTCCCTACTGCAGCACTTACCTGAAATTGGAATAGTAATTAATACCCTTACACTATCCAGCACTTTCCCTACTGCAGCAGAAATTAACTGGTGTTCGAATAGTAATTAATACCCTTACACTATCCAGCACTTTCTCTACTGCAGCACTTACTTGGAGTTGGAATAGTAATTAATACCCTTACACTATCCAGCACTTTCTCTACTGCATCACTTAACTGCTGTTGGAATAGTAATTAATACCCTTACACTATCCAGCACTTTCCCTACTGCAGCACTTACCTGGAGTTGGAATAGTAATTAATACCCTTACACTATCCAGCACTTTCCCTACTGCAGCACTTACCTGAAATTGGAATAGTAATTAATAACTTTACACTATCCAGCACTTTAACTACAAAAGCACTTTATGAATTTATTTACCTTATTGGTAGCTGCTTGTTTTTGTTGAAAAATGTGGTCAGATTGTTCTTTTGTTTGATGTTTTCTTTGGTTGTCGGTTTATATATAGTTCTATTTCTCTAAAATAAGGGAGAGAAATGTTGATTATTATTATTGTGTTTTTTGATTGGTGTTATAAACATTGTGTCTGGTAATTTGAAACAGAAAAATAATTATTCATTGCAATTGAAAAACTTTTAAATGTACATATGTGGAAAATTGACATGTTTGCACTATCCGGCACTTTCTCTAATGCAGCACTTACTTGGAGTTGGAATAGTAATTAATACCCTTACACTATCCAGCACTTTCCCTAATGCAGCACTTACCTGGAGTTGGAATAGTAATTAATGCCCTTACACTATCCAGCACTTTCCCTAATGCAGCACTTACCTGGAGTTGGAATAGTAATTAATACCCTTACACTATCCAGCACTTTCCCTACTGCAGCAGAAATTAACTGGTGTTGGAATAGTAATTAATACCCTTACACTATCCAGCACTTTCTCTACTGCAGCACTTAACTGGTGTTGGAATAGTAATTAATACCCTTACACTATCCAGCACTTTCCCTACTGCAGAATTTACTTGGTGTTGGAATAGTAATTAATACCCTTACACTATCCAGCACTTTCCCTACTGTAGCACTTACCTGGAGTTGGAATAGTAATTAATACCATTACACTATCCAACACTTTCCCTACTGTAGCACTTACCTGAAGTTGGAATAGTAATTAATACCCTTACACTATCCAGCACTTTCTCTAATGCAGCACTTGACTGGTGTTGGAAGAGTAATTAATACCTTTACACTATCCAGCACTTTAACTACAAAAACACTTTATGAATTTATTTACCTTATTGGTACCTGCTTGTTTTTGTTGAAAAATTTGGTCAGATTGTTCTTTTGTTTGTTGTTATCTTTTGTTGGCAGGAATATATATAGTTCGCTTTCTCTAAAATAAGTGAGAGAAATGTTGATTATTATTATTATAGTGTTTATTGATTGGTGATATAAACATTGTGTCTGTTACTCTCAAATATAAAACACTACTACAATACCCACTATACTCACACATTTATACTACCCTCAACTCTAAAACACTTCTACGATACCTACACTATTCCTACTGTCCGCGCTATATAAAAAAGTATAAAGTAAATAAAAAAATAAATCAAATCTATTCTCCCTTTCAACAGCTGTCAACGTCTACCAGGTACAGCACAGGTAGCAGCAGTGCAAGCTTCCCTCACGCATAGGACAGGTACAGCACAGGCAGCAGCAGTGCAAGCTTCCGTCTCACATGGAGCAGGTACAGCACAGGGAGGAGAAGGGAAAGCTTCCCTCCCACACGGAGCAGGTACAGCACAGGTAGCAGCAGTGCAAGCTTCCCTCATACACGGAGCAGGTACAGCACAGGGAGGAGCAATGCAAGCGTCCCTCACACACAGAGCAGATACAGCACAGACAGAAGTAGTGCAAGCTTCCAACACACATAGAATAGGTACAGTACAGGCAGGAACAGTGCAAGCTTCCCTAACGCATGGAGCAGGTACAGCACAGTCAGCAGCAGTGCAAGCTTCCAACACACATAGAATAGGTACAGCACATGCAGGAACAGTGCAAGCTTCCCTCACGCATGGAGCAGGTACAGCACAGGCAGCAGCAATGCAAGCTTCTAACACACATAGAATAAGTACAGCACAGGCAGCAACAGTGCAAGCTTCCCTCACGTATGGAGCAGATACAGCACAGGCAGCAGAAGTGCAAGCTTCCCTCACACACGGAGCAGGTACAGCACAGGGAACAGCAGTGGAAGCTTCTCTCACACATAGAACAGGTACAGCATAGGCAATAGCAGTGCAAGCATCACTCACACACAGAACAAGTACAACACAGGCAGTACCTACACTATTCATACATTTACACTAATTTTAACCTTAATATAGTATTTAGTTATGCATACTATTATTACCATGTATACCATTATCACCCTAATTCTATCATTAACTGAAAAACACTACTATCCACTAGTATCCATAATACTGTCTCCTCGAATTTAATTAAACGTTAATACAATAATATATATTTTCTTTTACCTTATAAGGTGATGACCTTGAAATTCTCGATGTTTGTAAAAAGTAGTATTATTTGTCAAATAATTTCACCTGATTAAAATTTGAAAAATAACGTTATTAATAATTTTATTTGCATTTCACAAGATTCGAAATTATATATAAAAATATTTCATTTTTACCTGGAAATTTTTAAAGCACAGTTTGATAGCTATAGTTCTTTGCGAAAATGTTTTCAATTGTTCGTCTATTGGAAAAAAAAGGTTGAGAAAAAATATTTAACCTCAAAATATTAATATTAATTTTTAGTGACTTAATTAAATATTTCTTGGAATTGTTTAATATCGCTTTCTCAAATATCCAGTTATTTTAAAAATAATAAATATTATATTTATTAAAATATACGTTTTTATTGATAATATATATATATATAAACATTTTTATTTTGGGGTTATATCAATATTTAATTATATGAAAATGTCGTTATTTATTTAATTTACTTACTTATAAATCGCAAAATTATACTCCAGAGATTTGTTTTCTCTTTTGAAGAGGTGATAAGGTCAGAGAGTTAGGTTTGGCGTCTGCTCACTCTGGTAGTTGCGGATCAACTGGTCATAAAATGGTGTCTGTCTCGTATTTATATGTTTAGGGTTAATGTTTCTGTTTTTTTACATAGACACAGCGCTGTAATGTAAAATTTAAAAGTAATCTTTTTCTGTGTAAACATATAGTTTTTAATTTTATTAAAAGAAACGTAAATCGGGTTATTCGTGCCGTTTTGGCATCCATTTTGTGAGTAGTGTTATGAATTTATTGTCATTGAAATTGTTGTAGGACTAATCTTTGATTTACTTACTTAAAATGGCGATTGCTTTTCAAAACGTAAATAATGAAATATGTTGACTTTATTATAATTCTTTTTCATAAATCGAAATATTTAAATAAGTAATTTATTTAATTTACTTCTGCATGAGTTGTTTTGGTAATAAAATATATGCTTTTGTTGAAATAAGTATTACAATGTATTAAGTTTATAAATACTCGAGTATTAATTTTCACACTCGACTATACATTTTGGTAAAATAATCAATAATTTCATTAATACGTTGTAGTTTTTTTTAAATTTAATTTATTTTAAAAATGCGATATAAAAAAATGTAAATACTCGAGTATTAATGTTAATACTCGAGTATTAATCTTCCTGATATAACCAATTTTTTGATTAATACGTTGTAGTTTTTTTTATCATTTTTTAAAACACTTACCCACCCAAAACCCCTATTTTCCCTATATCCCGTTCCATAATTTTTTTTACAAAATATAATTAAAATTTAAAATTGTAAATGTAATTGTAAATTTAAAAATTGTAATTTTGGAATATTGATTATTTATACTTCTTTAATAAAAATTTTTTAAAAATAAATTATTAAATACTCGAGTATTACTTTTACTACTCGAGTATTAATTTTGTTAAAATAACAAATATTTTGATTAATCCGTTGTAGTTTTTTTAACATTTTTTAAAACACTTCCCCACCCAAAACCCCTATTTTCCCTGCATCCCGTTCCAGTGTTTATTGTACAAAAAAAAATTATAATTATATTCCATTTGCGTTGTAATTGTATGCGTATTAATCGTATTCGTTGTAATAGTACTTTTCTATTTATTATACAATATTGCGTTGTAATGGTACTCGTGGTAATAGCATGCGTTGTAATAGTATTTGCGTGCTAAAAAATGTGTGGTAAAAGTATGCGTGGTAAAAGTATGCGTGGTAACATCATATATCCAACCAAAGGCTAAAGTGACGTTAATATTAGGTATGGTAATAATATCTTACTTTACACTGAAAAAACATCATACATTTTAATAAAACAGCAAAGGTTTAAGAGATGTCATATTAGGTAAAAAGGTCATTTAAAATATATCTTTTTTTAAGCGATCTGAACCACTGAAGTTTACCATTTAATAGATCTCAAGTAACTATAAACAGTGCCCTCGCCATGCACTATATGCACCTCATATAATATACTACTCATGACATCTTCCATGACATCATTGATAATAACACTGCAGAATCTGAAATGATATCATTGATAGAAACCCAGTGCCTGGAGGAGGCGCAAGTTACAGATACTTGGCAGACATTATTTGCTTACATGAATATAAATTGTGAATTCCAGAGTTTTTTTGTTTAAATGGTATTTTGCAACAGGCATTTTCACCTAACTGTAATGTCTCTTTATCCTTCTATTTTCTTTCCAGTGAAGATATCTTTTACATTTATATTACCCAGTGGCAGTCACCAATGGGTAGTTATAGTTAGGTTAGAGTTTCCATAGGAAACTGATTTTTTTTAAATTACTAATAACTCCGGCAACATTTGACAAATCTACATGAAAATTACCAAAACAGTGCTCTTGTTTGCATAGTTTGAGCATGGAAACTTTTCGGGTGATCAGTTAAGTTGGGGCCAAAACATTAGGGGGTTCCAAAGCACAAACTACCTATGAATGTTCAGCCAGGTTTACACCAAATTTGGCAGGAAGCTAGATCTTGTTCCACTTTTTTATTTCTTTTTTCTGATTTGGTGCAGATTCATTCAGCAGTTTTTGACAAATTGAGGTTGAAATATATTTGTATATCTTGACAGTTGAGCTTGAGGGACTCTTGCAAAAGTCCTTTGAACCCAACTTTAAAATTGAAGCATTTTGAGTGCCCCAGGGAGCTTTTTTTCTCTTGGACCATCTCACTTTCACAGGAGTCAAACTAAATTGAAGCAAAGTACAGGCCTGGACTACATTCTTTAATTATGGGGAAAGATATGTGCAGGCCCCCTCCCTGAGCCATTTTCGTCCCTTGGGACTCTATTCCTCAGGGCTGTATTTGGCCAAATGGACCCTATCCCCCAAGGGTCCAATTGACTAAATGTGGGGAGGGATTTCATGGTCCCCCTCCCCAAGCCATATTCAACCCCAGGGGCCCCATCCACGGTGCTTGATTTAGTAAATAAGGGGAGAGGTTTGCACAGTCCCATGTATTGAATCCCAGGGACCTATCCCCCAAGGTCTAGAGTATTTGTTAAGGGGCAAGAGGACACATGGGCCCACTCAACAATTCTTCAAAAGACACTGTGGACCCCATGCCCTATGTCCATAGCTTAAATTTAAAGGGAAGTTGGACCCCCATCCCTTAGCCTTTAATGGCCCCGGGAACCACATCTACCAGGGCTGGCTCACATACTGTATCCTGGGGAGTCCACCACCGGGACATAGTGGATTCCCTGCCTGCACCAGCATGGACAGGGAAACCTGTGTTTGCTCCTACCTGGTGGGAGCATTTGTGGATCTTCCGCCAAACGGGAGCAAACATAAAATCTGTTTCCAGTGGGTAGGAGCTTTAAAAAAGCTCCCACCAACTGGGAGAAAACGTGTGTTCCGTTTTCCTAACCACACTGAGCGGACAGGGAAACAGAACAACGGAACTATGCATTATACGGGGATGGGGTCCACAGGGTGTAATTAGCCTCTCCACTTTTGAAAAAGGGATGGCCCAAGGGATTATTTCCTCATGGCCAAAAGGCTCAGGGAGAGGGGGGCGCATGATCTCTCCTTTTTTTAAAAGTGATCAGTTCCATGGGACTGGGTCCCAGGCATGGTGACCCCACTACCCTTATTTATTATATTTGGTGCCAGTGAATGAGGTCTCCTGCAAGGGAGATGCATGCCCATCCTCTTAGATGCTGGCCCCAGCGATGGGGTCCCAGGGCTCGAAGAAGGCTCAGGGAAGGGGGACGCATAGCCCCTCTCTTTTTTATTATATTTGGCACCAGGGGATGGGGTCCCTGGGCCCTATTGAGTCTCAGGGAGGGGGGATGGCCACCCTCCCACCCTGTTTCATTGTATGTGGCCCCACAAATGGGGTCCCTGAGGCCAATTAAGGGTCAATAAAAGATCTGCAAGTCCCCCTCCTCTTAATATATATGTTTTCCCCCGGAGATGGGATGCAAAGGACAACCCTAGGCTGTGCATACCAAAGGCTGTGTGTGGTTGGCAATGACCTGGGCGTTTGGCCACACAACCTGGCAGCAAGCTCAAGCCCCGTTGCCAACACGCTGCTGCCAACAGCAAAGGCGGTGTGCATTATGGGGTTGGCTGCCTGTGGGGAGTTGGAAGCAGGGCCTGGCTGCAAGAAAGGTCCATCTGCTAACCCCACGCCACACATGATCAAATGCTGTGTGCTGGTTTGGGTTTGACTGTCTCTGGATATTCGCCTTGCACAATGAAACACCATGCACACCGTGGAGTTGGCAGCCTGTGGGGGGTTGTCAATCCTCTGTTGTACACAGCCAAAGGCCGTACGCAGTGTGGGTTTGGCTGCCTGTTGAGTGTTTGCCGCAGGACCTGGCTGGCCAAGCCCCCGCCATGCACAACCAAAGACCGTGCATGGCAGGGGGATGGCTTTATGTATAGTAATAACATATTACTTTATGTTAAATTAAACCTAGAAATTCAATGAAAAAACTAAGAATAAAGTAACAGTATAGTTATGCATATTAAAGATGTCATTAACGTTTAGTACTAAAATTTAACAGAGAAATTTACCAGTGATAGTTAGCATAACTTGTGCCCTGCCATGTACTGCTTATGGCTTCACAAATTCACCAATTAAAGTTATCTCAAGTAACTATAAATTGTGCACAAAGTAACTATGGATTGCACTTTTGCCATGCACTGCTAGTTACCGCAGATAATATTTCACTCAAGACAGGTTTTATGAGATCATTGATAATATCACTGCGGAATGTGAAATGATAATATTGATGGTGACACGAGTTAATTACTCTACGTTACAAGTTATAATTACTTACATAACTATAAATGGTGAATTTCAGTGGTTTTGTTAATTTAAAACAGTATGTTTTAACTGACATTTTGATCTAACTATAACGTCTCTTTAACATATATGTTTGGCAATGAACATATATATAAAATATATTTTATCCAGCGGCTTTTGCCACTGGGTAATTATAGTTAGGTCAGCTTTTCCACAGGAAATACACTTTTTTGTTGCTAATAAAGTTGTAACCATTTGACGAATCTCCACAAAACCACCCAAAAAAGTGCTCTCTTTTGCCAAGTTTGTGCATGGAAAGTTTCAGGGGCGATCTGTCAAGCAGAGACCAAGAAAAAAGAGGAGTCCATAAACGTAAAGTTTCCATGCATTTTCCATAGACTTCTTTAGATAGCACTACCACAAAACCTGCTGAACAGAATGACATCAAATTTTGGCAGAATGCTAGATATACATCCACAGGTGTATTTTTTGTAATACAGTGCAAGTCCACTCAGTATTTCTTAAGAAATGAAGGGTAAAATATATTTGTTTTTCTGGACAATTGGATTAGAGGGACTCTTGCGAAAGTCATGCAAATCCAATTTTAAAAGATAGAGCAGTTCTGATTGACCCAGAGATGTTTTTTCCTTTGGGCCACCTCACTCCTGCAGTTGTCAGACTCCTACAGGAGCAAGCACTCTGATAAGCTGCTAGCAGCATGAGAAAAATGTTGCTGGCAGTTATTGCAGAACTTGGGGTTTTAGTCCTCTGTCCTAAACTTTAAAAAATATCATATGAGTGACCAGGGTAGGGGTACCCTACACCCCTATGCCCCATGAGTTTTGGAATCCTCTGGGATCGCTGAAAATAAACCAAAATAGATGCCTGGGGCCACATTGTTTAATTATGCAGGAGGCGCCCGGCACCCACCGTGAACCAATTTTGGCCTTGGAGTCCCCATCACCCGGGTCACAATTTTATAAATATGGGAAGGGGCCCTACAACCCCCCTCCTTGAGCCCCCTCCTTGAGCCAGATTGAGCCCCATGGAGCCCGTCCCGATGATTTAATATGGAGAGGGGGCAGTTGGTTCCTCTCCATATTTTGCCCTGGGGACCCCATCTTCCAGGGCCCAGATTTAATAAATAAGGAGAGGGAGTCATATTTGGCCACCAATTTGGCCACCATCCTATGGGGCCTACAGTATCTGTAACCAGTCTCTGTGGTGAACTTCCCAAAGGCAGCTAAGTCGCATGCCCACCATTATATTTATGTGGGTTGGGGGCACACAGCACTCTTCCCTGGGTCAATTTAGGCTCGGGGTCCTCATCTCTCAGGGCCCAGTCATATTCTAAAGGGGGAAAAGGACACACATCCCCCCTCCCCTTGCTCTATTTCAGCCCCAGGGACAACATCCCCCTGGGTTCGGATCATTTTGTGGGGGAGAGGGACATGTTTCCTCCTCTCTGGGATAATTTGGGCCTAGAGAACCGCATTCCCTTGAGCCCAGTGCATTTAATTAGGGGAAAGAGGCATATTATCTGCCTTCCCGGGCCACTTTTGGACCTGGGGACCTCATTCCCCAGGGCCCACCATTATATTTATGGGTCAGGGCGGCACACAAGCCCCTCTGCAGGCAAAATTTTGACCATGGGGACCCCATCTTCTGGGACCTGGCCATATTCTAAAAAGAAAAGGGGTACACAGCCCCACTCCCGTGGCCTAGTACCTAGATAAATGAGAAGGAGACTGGGCAGCACGCTCCCCAGGCCAATATCGGCTCTGGGGAAACCCAGCTAGCAAAGGGTGGGTGCCGACCCAGGAAACCAACCATATTCGGCTTGGGGGCTGTGGGAGAGTCCCAGTTCCCCTCTGGCCCCAGCTGGCTCCCTGCATCTGGAGGCAGCCGTCATGGCTCTTACTTGCAGGAAGCAGCTAAAAGTGCTGCTCCCTGTAGGCAGGAACAATATTCATATCTGTTTCACGGCAAGTGAAACGGAATTGAAGTCCGCTACCTGCTGGTTGGAGCATTTTCAAAGCTCCTGACAGCTTGGAGCTGACTTCATGTTTGCTCTAGCATTAGCAGGGGCTTTGAAATTTCTCTTGCCGAGCTAGATCAAACACAGCTTTTCCTGCCCAGGCCAGTGTGGGCAGGGAACCTGCTATGTCCCGTGGGTGAGCACCCCAGGACTTAGCATGCAACAGCCTTGGGGGCCCCAGGGACAATAATGGCTCCAGGTGGGTGGCTGCATGGCCCTCCTCCCTTTTGTTATGGTGGCCAGGCTCTGGCAGATGGGGTCCATATGGCCTAATTTGGCCTGTAGAGGGGTGCTGTGTGCCCTCTCTCTTATTTTACCCTTGGCCATGCCCTGGGGATGGGTTCCATGGGGCTAAAATAGGCCTCCTTCTTAATGTTGCATGGAACCTGGTGGATGGGCTCTGTGGGCTGGAATCAGCCTAGGGAGAAAGGCCTCATGAGCCCCACTTCCTCTCGATATTAAAATTAATTCCCCCGGGGAACTGGCCCACCCGGGAGTGCCAAAAAAGAACAACTGCGAGAGACCACGCTTATTTTGAAAACAGTTTTGCAGTAGATTCCTACCATGCCAATTTTTTTTTTTTTCTTGGGACTCGGGCAGAGTCCCAAGATGGCTGCCACCTTCCTGGTGGAAGTTGTGGCACCCAATCGGACCTCACCATAAAATCTGTTGCAACCGCAGACCCTTCTCGTCCCTAGATATAGATAGATCTTTTTTTTCTAATAACTCCAGACCTACTGAAGGAATTTGCACCAAATTACAAAACGCATTCTTTCTGGACCAAGATCTAGCTTTCTGCCAAATCTTGTGTAATTCTGTTTAGCGGTTTGGGCCGTAGTCATGTTCAAAATCCCTCGGAAAATTCCATGGGCAAAATATGTTTTGGAATTCCTCTTTTTTGACTCGGGCTCCAGCTTAACGAATTACCCCGAAACTTTACAAACATCAGCTGAAGTGAGTGACACCCTAGTTTTAAAGATTTAGTGAACATTCGTTAAACAGCATCAAAGGTATTATCAAAAGAAAAAAATATATATATATATATGTGGCTAACTACTGTGTTCGGGAGGCGATGGGGCGGTGTTGAGGTTATCAACCTCACGCTGGGCTAGAAGGATTGCCATTCCTGCACCCGTCGAATGGATTTCTGAGCTTGGGGGGTGATGAGTTTTGGAGACCTGAGGAGGCACATGAATTCAACTAGAATAACAGGAAAAGGGTGGTCCTAGCATCACAGACTGTCCTGCAAAAGCCTGCATAACCACCTGGTATCACAAACACCCCCGTACCACCAACCTGGATGAGAAGTGTATTCTGGGACTTGCAGTTCACAAGAACCCCGTGATCTGTACTGGGTGAGCGAACAAACATGGGGTGTAGCGGGCCAAGGCCAATCAGCATGTGGGGCGACTTACATATAGTGATGTTTTTTATGCCTCCTGAACAATTTTCAAGAAACACCAAAGGGCCTTGACTCTACTCAGTATGGCTGAGTCAAAATAACAACAAAACAGAACAAGTGCCGGTACTGAGTACTATTAGCTAAATGACTTATTATTTGGGCCTCTGAAACCAAATCATCAGGTCCACACTATTTAAAGTGCCATTATTTATTTTATTTGGCAGCAAAACCTTTTTTATATTGCATGAAAAACTGCTCTATACAAAATTCATATTTACAAAAAAATATCAAAACAACATACTTAATACAAATCATTAGACACCAAAACACCCGCAATGATTCAATACTCCCCTTCATACCTTCCCTCATTCATTCAAACCCATTCAACCCACAAATCACACTTCCGCCTAACCTGGTAAGGCCAACACCAAGTGTCACGGATGAAGAGTGTTCTCTTGCCACTACTTGCACAGGAACAGATAGCCGCTCTTTTCCCTACTCTGCCTCCAGGATACTCAGAGCCAGTTATCTCAAAACTTGACCCTCAAGGACCCCAAAGGGGGAAGGGGGACTGTAGTTCTGACGAATCTTAGAAGTCCTAATGCACATAAGAAGAGATAGATTAGCACCCTCCCTAATTCTCCTAATACCTAATTATTGTCCATACTATCTCTTACCTAACAATCCAAAGACTAGTGCTACTCTTCCTTCTTATCTTCTCGTGTTTTCTACTCTTGGGCTCCTGGAATTTAATCTGTAAACATATATGGTATTTAACTCTTGTTTATTTGTGTTATTAATTTTTACTTATTTATCTCTCTTTTATATACGCTTACCTCCTATTGTGAGCACTCTGATCTAGTAGTGTAGTCGGTCCTCTTTTGATTTATTTTCCTAGTTGATGCTTGTCTCTTTTTATATTAGATTAATTATTCTCTTTAATGTCTTCATGTTTTTTCCAGAATTTCTGTGAACTAACACCAGGGTAAGTATCTATTTAATCTCTAATTCCTTTACTCTAAATTCTCTTGAACTGCACAGTTAATTCACCTTTTCTTCAAAACTTCTCAACCATGCTCTCTTTATTTACTCATGCACTGCATTAACTTATCTGTGTCTCTCTCTTTAGTAGTAGAAGCTGCGTAACTGCCAACACGTCCGCTCGAACCTCCAACCGTTGCTGAGGATTGGAATGGGTAAGTTGAACCTCTGTATCTTTTCTATGTCACCAGAATTTTCATTGACTAAGATTCGATAGGGTATAGATAGTAGGAAAGGAAACCAATGATGGTGTTACTCAAATTACTAAAGAAAAATGCCACGCAATGCCTCAAAAATATCGATAGGTGACAGGATCGCCAACGCAGTCAACCGTCTCTCTCAGAATAATCTGGTGAAGTGCGCATCCGTATTGGCACGTGCTCTTCATCTAGCACTCCGCACCTGAAAAGGAAGGTAACCACTAGACCGCTGACTCATCTTTTGAGTTGGCGGTCATCTTAAGATTCTGCTCGTGTACCGCTGAACTTCAACAGTGGTTCCGAATTACATTTTCATTGCTTGGCCAGCAAACTCTGTCTCTCAGAGCACAAACGGAATGGTTTTGCTTGGTCTGGGTCTTGATAGGTCTGACACTAAGCTACTCAAATTCAGAGCTGGCCACAAACCAAGAAGCCCTACTACAAAGTCAAACAACCAGAAAATCAAAAAATCCCACAACAATCTCACAGTGGCGCAAACCTCTAAGTATAACAATGTACAATGTCCATCAATTATGTACAGTGCACCAGTGGACAAGCCTGATTAATGGCTAGGTTTGTTTGACCATAACCAACAAAGAAAGAAAAGGGTCGACGCGTTTTGAACCCAAAAGTTCTAGGGTTCTCATCAGGACCACAGAATCTGAATCAAGCAGCAGAATAAAACTGCTGTATCACAGAAGCACAAAATGAAGCGGTGTACTGAGGTGTCTCCAGTTAGTCTTCATTACAGTTTAAGTTGTATTGCCTTGTTGCTGCAAAATCCAAGGGTTGCCGGCACTCCTCGTTTTGCTGTGACAAAACCCCAAGCTGTAATTGCCAGTGTCCGTGGGACCGTCTGCGTGCCACACTCAGTTTCAGCGTGTTACGCGGAGTGTCGCAAAGCCTTCTGGCCCTGTGTGGACCTGACGATTTGGTTTCAGAGGCCCAAATATTAAGTGATTTAGCTAATAGTACTCAGTACTGGCACTTGTTCTGTTTTGTTGTTCCTGAACACTTTTGGCACTGATGAAGGCAGACTGATTTGAAATGCATTCACCGCTGTAAATTTGAATAAAGGTGCTTCCTTGGTTTCCCCCAGTGTGGCTCTGCTCTATATATATCCCTTCACAAGTTACTCCGTGAAAGGGGCCTCAGACTCTCGCAGGGCGGCTTCAGTGTGGCAGGCACGGAACACCCAGCCTATAAATCCAACAACAGCCTTCCCCACACGAAGAAAAGCCACTGAAGCCTGATTCCATGCAGTAAAGGTACTTTATTGTATAAAATTCCTCGGTAGCCAGCAAATAATTTCAGCTCTGTCATCAAACCTTGGTCACGGGAGAAAGGAAAACTGCTTCCAGAAATGACCATGTTATTTAAAGGCTCCTTAATTAAGTGATTCACGGAGCCTGAAAGTCATTTGCATTCGCCTGCGCAGTGAATTCAAATCGGCACTTAGTATTTTTTGTGCAAAGTTCGAAATCTTCCATATATTCCATATATATATATATATATATATATATATATATATATATATATATTACCTACTGGCGGTCGCCAGTAGGTATATATAGTTAGGATTTTTTCCCTATGGGATTTTTGAAAATTCTATGTCTAATAACTTTGGCGTTTGTGGACGGAATTGGCTGAAATTTTCTGGAAAATGGAACATTTTGTTTCTGAGCAGCCCCTGGAAATTTGGGGGGGGTTCGTCAAGGGGGGCCGAGAAAAAAGGGGGGTCCCAAAACGTGTTTTTAACATTGAGTTTTCCATAGGGCGGTCTGTCGCACTTTTAGCCCGAACGGCTGAATGGATTTGCACGAAACTTGGCAAAATTGTAGAGACTGGTAGCCCGATGTGCCTTTTGTAGGTCTCAATATATGTGCTCCAGTGGATTTTGAGAAATTAACATTTAAAAAAAGATATATATCTGTAACAGCGGACTGGGCAGCTCCCGGTTCGCGGACCGGGGCGCGTACCAAAACTTCGCGTAGCGAAGCTGATTGGTTATCCGGCGTCTGTAAACATTCCAAACAGTCCGGAGCGGCCGCCATCTTGTCTCTCGGTAGGATTGAGAGACAAAAGGAGGCCAAAACAAAGGTGGAAATAACCATAAGGGGGGATAGTAGATCCTCCCTGACCCCTTAGGTTTAATGTGGAGGCTTTAAAAGGGCCCCGCGGGGCAAAAAAAAAATAATTTTTTTTTTGGTTTTTTGCGTGGGTAGCGCCCGGTCCGCGAACCGGGAAGCGTTCTGGGCAGCGTACTGCAATGAAAAATGAATGATAGACTTTTCAAATGCTGTATGTTAATTGATTGTTGGTTTTGTTGATTATTTTTTATTTTTTTTTATTTTTTAAGCATTTTTTATTGTGTTTCATAATTTATTAAACTTTCTAACATTTCATTGTCAGAAATTTCCTAATTAGCATGGAATATACATTGTAGTCTCTGAGGTTGTAAAATGTCCTCATTTGCAAGGAGGTTATCTACTGCTTGTACACATTGCAGTAGTTCTTGGTCCCAAGTTTCATCCATAAATTCAATCTCATTTGGATCAATGATTTCTGTGTTGGACTCTGGAAGGACAATTTCAAATGAAATTTTTTGTTCGCTTTCCATTTTCCCTGAAATTTGCATAAAAAAAATATATATTAGTAGAGGTAGGGCACTGTTGGGATTAATTTTAGATAGGCAGTTTTTAACAGTGAATTTATCTTTGGGCAGTGTATAGTATCAGAGTGGAAGTAGGAATATAAAAAAGTGTATCTAAATTTATAAGTACTACAGAGGGATAGTATATAACTAACAGAAAAAGTTTGCCATATTAACTTAAAGTGCACAATATACTTCAGTTTTAAAAATAACAACTTACCTTTAAAAAGAAGTTGAAGTTATTAATGAAAATCCTATTGAAATGTACACCAGGAAGTAGTAGTCAAAATGGCTGTGTTTCCTTCTCTTCCTTTATATATATTCGGGTACATAACCAATCAAATGTCAGGTAAAAAAAGTAGAAAATGAAAGTAACATTTTAATTGGTTGTCAATTCCAACACTTCAGATGTGTTTTGTGAAGTAATTTACCTCACGGTATTTAGAGAGGTCTACAGGCTAAATGGCTAAATGGAATTCCAATCAAATTTGTGAAAATGGTAGGGATTGGTATGTAGTATGAGCTAATCTATATTTGGTGAAATTGTCTCAAGTGGCTTTTGTGTGAACTACTTTCCCACCTTTTTTGATGGTGCGCTTCCCAGGGAGCGACCCGGTACGCGAACCGTTGAGCGCCCCGGTTCGCGGACCTTAAGCGTTCCGGGAGTCCACCATTTTGTGTTTCGGTCGAATTAAGATACAAGATGGAGGGCAAATAATGTTCAGAATGGGTAGAAGGGGGCACGGTAGAGTTATCTTGACCCCCTAGGTTTTCTGAGGGTGGCTGAGGAGGCTTATATGTGCGAAAAAAAAACATTTTTAAAAAAAATTTCGCGAGGTTAGCTCCCGGTTCGCGTACCGGGTAGCGGCCCCGGTAGCGTATTTTGTTGAAAATTAGTGAAAAATGTTAGAGTTAAATAATAATTGTGAGTGATCAGATGTAGGGTAGCTCTGAGAAGAGCTTTTGGGTTTATGGTACATTTAGGTACTTATAAGTAGGTACCAATGCACATTCTTAAATTCAGAGTGAAAACTCTGTTGCCCTCATCTGAGAAGTGAACTCCATCTCCTCTGTAGATATCTTGCATGTAGTAACGCAAGTTATTGTTGTACAGGGAGCCCATTCCATGGTCTCTCATGTAAGCTGAAACAGATTTGTTTACATGCTTCCTCGACTTCTCAATTTGTGGACAAAATTGGTTTGACCACCTCCATTTCTGTCTTTGGCATATATTTGAATATACCAAGGCAGTCTGAGGAAAAAGTGCCATTAATTGCTCAAAGGTGTCCTTTAAAAGCATTTCCAGACCTACACCAGTCAAAGTGCCCAAGTCATTACCTCCACAGTGCACAATTAACAGGTCAGGTTTGGGCAAATGCATAAAGGTTTTCACCAATGGTATCAATTGGTGACATTTTAATCCTCTGTGGCCAAACCACTTAATTTCCACATCTTGTAAATTGAGGTTAGGTAAATTCCTGCTTTCAACGTACCTTTGAGCCCAGTGAATATAACTATGACCAACAATCCAGACAGAAAACATGGTGAGAGAAGGTTCTCCAGCAGTCAGATGAAGTGTGGCAATGAAATGGCAGTTGAAAAAATGAGAGTTTGAAATGAAAAAAACTGTGGAGTTTCTGTGTTCATGAAGCAGTAACAGTGATTGGTGGATTTTGATTGCTGAAAACAAAAAGTTAGGGTGCACGGATGTGTTCTTTGAAAGATGTATTTTGAGTGGTCAATAAAAAGTCATTAAATGAAAGAATGCACTGGATATGCAGGTGCACTGAGAGTTCAGAGTTCAATTGCAACATTGTTGTGTGAACTTGCAAACACCAGAGCTTTTCCAAGAGGTGGTTGCTATGGAAAATAGGCAGAAAGGGCAGAGGGGGAAGGGTTTTAATTTGAAAAAAAGTGAGGGAAGAGTTTTGATTGGGTGACATGAGAAATATGTGTGAAGAATTACAGCATTTCTGTGCTTTTGATAGCTGCAGACTCTGGAGTGCATACCTTTTGCTCTGCTGAAGACAAATTGGTGTGTTTCTTAGACTGTTTTCAAACTCAAAGTATTTGCTAAGGTGAGAAAATATTTCTTTAATTTAGATAGAGAATAGTGTGCTTTAAGGAGAAAATTATGATTTATGTGGCGCAAATTGCTTGTAAATATGCTCTCACATGTGTATGGAAAATTTTGATTTTGAATGTTTGTGTTACATAGCCATGTTAAAAGTGACTAAACCATGCTGGAAAGCCAATCAAAAAATGCTTTCATGTGTTTTAATGACATTTTAAGTCATTTTCCCATGTGCAGTGTTTAGAAATTATGATTTGAAAATCGTTTTTGGGGAAAAGGAATTGTTTTTAAATTCATGACAAGGACATAATGGTGTATGCTTCTTTATAAGGCAATTGACTGTCCCTGATGTTATTTTTCTCATTTTAGTGTAAGACCTTTCTCTGTGGCGCAAATTGCTTGTAAATATGCTTCCACGTGTGCATGGAAAATTTTGATTTTGAATGTTTGTGTTACATAGCCATGTTAAAAGTGACCCAACCATGCTCGAAAGGCAATCAAAAAACGCTTTCATGTGTTTTAATGACATTTTAAGTCATTTTCCCATGTGCAGTGTTTAGAAATTATGATTTGAAAATCGTTTTTGGGGAAAAGGAATTGTTTTTAAAATCATGACAAGGACATAATGGTGTATGCTTCTTTATAAGGCAATTGACTGTCCCTGATGTTATTTTTCTCATTTTAGTGTAAGACCTTTCTCTGTGGCGCAAATTGCTTGTAAATATGCTCCCACATGTGCATGGAAAATTTAGATTTTGAATGTTTGTGTTACATAGCCATGTTAAAAGTGACCCTACCATGCAGGAAAGCCAATCAAAAAACGCTTTTATGTGTCTTAAGGACAATTTAAGTAATTTTCCCATGTGTAGTGTTTTGAAGTTATGATTTGAAAATCGTTGTTGAGGTAAAGGAATGTTGTTAAAATTTATGTGCGCCATATGCCCCCAAATTTCTTTTTCAGGGGTGCAGCAGGGTGTTCTTGAGATACCCCTGCACGCTTGAAAAAAATCCTATTTTGTGATGAGCTAATTGCTAATCACAAATTGCAACCTTCATTCCTATGAGCCTCCTAGCCCATGGAAATGAATGGGTAACTTGCAATTAGCAATTTGCTCATCGCAAATTAGGAATGGTAAAGAATCGCTATTTATTCCTTAAAATTTGGTATTTAGGAAATGCAAAATAGTTTGATGGTACATATGGTGGTTCATCTGTAACAAGATAAGAAGCTTAGGGATACATTTATGATGACTAGCGCAATAAAGTGCACATTACTTACTTCATTGGTAGGCCTTTACATGTATTATCTCCTCTGTATTCTTCATCAAGCGTAACTTTAATCTGCAATCCTGAGTAGGCCTCACCTTAAACAAACCTCTGGATAGGACACACTTTATTGTCATCCTGGATTAATCATTTAAAATGGTAGGGACAGATTTATGATAGGTGTATGCCTCTTTTGTGCCACTGTGCGTCACTTTTATGATGCAGCGGTGGTGCAAAAGATTTGCTATGAGGCGACAACATTACAAATTGATGCATTTAGGCAGATATGTCATGGTGTAAAAAAAACGTACCACATAAAACCCAAGCAGCAGTGATGCAAAAGATGCACCATGCCGCAAGACAGGCCTCACTTGGGGCCATATGTATGAAGGTAATTAGCATTTGCAAAGATCAAAATTCTACGAATTTCGGCCTTTGTGAATGTTAATTAGACAAATGGTATGTATCAAACAAGTTTGATGCAAAATAAGGAGGAGCAAAATTTGCTATTCCTTATTTTGCAATTGCACTGAAGGATTTGCAAATTTTGTGACTACGTGAATGCAATGTATCAAACAAAAACTATGTAAAAAATGACATTAAGGATTTGGAAACTATTGTGGTAAATTGGTGGTAATTTGTGAATTCTTTTCAAAAAGCTTTTTTTCAAAAAAACAAAAGGTGCCATATGACGCCAACACATGCCCTTAGGGCATGTATGTGTGCCATATGCCCCCAAATTTCTTTTTCAGGGGTGCAGCAGGGTGTTCTTGAGACACCCCTGCACCCTTGGAAAAATTCCTAATTTGTGATGAGCAAATTGGTAATCGCAAATTAAACCTTCATTCCTATGAGCCTCCTAGCCCATGGAAATGAATGGGTAACTTGCAATTAGCAATTTGCTCATCGCAAATTAGGAATGGTAAAGAATCGCTATTTATTCCTTAAAATTCGCTATTTAGGAAATGTTAAATATTTTGATGATACATATGGCAGTTCATCTCTAACAAGATAAGAAGCTTAGGGATACATTTATGATGACTGGCGCATCACCAGGGATGTGACAGTCATCCTGCACCGCTGTTCCGCCACCCATGGTGTGCTGCATTTACAATGCGGCGCAGCATGGGGCAAAAATGGCACAGATGCGTGACGCATATGTGCCGTAAAGGTGGCGCATTGCTGGAGTTGTATCGCAAGTGCGATGCAGCTCCAGCAAGGCTCAGGGGTGCCGCATCTCCACAATGCTGCGTCAAGACCTATGCCAGCTTCAAGCAGGCGCAGGGTTTTGACGCAGCTTTCTCCTATCTGATTGTAAATGCGGCACACCATGGGTGGCAGAGCAGTGGTGCACGTTAACTGGTGCATGCCTGGGGATGTGCCATTTAATATAAATCTGCCCCTTTACATTTAAGTGTGTGCAGGGGACACAGAGTCGGTGAGGCTTATCCAAGGTTAAGAAGAGATGAGTCCTGTTCAGTGAATAATTAGACATAGGCTTCACCTGCTCAGCATTGCTGGACATGGCTAAATAATAGCTGCTAAATGTTAATCTTGTTAAACAATTTTACTATTATAATCTCTGAGATTTGTCTCTTACTCTGCAACATCTCATTGTTGTTATCTTTCTTTAAAGATAAAGACAACCTCAACATGAGCGACAATCTGCAATCAGTTGATTTTGACCTCATCATTGAACTTGTAATTGAAACATCAGTGGATGTTGATCCTTTGGATGATTTAAATCCTGAGGATGAAGAAGAGCGTGATGAGGATGCAGATTTGTCCGAACTATATGATATAGGATGGGAAGCTGACCTGCTTGAGCCTTTGGAAATATAAACATTTATTTTTAAATTTTATAATTAATAAAAAGTAAAAAGGTAAACCGTTTAATTTAAAAATAAAGACACCTTCAAAAACAGGTTATGTGTAGTGTCTTCAATAAAATATTAAAATATGTTCATAAAATTAGATCAGATTCACATATAAAATAGCATAGGTAACATAAATAAAAATGTCATTTCTTTTCTGGTATTTTTGTATTGTAAGATTGCCAATGACTAAAAAATCTTCAAATTAAAATGTCAAGTAGTGTGTTAAGTTTTTGATCACTGTTACTGATTTACTGTTTGGTAATAATGTTTATTAACATTTTTTATTATATTTTTCCTCAGATTCAACTGCAGATCATTTCAAGATTTCACCATGCCTACAATACAAAGACAGATAAAGGCTGCAAAACGTCAAAGACAGCAGGTGAAAACAAAAACCCAGCAGTCCTCTAACAAAAAGATTTCTCAAGCCACGAAGAAAGCACCGGGTAAGAGCTCTAAATATTTCATAAGAAATATTTGTAATAAAAAAAATATTACTACAGAAAATGTTTCAGTCCATAACACGAGAAGGAAATCAAATGAAAAGAAAAGGACAATGAAAAATGTTACTGCTAGAGCAAGAGATAAATCTGTGCATGATAGTAGAAGGAAACAACAGTTTAGGGAGATTCGTAAACGAATGTTCCGCAACAGGATAATTGGCAATTTGTTAAAAAATATTAAGAAAAGTCAACAGAAACTAGTTTTTTATAAGAGAAAAAAAAAAGTTGAGAAAGTTATTGATCAGGCATTTGAAATTAAACGTAAGTTATTTATTTTGATAATCAATAGAATTAGGAAGCTAAACAAGGCAATTTTTGATTTCAAAAGAAATAGTAGATGGAAGAGAATAGTTAATCGTAGTAATTTTTGTGAAGTTTTTTCTGGAGAATGGATGCATAGTTCAAGCTGTGAGGCATTTTTTAATGAGGAGAGTTATTTCCAGGATAATGATTTGGTGCATGCAGTTGACACCAGTGGTCGTGCTTATGAAGTGAAAGATGGTTGTCCAGTTGAAAAAGAAAAACTTGTGACAACAGAGGCAGAAGAGGTGTTAGGTAATGAGGTTTTAGGAAGACGTGCTAAGGGTCCTGTGTACACCTGGAAGTGTAGTAGTATTTGCAGTGTGCGACAGGATTCCATCAATTTGCTTTGTGATTTTGTACGGTCATTTAACAAAAAAAGTTTGAAGCAGAAAATGATGTTGTTGCAAGAATTAGATCCTTGCAGAGTAAGAGAAGTGACAGGTTTGCATGGTCATTCACTGGCTTGTCTTTCCAGGAGAGCATGTCAGAGTGTTTTTCATCATTTCAGGATGCTAGCAGTGCATCATAACAAAGTGAGGAAATTAGTTAGAATGTTGTATTATGCTAAGAGTCCAGCAATTATGCTGAAACAATTATGTGCTGCTCTTTTGCATGGTTCTGAAATAGATGTGAAGAATATATGTGAAGAAATTGAGTTTTGTTACTTTGGAAGTAAAGAGGAGAATGTTGAAATTGAGCAAGAAGTAGAGGGTCATGTGGAAGATAGTGTACAGGTTTCCAGTACAGATAATTTCCAGAGGGAAATTGCGACGTTTGAGGTGAAATCAAGTGAGAGGCCTAATTTCACTTGTGTGTGTTGTCGACGCACTTATTATAAGAATCAGACTAAGTTAGTGGATTTATATGCAAAAAGTGAAAGGGAAAATAATAGTGAATGGAAGGATTTTGCAACATACTTGATGGTAGAAAATTGTTTTGATTTGGGATTGGATCAACGTGTGTGTACTTATTGTTGTAACAAATTAAAACAAACCAGATGCCTGCTAGAGCAGTTCATAATAATCTGGAATTGGTTGAGATTCCTTCTGAATTGAAGGACTTAAATACTTATGAATCTATTTTGATTCAAAGTATCCATCCCTTTCAGGCTATTGTAAGAATGGAGCCAAAGACAGGGAAATTGCCTCCATCAGATTTACAGAGAGGATTAAAGGGAAGAGTTGTTTATTTGCCTCTAGATTTAAAAAAAAACATTAACACAATTGGAGTAGAAAAAGTGGAAGAGGAACCTCTGGTTATCTTAGTTAATGGGGTTCCGACAAAGAATAAGAAAATATGGCAAGATTTAGTAGATGTTAGGAAAGTCAAAAAGGCAACATTGTATTTGAAAAAAAATAATAAATACTACAAGAATGTATATGTTGCAGAAGAGGAAGTAAGTGAGGAAGAGGATAGCGATTTGTGTGCTGGTCAAATTGAGAAAGTAGAACCCTCTACTAGTGAAGAAATATATGAACATTATAGTGTTCATCCTTTGCATTCCAAGGAAGTCATGGGGAATGCTATTGAGTTGTTTCAAATGAAACAAGCCAAAGGGAGTCCCATTAGTGTTTGGGAGGAAAGTTTGGAAGCTCGGTGTTTCCCACAGCTTTTTCCAACAGGTCAGGGAGGAAGATATGATGAGCGACCTCATCAAATTCCTGCTTCTGAATACCGGACTTTGCGATTGTATGCAGGAGATGCTAGGTTTCGACAATGCATTCCTTATTTGTTTCATCTCCTGTTTGAAAGCGATCTGTCTGGACTGTCATATGCAGTGAACCACATCTTGAAAAGTGGTATACACATGCAAAACATCTCGGCAAGTGACTTTATGGATAAAGTCAATGTCCAAGATAGTATTTTGGATTCTCACCTGATTAATCTCATGGCGTGTCAGCGTGGTACTAATGAGTACTGGTACCGTCGTCATGGTGATTTAAAATGTATGCTGAGGAACTTAGGTACTCCCACATGGTTCCTCACTCTGAGCTGTGCCGAGTATGGCTGGGAAGACTTACTTGAATTTCTACGAGAGGCAAATGCTAACGTAGATAACATCGAATTCAAGACACCCGGAGAACTGTGCTCTTTGGATCCAGTCAATGTATGTAGGTACTTCAATCATAGATTTGAAGCTATGATGTCTTTCATCATGAATAAGAAGAATCCACCTCTTGGAGAGGTGTTGGATTTCTTCTGGAGAAAGGAGTACCAAGCAAGAGGTGCTCCTCATATACATATGTTGCTGTGGATCAAGGATGCACCTAAATTTGGAACGGATCCAGAAGACTCAGTGATGAGTTTCATCCAACAGTATTCTACGTGTGCTGTTCCAAACGCAAAGGAGAAGAAAAGCCTAAGAGAAAAAGTTCTGCGTTTCCAAAGCCATCGATGTGGAAAGTACTGCCGTCGTAAATTCCGAAACAAAGACAAGTTCTACACTAAATGTCGTTTCGGCTTTCCACGACCGGTGATTTCTAAAGGAAGAGTAAACAGTTTGATGTCTTCGTTGCGACACAATGTCATGAAGAAATCACCTAAAAACACTTACAATTTGAAGAGGAACGAAGAGTCCAAGTACATCAACGACTACAACCCGGTGATTTTGTCCATGTGGAATGCTAACATGGATATACAGTTTGTGGCTGATAACTGTATGGCTGTGGCGCGGTATGTGACGTCTTACATCACCAAAAAAGAGAAGACAGAATTGAAGGATATGTGGGAGGACATTTCCCATGAAAAGAGCCTCAGCAAGAAGTTGTACAGTTTCAGTCTGAAGATGTTGTCGCATCGAGAAATCGGAGCGTACGAATGTTCTGACCGGTTGTCTTCAGCAAGTCTCTATGCCAAGTCCAGGAGTATTGTTTGGGCGAGTCTTGGTCTTGCTGCAACGCGTAATCGAGTTCTCAAACCTGTGCGGGAAATTGAGTATTTGGCGGAAAAGGAGCCAAACAGTACCGACATTTTGAAGACCAACATGTTGGATACATATTATCCAAATCGAAGCAGTCACCTCGAGAATGTTTGTCTGTATGAGGTTCTGCAAAATTACATATTCAAGAGGAACATCAAAGAAGATACTGAGAAAGGAGTGTATGCTGTAATAGGAAGTGAGGGATGTCTGGTCAAGCAAAGAAAATGCCACTTGGTAAACCATCGAAAATTGAGTGGCGAATCTCCTGAAAAAAAGGAGTTTTTCTATTTAGCACTTTTGCAACTTTTCAAGCCTTGGCGTGCAGAAGAGAAACTGCTTGGAGATTTTCTCTGTTACGAAGACTCTTTCAATGCCGCCAAGGAGACCATAGAATGTCCTGCTTTTCCCAAATATGTAGAAATGTTGAATGCGGAAATTGAGCAGGAAGCAACAATTGCAGCCGAGATTGCCAGAGACAGTTCTCAGGACAGTCAGAGTTCTGCTTCATTGAGTCAGGATCCACTAGGAGGACCTGTTATCGAAAATGAAGCTGCCACTGCTATGAATGAAGTGGAAAGAGCCATGGCACATGCTCAAGAGGATGCGGTTAACTTAGAAGAGTTGGAAAGGCAACTCAACGTTGAGCAGAGGAAAATATATGACGAAGTTACCATGCAAATTGATCATGGATTAAGTCATGATAAGAAAGAGTGCTCATGTACGTCGTTGAAGCCTGTCCGACTGTACGTGAGTGGAGAAGCGGGAACTGGAAAAAGTTTCCTCATTAAAGCAATTTCATGCTATTTGCAGGAAAAGACAGAGTCATCGCTGTCTTGTGTTGTCACTGCTCCAACTGGACTGGCAGCACATAATATTAAAGGGATTACTTTACATCGTTTACTGATGCTGCCAGTGGAGCATGACAACAAATTAGAATATCACAAGCTATCTGGAGATGCTTGTTTTGAAGTTTCAAGAATCTTGAGGAAAATGAAACTTCTTATCATTGACGAAGTAAGCATGGTTTCCAATGTCATGCTTGCCTTTGTGCATTTGAGGATGCAAGAAGTTCTCAAAACAGAGTATGATGTGTTATTTGGTGGCAAACACATCATTGTTTTCGGAGATCTTTTGCAGCTGACACCAGTGAAAGGGCAACCTGTGTTCAAAATGCTCACGCATGAAGATACCAGGAAGTGCCTAGGCAGCATTGGCAACGTCAATATATGGTTAAACTTCAATTATGCTGAACTGCATGAAAATATGCGTCAGGCGAAGGATGAAGTTTACAAGACTATTCTACAAGATGTTAGAATTGGAAAAGTGACCGAGCATGGGAAAGAAGCTTTACATGCACGATTACTGTCAAATTTATATCCAGAACAAGATGTTGTGCCTGAGAATATTTTTCAGAAAATTACTGAAAAGAAATCTGGAATATGTTTGATGCCAACTCTTGCAGAATGTGCCAAATTTAACAACAAAATGTTGCATTTAGAAAAGCAAGAGATTGTGAAACTGGAAGCTATTGATAGAGTAGAGCATATGGGATCAACAATTATTTTGTCTGAGAATCTGAAAACAAAATTGGATTCATTAGAGAAGAGTATATCTAAAACTGCAGGTTTTGAAAAGACTCTGAATGTGTGCTTGAACTGCCGTATAATTTTAAGAAGGAATTTACATGTTGAAAGAGGTCTGGTAAATGGATCAATGGGTAATGTTGTTGATTTTGTGAAATACAGAAATAGAGATGGAATTGAATTTTTAAAAATTAAATTTGAAGGCATTGAGGAAGTACAGCTAATTGCTCGTTGTTCTGCTAGATTTTTGCGTGTAAAAGACTTATATGTTCGCCGTAAGCAGTTTCCTGTTTGCTTGGCATATGCGGTGACAATCCATAAATCGCAAGGTTTAAGTGTAGACAGTGCATTGGTGAATATTGGCAGTTCTGTGTTCAAGGAGGGTATGGCATATGTGGCATTGTCACGAGTTAGAACTTTATCGGGATTGTACTTGATTGAGTGTGATGTCACAAACATTTGTGCAGATCTAGATTGTGTTAAGGAATACAATAGGTTAAGAAGAGAGTATGCGCCACATTTGCCTCAGTTTCCTTTGTTTGAGAAACGTCTGGTAGGCCGGAAACGAAGAAATGAGAACAATACTGGGGAGGTTATAGCAAAAAGACAAAAAGTGAATGAACCTAAAATTACAAGCAGAAACAAAAAGGATTCTGTTGAAGATGTTGTTGGTTTTCAGTTTGAAAACAGTTCTGGTGTCAACTGCTATGCTAATGTAGTAATTAATGTTTTGTTTTCTCTAAAAAATGTAAAAGAAGAGATTGTGGTCAATTCTGATCAAAGATTTTGCGGTTTGTTAAATTCTGTGTTAGAGAAATGTACCACTGATAGAAGAAACATAGAAAGTGTGTCTGAAATTCGAAATCTGTTAGACAGATGTTCAGGCCAAACACAATTCTCTCAAAATATTCAGCAAGATTGTCAGGAGTTTTTAATGTATATGCTTGATGTATTACATGCTGAAGGTGTAGATGTAGATCAGCTGTTTGGGCTTTCTTATCAATGGCAGCATGACTGCGAGAACTGTATGATATCAAGTACTACTAGTGTAGACTCAGAAAGATTTATATATTTAACTTTGCCAGACAGTAAATCAGTCTCCTTTAATAAGCTAGTAAAAGCTGCTAATCACAACATGGAGTGTAGCCAATGTAAATCTGAAATGATGTCCACATTATTTATACGAACATATGGCCAGTACGTCATTTTAATGTTCCAACGATGTAGGCCTGATGGAACAAAATTGACAACTTTAATAAAAAAAATTGTAGCTTCGCAGTTGTCAATATCAGGAAGGACTTTTGTAACTACAGCAATTATATATCATGACGGCCCTTCAATAACATCAGGACATTACACAGCTTATTTAAAGTCTAGAAATGGCTGGTCATTCTGCAATGATTCTGTTTTAATTTAAAAAAAAAAATTGCCGTATCACCTTAAAAACTCTTACCTGGTGTTTTTAAAACCAAAATTTTAGGGAAATAATCTCGGGATGTGCTCTGTGGAATTTCTAGAAGTTCTAATGGCTCCTACACAATTTGGCCTTGAGGATAAGTGTAGTTCAGAGACATAACTTCTAATCATAGGACTGGACATCATGGAGATATATGTGCACTTTGAATGAGTTCAGAAAAACTGTTTCTTTTTATAAGCTAATTGAAGCAGCCAATCAAAACATGGAGTAGAGGGAATGTAAGTCTGCAATGCTGTCTACTGTTTTACATTGCTTTGTGATTAAAAGTGATGTAGAGAATTAAATAATTGTTGTAGTCATAGAGGTAGTGTAAGTCTGCTTCATATTAAGCAGTATCAGTGTCATAGGAAATGTAGAACATGACTGAGCAAGAAGGGGGAGATATTACTATTCCAGGATTGTGAAAATGATCTTCAACATTTTAATTCTGAAAGTTGCGGAAATGCCAAATGATGGGATTGGCTAACAAGAAATCCAAGAGTTATACATGGCTCTGACAAGATTTGGCCTTGTGGAATCTTGTGGTAGAGAGCAAGAAGTCATTTATTGTATGTAACATGTTTTTAAAAACGATGGAGATTTTCTTTCAGAAAGTGGCGGGCTGAAAGTAATAACAGCACAAAAGAGTGTAAGCTATTCATAGGACATCCTTGGACGTCATGGAAAGTAAGTTAACTTTAAGGAGTTCTGATTTTTGATTTCTGATGTTGTATGGGTTTTTTAAACACAATCATTTTGATTGTGTTTTTTTTTCCCGCTGTTACATGATGAATACCTTCAAGTCACTGTTTTTAGTGAATTTTGATACATTCTGAGAACAGCAAAAATAAACCATTTAACATGTATAATTAATTCTGTACTGTTTGCATTTATGATGTATATGTAGAACTGTGTAGGAGGCATGGAGAAGGTGAGGCTTCTGTAAGTGTCAAAGTTGTTGCATGCAGTGCTGCACTTCTGCGTATTCTTTCATATGCTAGACTACATCTGCACAATGAGATACCTAAGCAAAGGAAACACAAGTGATGTGATTGTGAAATGAGCAAAATAAATTGCATGTATTTCAATTACATCACCTGTGTTTCCTATCATTACGAATCACATTGTGCAGATGAAGTTTAGGTCTGTCCAGGGAAACATAGGAGGTTTGGACTTTGTTGAAGATTGCAGTGGACATGACTCACTTCATTGGTAGACCTTCACATGTATTATGTCCTCTATTCTCTTCAACAACTCGAAATTTCATCTGCAACCCTGAGTAGGCCTCACCTGAAACAAAACTCTGGATAGTAGACATCTTATTGGCATCCTGAAGCAATTATTTTAAATTTTAGTGTCTTGCGACACTTTTCTGAGACAACAGCAATGCAAAAGATGCACCATGTTTTAAGATAGGCCTCACTTCATCTGCATCAAGATAGTGTTAGTTTAAAATGTATATCTTTAGGACTGTGTAGCTTCTGTAAGTGTCAAAGTTATTGAAAAACTGTTTGTCCTTCAATCTTTGCCCTTGTCTTTTGTAATTTTTTAATACATGTTTTTATATTTTTCAAATGTTTGTTCTCTCTTTCACAGATTGAAAGTATAAAAATAAAAAATGAGGAATTTAACGACAATTATAAGGTAAATATTTTGTACTCTTTTCGTTACATTTCTATCACATTGAACTACTATTAGTTCCACTGCTTCATTTCTTTAATCCTCAGTTTCCTGCCTTTGCTACTTCCCTCATTCCTTTCTCTATTACCTACTTACTCAACTCCTTCCACTCTTTTTCTCAGTCCCTCTCTTCTCATAGTTCCACACTCTTGTTCACTCACTCCGTCTCTATTACTCTTAGTGTCTTTGACTGATCACTGTATCACTATTTGTTCATAATGCTTTCTCTGTGTAGTTGAAGCACACTAAGGGGCATATTATGAATGCAGCCAATAAAATTATTGCTCTTTTTATTGGCAGAAAACTGGTGCAAAGCGGCTTTAGCGGCCGTTTTTTGTCGCAGAAGCAGCTTTAGCGACACATTTCTGCCGATAAAAGCTGCAAAACTTTTATTGCCTATGTTGATAATATGCCCCTATGTTATTTACATTAGGGCTATATTGTCCAGTATAACAATCAAAATTGCTCTCCAAAGACACCAGGCAAAGCAGACGCTCCCTCAAACAGATCACCAAGCGCAATTTACCCTACTTACAATCTAGCCTGTTCTCTGTCGAGACTTTAGCAATCTTTAGAGCACAAGATAAGATCTTTTCACATGGAAGAGCCAGACGTATTGCAATTCTACTTAAGAAACAAGCATTGGCATAGACAATAGGTCTCGCCTTTGGGACCTTATACGTGTTTAGCCATGCAACAGTTGATGTTGCTGCACCAAGGATATTATGCTGCATAACTAAATACTTAGAAGGTCCCAAAGTCGATACCTATTGGCTATGCCAATGCTTGTTTTTCTTTCACTTCGTTATCTATTTTGTTTTTCACAATTATACCCTCTTCTGTCTGTTCTTTGGTAAATAGATCTATTAAACAGTATCTCTTCTTTACTCCCTATAGCTGTCTTTCTTGAAACATCACTCTCTGTTTACTTTCCTTATACTTACACTTTTTAAAAAAAAAAAAAAAAATTTTTGGGTTAGCTCCCGGTCCGCGTACCGGGAAGCTAACCCGGGAGCGAACCAAAAGAAAGAGAGCTTGCCAGAGTGCTAAACATTGTAGCAATTTTTTTGGAAAGGGAAGGTAGTTCTGAAAAGAACTTTTTTTTAAATATTTTTGTTGTTTTATATTTTTTTTGTATTTTTTGAACATTTTTTGTATTTTTTGTATTTTTTGAACAATTTTATATTTTTTTTGGTTTTTTTGGGGGGGGGGAACAACAAAAAACAGGCGTTGAAAAGGGCTCAACAGGAGCAAAAAAAAATTACTGGGGGCGGTTAGGGCAATCATGGTGTTCATACGCCAGGTTCAGTGCATTGATGCTCATGTTGCCACAAGCTAATAATGCACGACAGCGCATACATAAATGTATCATGTTCCCAAAATTAGGTTGGATATTTGGCACAGTTTCCCGTGCCTCCTCTGGTGATAAAGAAACCGATGTTGTTGGTCTCGCCACAGGAGTTGGTCGAGGATTGTCCATCATATCCCTTAATTCCGCCCGGCTGTAATTTAGGGGATGTTTCCTCGTCATGTGCCTATGCATGGTATGATTACCATAGCTGTATTTTTTGTCCGTCCCTCTGGACAATTGTTCCTTGCATATGAGGCATGTTGCGTACCTGGCATTGACCTTTTTTTGGCCACGAGGGATGGAAAAAAACTGCCAGATGAAACTGGGTTTCTTTCTTGAAACCCGGGGCAACTCTTCCAGGAATTGTGGTTGTTCTCCCTCCTCATCCATCTCTTCATCTTCCTCCTCAGTGTTGGTAACCACCTGGGGAGGTGGTCCTCTCTTCCCATGAGGAGGTGGAGGTGGTGGTGGGGGTGCACCAGCTGAAGCAATCAGTGAAGCCATTTTCATACAATCAAAATAGGTCTTCCAAGAAGCAAAATAGGTCTTCCTCTCACAATAATGAAAGTCAGAGTGAGGAAAGAAGGAGTGGTTTTCATCATTTGGAAAAAACAATACTTCTCAACCAATGAAAAGTGTTATTTTTAGGTCACCTGACCTAGCCTTCCATAATTATGAAACTAAAAGTGAAATGAACCAATGAAAAGCTTTATTAACAAGTCACATGACCTCTAACGCTCATGTTACGCGCTGCGGAACGCTCCCCGGTTAGCTTCCGGTTCGCTGCGCTTCGCGCCTCGGTCCGCGCCCCGGGACACTTCCGGGTGCGCTAACGCGATACGTCACAAGACGCATTTCGCGGCAACGCGATACGTCGCGCTTTCGCGCCGCGGATCGCTTCCGGGGAGTTGCGTTTCGCGCCTCGGTCCGCGCCCCGGGGCACTTCCGGGTGCGCTAACGCAGTACGTCATAAGACGCATTACGCGGCAACGCGATACCGTCACTATGTTGATTTGTTACCGGTTCGCGGACCGGATCGCGGAATCGAATTGAGCTAACGGGAAGCTTCCCGGTTAGCGGACCGGGAGCGAAACAAAAAAAATATTTAAAAAAATGTATTAATAAACATATAAAATATATTTTTGGATTTAAAGAAGAATACATTTTACAGCTGTAGATATTAGCTTTTAAAAAACCAATGAAATTCACTGAAAAAACCATAGGTTATAGACCATATATAGTTAGGAATTAGCATTTACAAAACCTTGAAAATTCACTGAAAAAACCATAGGTTATAGACCATATATAGTTAGGAATTAGCATTTAAAAAACCTTATTTTACTCACACAAAACCATTGAAATTCCATATATAGTTAGTTGTACTAACTATATATCGCGCACCCGCAATCCACTGCTGATGATGTCACATATTACATCATTCATGACATGGTCAGTGACATCACTGATGACATCACTGATGACATCTCAAATGACATCACTGATGACATCACTGATGACATCTCAAATGACATCACTGATGACATCACTGATGACATCTCATTTGACATTACTGATGACATCACTGATGACATCATTCATGTGATAATACGATGAAGCTCTTCAGACTCTAATATAACCTTAGATACAGTAAGTGTAAACAGACACTCACAGACTGTCACTCATCCATAGAGTTACACACACACCTAGTCAGTCATGCAAAGAATCAATCACACATCCATTTTCTCAACTATACAGTTATACACACCTTACTTATTCAAACATATACTAAAACATATTTACTCACTTATACAATCCTGGATACAAGTTCACAATGATCCATACAGCCACTCACACATTCACTGGCTCTTATGCACAGTTATTTATATATGTCAACTCTCACATGTACTGTGTTTTACATATGTACTTACTTTTACATGTAGCACTGAGATATCCATTCACTCAGCAATACACTCATGCACACAGTCAACCGCCCATACAGCTGTTTCCACATGCACTTTTGAACCCATACATCTAGTGAATCAACTGCTCACACATCTATGCACAGAGTCATACACCTCCCAGCCACCCATACACACTCTCAGTCTCCCATACAAATACGTAGGCAACCAATCAATAACGCATATAGTTAATCATATAGCTAATGATCAACACATGCAGCAGTTTATAGAACAACAGACATAATGATGCACAAATTGAGACAGTTTAGTCACTAACCCATGCACTCAGTGAGACACATTTAACCACTCACTCATACAGTCAGTCATGCACCTACTAAATCCTTCATCCAGACACTTATACATCCACTCATTCTTCAATATGTAAGACATATTTTAACTTTACAGAATTATACAGTCACTGGATGTAGTCATCAGTGATGTCATTTGAGATGTCATCAGTGATGTCATCAGTGATGTCATTTGAGATGTCATCAGTGATGTCATCAGTGATGTCACTGACCATGTCATGAATGATGTAATATGTGACATCATCAGCAGTGGATTGCGGGTGCGCGATATATAGTTAGTACAACTAACTATATATGGAATTTCAATGGTTTTGTGTGAGTAAAATAAGGTTTTTTAAATGCTAATTCCTAACTATATATGGTCTATAACCTATGGTTTTTTCAGTGAATTTTCAAGGTTTTGTAAATGCTAATTCCTAACTATATATGGTCTATAACCTATGGTTTTTTCAGTGAATATATATATATATATATATATATATATATATTCACTGAAAAACCCCATAGGTTTTACAGACTTTATAGTTAGGAATTAGCATTTAAAACACCTTAGAAATTCACTGAAAAAACCATAGGTTTCAGGGACGTTATAATTAGTTGGACATGACTCCCAGAAACCAGAGAAATGTGCCTGTTATAGTTAGTTGAACTAACTATAACTCGTGTGCCCGCAATGCACTGCTGATGATGTCACATAATACATCACTCATGACATGGTCAGTGACATCACTGATGACTTCACTGATGACATCTCAAATGACATTACTGATGACATCACTGATGACAAGTGACTGTGTATTTCTGTAAAGATTAAATATGTTTTATACATATATGTCAAGGTGTATTGAAGAATGAATGCATTTACAAATGCCTAAAGGGATTATTTAGTGGGTGCGTGGCTGACTGTATAAGTGAGTGATTGATCGTGTTTTCTGAATGCATGGGTTAGTGGCTAAACAGTGTAAAAGTCTGTATTAGTCTCTTCGTTGGTGTGTAAGCAACTGCATGGGTTGCTGAGTGTCTATATAGGTTATTGATTTGTTGTCTGAGTATCTGTATGAGTTCCTGAGTGTCTGTGTGGGTGGTTGCGTGGGGGGGGTGCATGAGTCTCTGCATTGATGTCTGAGTGTGTAATTCAGTGGTTGTATGGATTAAAAAGTGCATCTGGGAAGGACTGTATGGGTGAGTTAGTGTGTGTATGGGAGTGTTGGTGAGTGAATGAATGAATGTCTCAGTGGCATATCTGTGACCAACTACAGCTGTTGTAAGGCACTATTTGTGAGTGTTGGAGTATATAAATGAGTATACGTGACACTAAGTTTTTTCAAGAGTGTGTGGATACATAAGAATCTGCTTCTATCAGTGATTGTATAAATATGTGTTAGTATGTGTTAGTATGTGTATAAATAAGTGATGTGGTATGTCTAAAAATAATAAAGTTGGTGTGTATAACTGTATACATGAGTAAATGGGTATGTGATTGATTCTTTGCTTTACTGACTAGGTGTGTGAGTAACTCTATGGATGAGTGGCAGAGTGTGACTGTATGTATAGATGTATAATATAGTCCTGTATTGATGAGTTACTACAAGTATAAGTGACTAGATGTGTGTGTAGGAAATAGTGGGTGGTATGTAGTATATGGCATTCTTGTGTGTGCGGTTTCAAAAATAGTAGTCTGCATTTTAGAATGCGTGTATCAAAGGTTATATTAGATCATCGGTATGTGCATCACATTATCGCATGGATGATGTCATCAGTGATGTAGTTTGAGATGTCATCAGTGATTAGGGCTGGGCATAGTTTGCGAAGTGGCGCTTTGCGAAGCTACGCAAAGTGCACTTCGAACTACGTGAGATACGTGTAGCACTACGGGACCTGCATAGTAGCATATTCACACTGTGCAAGATGCCGTTTTCAATGATTGCACAGTGCAGACAAGCATCCTGCATTGTGCAATCATTGAAAACAGCATCTTGCACAGAGCGAGCTGTAGTTTTCTCCTCTCTAGAAGATTTTTACTCGAGCTGCAGCTTTCTCAACGCAGACTGGTAGTTTCTCATCGCGAGTGGTCGCAAGCATATACGCGACCACTCGCAATGAGAAACCAGACATCCCCGTGTTGAGAATCTCGCAGGGAGGTTTATTTTCCACGCTCGCGATCGGCAACTTGATGTTGCTGATCGCGAACAAGGAAAAAGTTTCGCCAGGATGTCATTTTGCTTGCTCGGGGTTGCCAACTTGACGTTGAGGACCGCGAGCAAGCAAAAAATGACCGCTGCACTACGCTACGTGTGTTTTGTAAAAGAATCAAACAGACAGTGCTCGCCTGAATCCGGGTAAGTGTCCAGATATGAGGCGTATGTTGCGCGGCAGACTCTGAGAAGTGATTCGGTATGTTACTTGATTAATTGCCGACTGACTCGTGAGTGTGTCTGCGGTTTGCCGTGCATGGCTGTCGGTAATGATTATAACTGACAGCCTGTGTCGCTTGGTGCTTCCTCTGTGGGATTGCTTGACAAAATACTGGGCTTTCCGCGGTGTGGTGTGTAGTATTTAGTTAATGCCACACGGAGATCGAGAGACAGGCACCACATAATGTGGTTACTAAACCCACGGCTATGTATACGGGGTGACACAGTGGCCTCCGAAATTCCTGCCTACTATAAAGGGGGCTAGGTTGGCTAACGGTAATCCGATGGACCTATAATTGTACTAAAATCAGGGAAAAGGTTCTCTCATGAGGGTCATGGCATGACGGGCAGGTCATGGGCCTATGTTAATGTGTTCGTGGGAAGTGTTGAAGTGATGTACCATATTGACAAAGATTATGTCTAATGGTGTGCTCAAAAGTGCCCATGTGGAATCCCGTGATTAGTGTTGTGTGTGAACTGCAGATGTTATACGATTGGTCAAGGGAGGAGTGCAAACGAAGCTGGCATTGATTTACATTACAAGTGGACACTTAAGGCTTCGTCCGCATTTAATCCAAATGGGACCTTGGAATTTAAAAGTATAATATACCTTGATTCCAAGCGGCGCAACGCCAATAGGCGGTTCCCTCCTCTGATGTTTCTTGGAATGCTATCAATCACAAAGTATTGGATATTGTTCGCATTGCCATTATGCGCCTCGTGAATGTGTCTGGCTACCGGATATGCCGGATCATGGTTTGCAATAGCTCGCAAGTGCTGTAGAATCCGCACGTGTGCTGGATGGATGGTGGAAACTACATATCTCTTGCCACAGGAACACACCAGTACATATATGGCAAAGTCTGTTTTGCATGTGAATGCCTCTCTCAGTAAGTATGGTTTGTTTCTGAAAGGGACGTGTGCTTTGGTTGTGTTAATGCCATGTGTGCACGCTTTGCACTTGCTGCATTTTTTGAAGCCTTTTTGAGAGTTGAGCCAATTTTTTGTTTTTTTAAGTATTGGCGCATTGCAAACAAGTTCATTTCTCATTGATTTGGCTTTCCTGAATGTGATCAAAGGATTCTTGCCCACTGTATCCCCTATGCTGGTGTCACCCCGGACTAATGGCCAGTGTCTTCTCAGAATTCTACGGAGATTCATGTGGTATCTGTTATATCCTGTTATTAATCTAGGAGGGGTTTTCTTCTCCTGATCTGGATCTTTTGCCACACTCTTGGGGAAAATTAATTCTGTCCTGTTTTTGACACTGCATTTTGCCTCTGCCCTCTGGCATGTGTTCTCCGTGTACCCCCTCTTTCTTAGCCTATGGAATAGATCTTGTTTGGCACTGCTGAGTCCTTCAGGGGTGCTACAATTCCGTGTCATTCTGAGGCACTCTGCATATGGGATCGACTGTTTTAATGGTGTGGGGTGAAAACTGTGAGCATGGAGAAGGGCGTTCCCTGCTGTGGGTTTTCTGTATGTGCGTGTCTGTATCTTATTGTCCTGCACATACAATTCAAGATCAAGAAATTGGATATTGACATTACTGGTGGTACACGTGAATTTTAAATTGAGCATGTTTTCATTCAGAGTTACAGCAAAACTTTCTGCATCTTTGTCATTGCCCCGCCAAAGGATAAAAATGTCGTCAATGTACCTCTTGTACATCACTATGGGCCCTATGTAGGTAAAACGCATTTACCGATTTTAAAATACCGATCCGTACCGAATCGGTATTTCAAAATCGGAAAATGATATGTAGGAAATAATCATCGGAAAAATACCGAATCGGTAGCATTCGGTATCGAGAGTCGATACGTACCGATTCGCCAACTACCGATTCGGTATAGGCCGGGTCGGACAAGTCCGAATCGGTAATAAAAAAATGCGGAATCAACCGATTCGGTAAACGCCGATTCGGAATTATAAATACGCCCCATGGGCCGAAAGGCCAATAGGAAGGCATTATACATTCCGAATCGGTATTTACCGAACACATTCGGAAAAAACCGAATCGGTAAATACCGATTCGGAGAATGCCGTTTTGCCGAGCAGGTTGAGTGACACTGAAGACATCAGCCAATGAGCTGTAAGCACCCTCCCCCACAGGGAGTGGCAACCCAGGCAGGTGCAACTCATCAGAACTTTCTGGAAAGCTGCCTGAGCTGAGCAAACACAGAGAGAGCAGCATTGTGAGCAGGATCCCTGTGAGACATGGACACCAGCACAGAGAGCCAGAAGGCAGCGCGTAAGCGCAATCCAAAATTCAGCACCATGGAGCTGCAAACTTTGGTGGAGGAGGTGGTGAGGGTGCACACCCAGCTATATGGAAGGCTGTCCCTCACTGTTCCGGAGAGCACCAAGAGGAGGCTGTGGATCGACATCGGGGAGAAAGTGAATGCAGTTGGTGTCACCCACAGGAGCCTAGACGACCTCAAGAAGAGGTTTTATGACATCCGTGGCGTGACCAAGCGCAAACTGGCCAACCTGCACAAGCAGGCTGGACTCACTGGAGGAGGAACAAACCGTGCGCCACCCCTCACTCAGCTGGAGGAACTAGTGGCGACCACCATCGAGAGGGCCAGTGTCGTGGGAATTGGGGACCTGGATAGCTCATCCCGAGCTACAGCTACAGGTAAGAAGCATGCACAACTTGACACACCATACCAGACACCTCCCCTACAGACCCAATGCACAGCCAAACCCCAGGCCAGTACTGCTAGCAACAGACATGAGCAATGCATCTTGCTAAATGTACTCTGCAAAAGTTACCAAAAATGCCACAGCAGAAGCATGAGATAAATAACTGTAATACAGCATCAACGTGTTTGTAATGAGATGTGCAATGCTTTAATAGTAGTGACTGGAACACATTAGCACCCACTTGACAAATGCTTCTTTGTACTTAGGGCACCATCAGGCGGGGGAGCAGCATCAGCTCCAGCACCAGCTCCAGCACCAACAGCCAGTGCGGCGGTGGCAAGCACCAGTGCAGCAGCACAGGAGGAGGAGGACAACAGCTGTGCCCTGGCAAATGAGGAGGACACTGGACATTCCCTCACAACTCCACACTCCCCCCGACTGTCTCAGTCTCAGTCGCCCTCATTGCTATTCTCCCCGGAGAACACACCACCACAGAGCCACCCTGCACCTGCCACTTCCCCGGCCCGGAGGAGAATAGTAGCTCCATTAGTCATCATGGAGGGGGCAGCGGGTCAGGCTCCTGCACAAGACCCCGTGACACCAGCGTCACCAGAGCACACACAGCAGGGCAGCAGAATTCCACGTAGGCCACGTGCAACCAGCAGCCCAATACCAGCACCGGGAGGCAGCGTCTTCGCAGGGCTGGAGACCAGCATGGTCACGATACAGAGGATGCAGGCGAAATCCATCCTGGCCTGCCATCGCCAGTTGCGCCTGCACAACCTGCAGATGGGTGAAATGACACAGGGCTTCAAGACCTTCGTTGACAGCAACAAGGAAATAGCGACATCTATTGGCCGAATGACCACTGCCATCACCCAGCTCTGCAACAGGTTGGATGACCATGAGCTGAGTCGTCGCAGGGATGCACGAGTCACGAACAGGTCACTCAACCGCCTTGCGGCTGCGACTGCCCAGCTATGCCAACGTGGGGCAAACATGGAGGCTAGCCTCACACAGAACATGTCCGAGGTCACTAGGGGCATGGGCCGTATTACAACCGCCATGGAGACACTACTCATCTCCAACACCGTAGTGAATCCCGTCCTGGGCGAGGCTGGGGACAGCAGCAGACGCAGCAGCCCGGCCAGCACTGCGTCAGAGCCGCACCGGAGCAGCAGGCGCTCAGCTGAGGCTGCAGGGCATTCAGAAGGGGGTGAGGCTCATCCTAGTGGGCCTGCTAAGCGCAGCAAAAAATAAGACTGCCACTGCGGGTGAGGCAACCCGGACATTGGACATTCCTACCCCTTCTTGTTTAACTTTTCTTTTGTTGCACATCAGTGCAGTAACGTTGATGCAACATTATTAAATTTAATTTCTGAAAACATACTTTGACCTGTTTGTGCATCTGTACTCACTCAGAAATAGTTGTCTGTGATCTCCTGACGCCTGTATCTGCCGTCAGATGGTGCAGAGACTCCAGCAGGTAGTGGTAGTGGCACAGCATTGTCATCGTCAGGGTCCTCGTAGTCGGATAACTCTACCTCAGTGCCTTTCCTGACTGCAAGGTTGTGCAACATTGCACAGACAGCAATAATCTTGCAGCAGGTGATGGGGGTATATTGCCTTGCACCTCCGCTCTTGTGCAGACATCTGAACCTGCTCTTCCAGATGCCAAAGGTCCTTTCCACTACGTTCCTCGTGCTTTTGTGGGCACGGTTGTACCTCCTTTGGCTGGGTGTTGAGGGGTTGAGGTAAGGGGTGAGAATGAACGAGCGTAGGGCATATGCACTGTCGCCTAGAAGGAGAAGGGGTAACATTACTCACATGCATACATGTACTTCACACTGCAATTTTGGTTATGGGGGTCTGACACTGTGTCTTACCTAGGAGGTATCCTTCGCCAAATTCCCCTGCCATCAACCGTGCATAAATTCCGCTACTCTGGAAGATATAGGAGTCGTGGGTACTCCCCGGAAACTTTGCAACCAGGTCAGTGATCACACACTTGGCATTGCATATCACTTGCACATTTATGGTGTGCCGTGACTTCCGATTGCGGTATACGTATTCCGTGTCAGCAGGGGGGCAAATCGGTATGTGTGTGCCATCTATGCAGCCAATGATGTGGGGGAATCTTGCCATCTGATAGAATTCAGCTTTTGTCTGTGCCAGTTCTGCATGGGTGGAAGGGAAGGAAATGTAGTGGTCCATCCTCTGGATCATGGCATCAAGGAACTTGTGGAAGAACCTTGACAGGCTGCTCTGGGTCACCCCTCCTGCCACAGCAACTACACTTTGATAGCTGCCAGACGCCAGCAGGTGTAGGCAGCATAGCACCTGCACCTGCACAGGGATTGCGTGTGCCCTTGGGGTGGGGTGCTGCAACAGGGGTTGGAGGTCCCTGATGAGGTCTCTGATGGTGTCTGCCTCCAGCCTGTACCTCTGTAGGATCTCTGGATCTGTCAGCATGCACAGGGTCACCCTCTGCCTGTACACCTGCTCCTCTCTCTGCCATTCCCGCTCTCCTTCCTGCTGTAGCCGTAGCCGTCTTGCTATGACATAGAAAGCTGCCATGTTGCAAGTAGAACTGCATTTTGGGTCCTTTTTTATAGGTTGCACCTGGTTACCACCTGATTCCAATCCATGGTAATTTCCGACTCTGAAATACCGAATTTGATGCAAAATCGGTATTTCAGTGCTTACCTACATCTCAATCTTAGGCTTTTCGCATGGAATCGGATTTTCACCGATTCGGAATTTATACCAAATCGGCGATTTTACCGAATCGGAAAGTCACCGAGTCGGTCGGATTCCGAATCGGAAAAAAGTAGGAATCGGAAAAATCTCCGAATAGGTAATCTACCGATTCGGAGATTTTTTCCGATTCCTACTTTTTTCCGATTCGGAATCCGACCGACTCGGTGACTTTCCGATTCGGTAAAATCGCCGATTTCGCCGGATTTCGGCCTCCTACATCCCGTTGTCTCTATTCCGATCGGTAACGGCCGGAAATACCGATTTTCGGCCGTTACCGACCGACCTACATCGGGCCCCTAGTTGTTTTGCATGGTATCACAGTGCTGAACTTTAAGTACCTGCTCCTCCCACCAGCCCATATGCAGATTCGCATAGCTGGGGGAGAAGCAAGTTCCCATGGCCGAAACCTGGAGCTGTTTATAATGTAGTCTATCAAAAATTAAAGTATTGTTTGTCAGACACCACTCTGCCATTTCTAACAACATTTTCGTGTGGTTGTATAGTTCAATGGGTCTTTTTCCTAGATAATATTCCATGGCTTTCAGCCCATCCTGGTGTCTGATGCTGGTGTACAGTGATTGGACATCTAATGTCATAAATAGATAATCATCTTGCCATTCAATGTCAAACACCTTTGACAGAAAATCCCCCGTGTCTTTAATGTAGGCCGGAAGTTTTTTGACCTCTGGTTGCAGAAAAGAGTCAATGAAGATACTCGTTTTTTCAAACAAACTGCCGATTGCTGAAATTATTGGTCTTCCTGGTGGTGTTTTTTCATTTTTGTGGACCTTTGGTATTAAGTATAGTTGAGGTGTTACTGGGTAGTCATTTTTCAGGTAGTTAAATTCATCTTTATTGATCAGGCCCATTCCTTTCCATTTATATAGCTCATTGTGATATTTTTCTTGAATGCCCACAATGTGAGTCGGACTTATCCTCATGTAGCATTCTTTGTCTTGGAGTTGAGTGTTGGCTTCCAGGTTATACATTTGTAGGGGCCACAGCACAACATTGCCCCCCTTGTCCGACCATCTAACCACAATGTCAGGTCTGGATTTTATCCTTGTCATTAAAGTGTTATATTTTCTTCTCTGGTCTCCATTTTCTTTCCAGAATTCCTTTGTGCTTTGTAAAGATAGTTCCTTTAAGTCTTTGATGACATTGTCTGAGAACAAATCCAGATTGTCTTTGGGCATGACGGGCATGAATATTGATTTTGGCTTGAAATTTGTTCTCACCGTTCCATAGATATTTAATTCCGATGTAGCGGCTGCTGCACTTGGTGTTATCCCGTCGTCCCCTATTTCTTGCTCCAAATCTAATAGGTTTTGCAGAGTCGCCATGTTAGCTACTGTAAGAGTTTGGCTGTCGTCTTCAATCTGCATGGTTGTTGCTGGGCGTTTGCCTGTATTTATGAAATATTTTTGCAACTTAAGTTTCCGGATGTACTGAAACAGATCAATGCGGGTCTGTGCATAGTCAAAGTTTGTATTGGTGCAATAAGTTAATCCTAGAGACAAAATTTCAAGTTCTTGTGGATTTAACTCCATGTCTGTGAGATTAATGACTGTGTTATCTCTCTCATTTTGTACTCCCATTATCGGCGTCTGTGGCGTCTGTTTTGAGATTTGTTCTGTTGTTGATTTTGGGCCTGTTTTTCTCCACCGTCTGTTTTTTCTCCTGCGGCTTTTTGTTGCTGTTTTTGATTTCTGTTCCGTGACCTGCTTCGACCTGCCCCCCCATCTGGTTTCGGAGGGAAGCGGGGTCTCAATGTTCTGAGGCGCTGCATTCTTAAAAAAGCCAATTCTTGTGCAGGTGTTGGTGGAGGGCCTACTCTGCCCGTGCTGTGATTGCTTTCAGCATCTGTTTCGTATTCTGAACTTAATTCAATGTCACTTGAGGCCACTGTTGAATTTTCCCCACTCGGTTGTGTAATGGGGGTTTGATTTCTTATTTGGTCGTACTTCTTTGCGAAGGTGTAGATTCGACCGCTCATGTAGTCGTTCCGGTCCCGTTGGAATTTTATTGCCTTCCGTTCCTTGATTTCTGCTTCTAGTTTGAGAACTCTGTCTCTTATTTCATTCAAACTTTTGGTGATTTCATCTTGATTAGATTTTAGTTCAAGTTGTTGCATGATTTCATTGATGCGTGTTATCATCCTTTGTCTGTCACTGATTGCGAATTCTATCAGGATTTTTAACATATTTTCAGATGATTTGGCACTATTTTCTGCCCATTTTTGCAACATTGCTGGGTCTGGATCTTCATACGTGGGGGCCACGAGGATTCTGAGCCCTCTGGGAATTCTTCCCACTTCCAAGTATCTTGTGAGGGACTTCACTTCCCACCATTTGCCTGTTTCTTTCTTCCGGAGTTTCTCCAATTCATGTAGTAGTTTCTTTGTTTCATCCAGCACTATAGGTTGTGCCTGGGCACTCGGGGGATTTTTGCCGCTACTGCCTGTGTCAGTGTCCGTAAATACATCTAGAGCTGCTTCTTCTCTCTCCCTGTCCCATTCGGCAGACATGCTGATAATTCTTGATGAGTAATGTCAATTTGCATAGATTCACTGCCCGAGTGTGTATTGCTCAAACACCGGGTCTCCCTCTTCCATGAACCGAACACTATTTGCCCACTTCCTGTTACTTCCAGCTGTCAGCTGTCTTACCTGGAAATTTCCGACTACTCTCCAGCCGTCGTGGATCTCCAGGTAGTCAGCGTTCCACTGTTTTCGCAGGTTCCTCGGGTCTTGGTCCTTGCAGGTTCTGGGGGGCTCTGTGTGTCTTTGCTTGAAGAGATACCAACAGATGTTCTTCCTTCCACAGAGCAGCCAAATCGAGGAGGGTCAGCGTTGGGTTTCAAGAACTTCCACCCTAATTATTCTCACCAGCCATACTTCACAATTCAAAGAAGGCGCTGACTCCGGGAATCTGAATCCAAATGTTTATTCTCAAGATCTGATGCTGCTTAGATGCGTTTCGGCATTACCGAATATATATATATATATATATATGAAAATCAAACAGTTGCCTGCTGTAGGGAGACCCACGCAAGGAGGTAAGTAGTATGCCTTTATTTCACGAAGGGTGCAGCAGGAAACAGGACACATTGCTTCACTGATTTCATTTCTTCTGCCCGACGCGTTTCGTGTCAGTCAAGCACTTCCTCATGGGCCAAAGTCTTTTATTGATAAACAGCACGGCATTTTTGAAACATCCTTTTCAAGTACAATCCTCGCCCGTACAATCCCCAATAGTAATTTTGACCCCGCCGCTATTCAACATTTTCTTTACTATTGTGCTTACTGGAGTAGGAATATTAAATTTTACCCCTCCGCTATCCAACACTTTCCCTACTGTTGCAGTCACTGCTGTGGGAATAGTATGGTTTACCCCTCCGCTATCCAACACTTTCCCTACTGCTGCACCCACTGGAGTGGGAATAGTAATTTTTACCCCTTTGCTATCTAACACTTTTTCTACTGTTGCACTCACTTGAGTGGGAATGGTAATGGTTACCACTCCGCTATCCAACACTTCCCCTACTGTTGCACTCAATGGAGTGCAAAATTTAATTTTAAAGACTATACAAAAAATGTGTATGTATTAATTCTAATGTTTTTTATTAGATTTTATAAGTGTATGGAAATATATATACATTTATTTGTAATTTTTGTTTATATTTATTCAATTATAAAATACATTAAAAGTAATAGGTAATTAATTGTTTTAAAGGAAATTTATGTCTATATTACATTTTATAAATGTATGTTTAAATATTTTTTCAATTACATTAATTTAATTATATTTGTTAAAATGTATATTAAATCTAAATACATTTTTAAAGTTAAGTTTATTATTTAATATATTTAACATACATTTTTACTTAAATAAAAAAATCTATGTTTTGTACATATATATTTTTTACATCTATATTTTTGTTTCGAAATTTTTGTACTTACAATTTTAAATATAGGCTGTCGATATTTTTGACATCGATATTTGTGTATGGGGATATTTTGGGAATCGATATTTTATCATTAAACCGACAGTAATAAGGTAAGAAACATGTCAACCTTCTTTTAAAACATCACTTTACGCATTATTGGATCATTATATCCAATTCCAGCTAGTCTACATGTGTTTAACCATAACAAAATAACCCAGTTATAAAATAATGCTTTGGGTTTTCTTAGTTATTTTTACTTCACTTTCTGACCAGCCTACTCACCTTTTTCACAAACACCACAACTTACTCTTGATGTCGGCTAAAACAAAAGAACTCCAGCAAATAGACCCTGTGTGGGGAGCGTTGGGCATTGCAGCCAGGCCCAGCAGGGAGCTGTCTGATGATGAAACATGACCCCCCTTGGGGTGTGGGAGGGCCTTTGCTCCTAATGGAGCAGATCCTCTGATCTGCCTCCTTGGCAGCCTTCGACCTTCCCTTCCTGATAGGAACTGCATACCTTCTTTACACATAGCCTTTGTGGGGGGCGTGTGTGCCAGGCCTTTTCTGTCCCTGGTCCCTCTTTATATTGTACAGCCTTCTGTTTGAGAACAAACAATTAAAATATAGTCTTGGCTGTTTCATCCTATATCTATGCGGCCTGAAATCAAGAGCCTGAGTTCAGAAAAATCTGTGCCTATCGAAAGATATCGCTCACGAACACAAAGGCCTCGATGGGCCGGCCATCTGATCGAATTTCAGGAAAAGCAGTAGCCCGGAACCTCTATTTACAATTGCTTTTATCAAGCTACAATTATGAATCTGTTATGAACTTAACAAACTATTTTTTGGACTAACATAGCAATATTGTAGACATGAGCGTTGTACTTGAACCTCAGTTATGAAAAACCTTGTATTAACTTATCAATTCTTGGAGGGCTAATATCAGGAAAACGTTTACATGCACTTCACTTTATGCTCGTAGCATGTTGTTGCTAAATGAAATCCATGGCCCTTTTCATTAATTCACTAAAGGAAAGTTCTGTCTATTGATAAAATATAGCAATCCCACATGGATAGGCAGTAGGACTATCACTGAGGGAAGCACAAATGCACTTGCACTTTTCCTGGGATTCTTAAAGCCTACATCTCTATGAAAGCACTTGTTACCCATCGCATACTAAGGGCCCCATTAGGATGGTGGGCAAATCGTCCCCTCTGGGCTGGCGGTAGCCACCGCTGGCCCGATCGGGGCGATCCGCCCGCCATCCATACCTAAAAGACCGCCTGCCATATTAGGATGGCTGAGGGGTCTGGCTTTTCCGCCGGTCGACTCATCAACCGGGCGCAAACATGTATAATATGGTGGCAGTGTCTGCAAGACACCGCCATTCATATTATGATGATGGCCGCAATTGGCCTTTCTATGGCGGCGATGCCGCCATGGAAAGGCATGCGGTCTTCTGTGTTGGGGGCCCGTTGCACGTCCCTGGGGTGTTGGGGGGGTGCACTGGGGAGTGCCCATGGTACCCCCGACATTTGCATGCACAAGGTGGCAGGCACCACGCGGTGCCTGTCACGTTGTGCATGCAAATGCACAACATGCAGTTTTTACATTGCAGCGGGTGCTGCTTGCAGCCCCGCCCGCCGCAATGTAAAATATGCGGGTTGCGCCCACCAGTGTGGTGGGCGCATCATAATTGGCACAGCGGGACCCCCACACCCTTGAAGGGTGGCCCACATACCATTACGGTGGCGGGCAGGCTTTGTCCGCCCGCCATCATAGTGGTGCCTTAAGTTAGGCAAACCCTTTGCGTGGCAGACATTGTGACCTATACTCTTGAAGGTAGAGCAAATGCACCTGCACTTTACAAATAGAGTTTTTAATTGCCTTTTAGAATCAAATGGCTTTTTGAACTCAGCAAGTCGTCTTCCATATTGATATTGTTGACTTATCTAAGAGTCCTTTCTTATTGACACTTTAATGGGGTGAGCTGTCTTTACTGGCAGCACGCATTATGCATTTGTACTGTATGCTCATTATTCCATTTGTTTGTAATTCCCCTATTCCTACACATAACATGTATTGAGTACTTTAGAGGGCCAAATATAGCCTAGCCTCTCGCTCAGCTGAAGACTTGTATTACGAAATCTTGGGACTTGATATCCTGGCTATATGGCCACTCACAACTGCAACTTCCAAAATCACTGGACATAGTGAATTGACTGTACTTTTATCTCACGTGATGGTAAGAACAATGTGCACATTTTATTGTAATCATTGTTTTAATCTGTACTTCCGATTATTATGGCCATCATGGCTGAAAAGAATAAAGATTTGATTTGATTTAATTTAATTTGCTTACTCACAATGATGTAGAGGATTTGGTGCAATCTCATAGCGAATGTATGAAAGCCTTCCTAGACGTCAGAGAGAAACTTTGTAGTTCACTCACTCTAGTAATGCCTAATTACGATCAAGAATTTTGGCTTTACTGTCACAAAAGAGAAGGGTGTGTACACTGTTCTTAGTCAAAATCCTTGTGAAGTATAGCTGCCTGTCACTTTTTCTCTGCTACATTAGATCTGGTGGCTGCAGGTCTTCTTGGTTGTCTGAAGACTTTAGGAGCCATTTTTCTGGTCACTAAACAGACCAAAGAAATTGTTATGGGCCATACACTGATTGTGCATATGTCATCGCATTATTGGGGGCAAGGCGCCTATCCCCTTACTGAGCCTCATCACACCTTACAGACCTAATCGGGTACTCGGATCCACTAGTGTTGGTTTGGTAATGGATCCCAAGATCAAGAAAGTGCGAATGGGAGGCGGATCATTTAGACATCTTGCAGCTAAGAGCTGGAACAGGCTCCCGATGGAGCTGCGTCTTGAACCTTCAGAGGCTAAGTTCCGCAGAGCTCTTAAAACCCACTTATTCTGCTCTACACTTGATTAGTGGCTTGTTGGCCTACTCACTGTCTTCTCACCACAGCGCAGGGACACGCCGGTGCGCGTAACCAGGCGCTTTAGGAATCTCCATAATAATAATAATAATAATAATAATAATGTGTTATTCCCTCAATCAGTTGAGATATTCTAACTCGTACAGTAACTCAGCATCAGACAATCAGCTGAGTTACAAAGTATGAACAAACAATATTGAAAGATGAGAATATTTCAATAAGGTGCAATACCCTAAAACTGAAATGCTGCTAGTGATTCTAAACAATGGCGAAGATTATGATGAAGACCCAGATAATGATTGCATCAAGGGAACAGAGTTGTATACCAAACCAAGATCATATATTGAAGATATTCACCTAGAAATGGCTGATCTGACTTTGTTTGTAGATGGTTCCTTTTTAAGGGAGCATGAAGGAATACTTAGAGCAGCATATGCAGTTTGTTCAATTTCTGAAATGTTGAAGTATCACACTTCTAGTAAGTAATTTAGCAAAAGTATCAGAACTGATTACCCTCACAAAAGCCTGTTGTCTAGCCAATGAAATGAGTGTGATGATTTATACAGACAGTCAATATGCATTTGGAGTGGTACATAACTTTCGAAAATTATGGTCACAAAGGGACTTCATGACTTCCTCTGGTAAGCAATGGGAAAGACATTCTAAACTTGCTAGAAGCCATGCAGCAACCTAAAGAGATATCGGATGTAAAGTTCATTGCTTACATGTCTGGTGACGATATGCTCATCATGGACAATCACTATGCTGATCAAGTCGTTAAATACTGCACTTTTGAAACTGTAACTGTTAAGAATCAGAACAATGTGAAACTTATATAAATCATGATGCACAGAATGTGAATTGTTTCTTTGTTGAAACTAATAAAGGCACCATTAATTGAACTCTGAGATGTAAAGAAGGAGGTTGCAAAGGGTGAAAATAAAAGGTGGGAAACAGCAGGTTATAAAAGGGATAGTAACAATCATTTAGTAACTACAGATCATGAGTTTGTACTTTCAGATTCAATGCTGAAGGGCATGGGCAGGTTCCTACACAGACAAATACATGTAGGGAGAGACAATATGGGCAGGATCTTTAAAAAATACTGGCACATGACAAAGTTAAGAAGTGTAGCACAAAAAGTGTGTCAAAGATAAATTACTTGTCAAAGGATTAACCAGAGAAAACTCATACGTGCTACAATGAGTCACATAGACCAATCTGAAGGACCATTTAGTAGACTTTAGGCAGACTTTACAGAGAGGCCTGTCTATAATGGGTTTAAATATATTCCATAATTGTTTAATTATTTTCTTATTGGGTTGAGGCCTACCAAACCAGGAAAAGCAACAGTATGACTGAAGCCACACTCCTGTTGAGGGAATTAGTACTGATGTTTGACATGCCTACTTTTATTAGGATAGATCGAGGAACTCACTTTAAAAATGCAATCCTAAAACAATTTACTACAGCCTTACAAATTGAGCAGAAGTTCAATTGTAATTACAAATCAGAAGCATGTAGTTGAGAAGATAAATAGCAGCAATAGGTCCAAGCTTGCAAATGTGTGTGCCTCAACAACGTTAACCTGGCCAGATCCTCGTCCTCTTTTTTTCATGAGCATTAGAAGCAGTCAAAAGAAAAAGACTGGTCTTTCTTCATATGAAACTTGTGGACAGGGCTATGTGGATGTCAGACATTCCTTCAGCATCACTTCTAACAATAAGTGAAGAAATTAATTTGGAGGAATGTAAAGGATCTGGCTGATGTAGTGAAATCTGTATCTCATCAGATAATTTTGGTAATACATCAACAAAATAAGCCATGATACACACACTGCAACCCAAAGACTGGGTCCTGGTAAAGAAACATGTCGGCAAGAACTGCTTCGAGCCGCGGTTAAAGTGGCCACATCAGGTTATAATTGTGACTAAAAATGCTGCAAAGAGTGCTTGCATCCTACAGTGGATCCATGCAGCTCACAAGAAGAGAGTCAAGACTGCATATGAAGAAGTGGTGACAACAACCACTGATTCATAGTGTCAACCTTGAGTTCGCTGCATAGATCCGGAGAGGGGAGAAGAAGATCCCAGTGAAAGTCCAAGTCATCTGATTACAGGTCAACTAATTGAAGATCAAAAAGAACCGTTGTTGCAAACTCATGAGCAACAAGAAGAAATAGAGATTGGCTTTTCACTTTGTAAAAAAGATGAATATCTGAGTTTCAATAACCTCCAAGAGTAGGTGGTTTACAATTAGCCAATCCAATCCAAAAATTCTTTATTTCGGCCATTTGAGACCATAAAAGATTCATTTAAAACATTTAAAACACATCAGAAACACAATAAAAACATGCAGGGTGCATTTCACAACTAGTACATTTCCCTGTAGGATCTGTGCATTAAGAGATAATTAAATCTATTTCATTGCAGTTCATAACACTTTTTACAGAAAATCAATCTTTTAGTATTTTTCCCCTTATCTGCCACATGGCCGTTATAAACTTAGCAACTGCAAAAACTATATGGGGCAGGGTACTGGTCTTCAGAATTCTGTATGAGTGTAAATAGTTTCTAATGCCCAAATTCCTACACAATGGCACTAGCCAGTATTTCCTTGGTCTAGTGTAGGCAGGGCAAAAAAACAACACGTGTGTTTCGTCCTCTTCATTCTTAGTACACCCAGGACAGATTTTGTCGTCCCGCGCTGTCCATTTGCAAGTGAAAGTTTTGAGAGGCAGAGTGCCTAGCCTCCATTGAATGAACAGTTTCCTTGCCAGGATAGGAAATGTAATGTCCATAAAACCTTCAAAGTAAAAAGAATTTTTGGTGTGCAGAAATTGTTCAGTTAGGGCCGATTTTGGATGCGCACACTAGAGAGCCTAAACTTTTCTCCTTGAATATTTCAACAAGCCTTTTGCGTGACACCCTTTGGCAACCGCTTTCGGGAACCTCCCACAACTCAGGAAGACCCAGTCGATAAAGTTCTCTTTGGTGTAAGCCAACCACGGGATTCTGCCACGCTGGTTAAGGTTCAGAACATGCTTAAGGTCTTCCCTATAGTGGGCAAGTTCACCAGTGGACCAGAGCCTGTGCCAAAACCTCAGCGGTTTTAATGCCAGTTCATCCCCGTTGAAGGGAGCCCGAGATCTAATCTTAGAGGTAACAGGGGTGTACTTTGGGGAAGAACCAAAAGGCGTCTTAGGAAACTATTTTCTACCATGACAAGATCTGTCCCGGCTTTGTGACCCCACAACTCACCACCATAAGATGCGGCTGCTTTGGCTTGGGTTTTGTACATCTCCAAGGCTGGACTAATGGGTTTAAAGGTTGATGTATTCTCGACCTTCAGAATTGCCCCCGACATTTGGGCCAACTTTAAACAGGATCTGACTATCTCAGGGGTTTACAACCATTACAACACAACTTTTACCACGCAGTGCTGTTACAACGCAGGTTTTACTACGCATACCATTACAATGCATTACACTGGGGGGCGCTCTAGGATAGGGAATAAGTTTAATTTACTATCCAACACCTTCCCTACTATCCACGGGGACTGGAGTTGGAATAGTAAATTAAACTATTCACTATCCAGCACTCCCAAGTGTAATGCGTTGTAATGGTATGCGTAGTAAAACCTGCGTTGTAACAGCATGCGTGGTAAAAGCATGCGTTGTAACGTCATACATTCATCTGAGGACCCCATGATAAGTTCTCGTGTAAAGTTACCCCCAAATACTGGAACGTTCTGACCCTTTCCAGCCTTGCAGATCCCAGTGTTGGGTTGGGCCTAGTTGTAAGGGAGGGATTGAATATCATGAATTTCGTTTTCCCTGTATTAATCTCCAGACCATGTATCCTACAGAAATCCCCAAACCCATCTAGTATCCTTTGGATCCCCGTCGGGGATTTGGAAAGCAGGAGGGTATCATCGGCAAACATAATAGCCGGAACCCTCCTGCCTGCCAACAAGGGTGCGTCATTGTCCCTAACGTTGTCAAGATGGAATATGACACTGTTCACAAAGAGGCAGAACAGGGTCGGCGCAAGAACGCAACCCTGTCTTACCCCTCTGAGAACTGGGAACCTAGAGGACAACGCTCCGTCCTTCCCACACCTAACCTGGGCAAAGTTACCTACATGGAGCCTAATTATAGCCTTTAGTAGTGGTGAGGGAACGCCCAACTCCTTAAGAACCTCCCATAATTTCTTACGGGGAACCAGGTCAAATGCGGACCTCAGGTCCACGAACACCATGTACAGACTCCCCCCCTCAATCCTCACCGTTTTCCAGTAAAGAAGGACGAGGCGGAAAATCTGGTCCATGGTGGACGTGTTTTTCCTGAAGCCCGCCTGGAGGGGACTAAGAATCGCATTATCCTCCATCCAATCAAGGAGTTGATCCAGGAGAAGGCGGGAAAAGAGTTTTTGGGGTACATCTATAAGGCTGATCGGCCTGTAGTTGTCTGGGAGCAGAGGAGAGCCCTTTTTGAAAATAGGCACTATCTCTGCCCCCAGCCAAGTACAGGGGATCTCCACCCTCCCAAGATAGAATTAAAAAGGATTAGAAAGTACAGGCCCCAGATCTCTGGGTGATATCTAAACAAATCGCCGGGCAGTCTGTCAAGTCCTGGGGCCTTCCCCAGCGCCAGTCTCTCTATGGCATTTACTACCTCGCCCAATGTAAATTCTAGTTTATCTGCAGGGTCAGATGTGATATCAGGGGCCACCTCACTAGCAAATTCAGGAGTATCTTGGTACAATTTGCTAAAATGAGATTCCCATACCGAGGCAGCGATATTTGGCTCCACTGCTGCTCTAGGTTCACCTGTATCAGTGTTGACCAGGGTCCAAAATTTTCTAGAATCCCTGGTTTCCAATGCCAGGGCTAGGTCCTGCCATCTATTCCAGTCCCATTCTGCCTTTGCCTCTGCCATGGCTCCCCTGTATTTACGTCTGAGCTCAACTACCTTGTCTTTATTAGTGCGGACTTTATCATAGAAATCAGCTCGGTCTTGATCTTTTTACAGGTAGAATTATACCAAGCTGAGGTTCGAGTCCTCTTCTTCCTGGTCGCGACCACCGGGTAAAAAACCCCTCCCAAAGTTCCCACTAAATCTGTGTGGATTTGGGCTAATTTCTCATTAAAATTAATGGCTCTAGGTTGGTTAATTAGCCCGTCTATTTCTTCTAACTTTGGGAGTGCCAATTCGTAAATTTTGGTTATGCAGTCTTTTGAACTTACTAATTTCCCCCATCTTACCCTGCGTCTATTGTTGGATAGGACCTAATTCCCTATGTCTTCACTGGGGTCAGTAGATGTCAACCCTGCTTCTGGAGCAGGGTGAGCCATTTCTAAACAAAGGGCGTTATGGTCGCTGTCTGATCTTTCTATTACCCTAAAATCCTGGACCTTGGACCACAGGCCTGTATCTATGAAAATGTAGTCCAGGCACGATTCATCGTCCTTCCTATTAAAGGTACACGCTGAAGGGGTATCAGATGGAGTACGCCCATTACAAGCCCTCAGGGCGAAGTTCAGAGTCAGGGACATAATCTGCACCGCAAAAGGGGACCATGATTTTGGATGAGGGGATTGACATGGAGGAATCCCCCAATAATCGTCTTCAGCAGTTAGGGCGCCCTCATTCAAACCTTCCAGGGGTTCGAATTGGCAGTTGAAGTCTCCACCCATCAATATCTTGCAGTCGGTGGGAAGTTGCCCCAAAAATGAAGATAGATCATCCAAAATGGGTGATTCCATGGACGCACTGACTGGACGCGAGTACACATTGACAATTGCCAGTTTAAAGGCGTTAGGCCATTTAAGAAGAACACATAGTATGTCCTCCGAGAAAGTTGGTATAATCTCTGCACTACACCCAATATGACTGGCCACCCAGACAGCGAGTCCACCGGAAATCCTCCCTTTACCATTCCACTTAGCATTGATGTAAAAGGTTGCGTAACCTGCCATAGGAAAGGATTCCCTAGCCCAAGTCTCCTGAAAGAGACAGATATCGTTACTACTTACTAGAGAAACCCAATCATTTAAAACTAATTTGTTGGCAATGCCTGCCACATTCCAAGAGAGGACCTTCATAGATCCTATGGGAGTCTTGAATACCGTCCCCCTAGTCCTCTCGGCAGCGTTACCTATGGATGGTAATACCGACCTATCCGTTAACACTCCCAAGTCAGTTTGGACTTCAGATGCTAAGTTAGCACAGAATGGTCTTGGGGAGAGATTAGCAGGATAGCCCCGTGAACTGGTGGTAGTTATGCTCTCCAAGGGAGATGCAACAGGGTCTCGGTTGGTGTTATGAGTTACATCTATTTCTGATCCCAACCCAACAGTTTCGAAAGCTACCCCTTGGGTGTTCCCATCAGATGCGCCCATCAGGAGTCAGTCAACCTGATCGAGGCAACTGTATCTATTGGGATGAACATAATTGCTATAGGCAAAAGTATCATAGCCAGGGGGCCTATACCTTGACCCATCAATAGCAAATCCCACCCTTGTCCAGCCATCGTCCCTCCCCATGGTCGCGTCTCCAACATTAGGATAAAAAAACGACAAGGGGACCAGTTCTATGGATGTGTTCCCTGAATTCCCAAACCAATTGCAGATCTGGGTCACAACCTGAGAATTCATAAAACTTACAATTATACAGTCTCCCCCTTTTTTCTAAACAGTGTACCCAACTCATGGGACCCTTCTAACCATCAATACTTCTCCTCTCAGATTAGGTGGTAGGGGCCTGTGTACATTTAACCAGCTAATGACTTTGTTACGTAGAGAGTCAAAAGATTCCACCACGTTACTAGAGAGCTCAGGTACCCCCGTCAGAATTACAGTATATGCCGCCGCCTCTGGAGGCAGATTAACTGCTTTTCGCCGATTGGGGCTATTGCTTATCCGGTTGGGGCATTCAGCCATTACGTTAGGCAGTCTCTCCTGTCCCGTTGTGGTAGCCGCAGTAGGTAACCTCGACTTCCTAACTGGCGGAACAGGAGGGAGTTGCCTAGGGAGAGGTACTGGGACAGGTTGGGATGGGGTGATGGTAGGGACGTTCTGCATGGAAAGGGTAGTGGGCAGGGTTGATGCCACAGTATTGGAAGCACTAGGAGGGGGAGAAATCCCAATATTAGTCCCATTTACTCTATTAGTACTTAATCGCAACCCTTGCTGGTCCACCCTAGCCCCACTTAATTTTTCTATTGCTAGAAGTCTAGCCTCAATACAATCCAGTTTAATCAAGAGGGGATCCAGGAGACTTTTGATATTGTCAGTAATGGAGCAGATAATGTGCTCCTTGGTGTTTGAAAGTCCCCTTCCAAAGATGAATGGGCCAGTATCCGGAAGTATTTGATTGGTGTAAAGGGCTCGCCGTTTCGATGACGCTCACGGCAGAAGATGTTCCTGGGGCATCCGTGCTGTCATCAATGGTGTCTGAACTGGAATCTACTTTAGCCCTTTTAGCGCCTTTAGACTTCCTCGATCTTTTCCTTTTCGGGACAGCACCCTCTCGAAGACCCATGTGATCTGTTGCAGTAGAAACATTCCCAACATCCCTAGTCGAAACTATCTGTGGAATCGGGGAAGACATCACCTCATCGATAGTATGGACTGAGTCTCTATCCCTATGTGAGTTAGATGGTGTCCTCAACTGCTGTAGAACTGACTCTATAGTTTGGTCGATGCTATCCATAAGTGATAAGTGGGTGGCATCCAGCAATTGTGACGATCTAACATTCACAGATGACCCTGGGGAGACTATATGCGAGCTTTCCATCCCTTCTGCTATTTGTTTTTCTAGGACTATAAGACCCTTGTTCACCACAATATTGGCCTTAGCAAGAAAGCTGTCCAAAGTACCTGTTAGCATGGTAGCCGCCTTACTTCTTGTTTCCCTAGTTGTCATATCGACACGCCGTGCTTCAGGGTGACCAGGCAAAATTGTTAAGTTGAGGTGTCCAGCTGAGCAAAACTTAGAGGGATGGCCCGGTCCGGTCTCTCCCGTCCTCTAACGGCCTCAAACGGCCCGCCCTTTGCCCGGGCTTAGCCCCGGGCTGAGTCCCGCGCGTCCCGCCTGCGCGGTGAAGGGCGTGGTCAAATAGGAGGAGCAGGGGGGCGGGAAGAGACACCAGGTACGCTGCGTTACTAGTGCGGGGTGATCACTGGGTCTCGCAGTCCCGGCCCCTGTCTGCGTGCGGCGGTGAATCCGATGCTTGAGTGACCCTTCCAAATGCCGAGCTCCGTAGAATACAGATACCAGGTCCAAAGTCCGTGGGATACAGCTACCAGGTCCAAAGTCCTTTACCCAAAAACGTCTGCGAGCGGCACAATTAGCTAATTTGCTGATCTTGATCAAAGAACAGGTCCAGCGTGAGTGGAGAAGATTCAGCACCAATCTTTTTAATTTTGGTGGGAAATACCAGTGTATCGAAAGTGGTGCACAGGTATTTAGCAATCCATGCGTGGCCATCATATTACATTATGCACATAACATAATGTATATCAGTAGGACTCTGTAGCTGATACCTTGTGAGAAAGTTAGTATGATACTATATCCTATACTACAGGATTTTGTGTTTCATGTATTGTGGTGGTGAGCCTCAGCAAGGCCTACCAGTGCTAAGGGGTTCTCCCTTCTCTGCACAGAGTCCTCCTCAGACCAATAGCAAGAAGTTGGCACAGAAACTGGAATAGAAAAGACAAAGTTTATTAAACCTCATGAGGTGGAACTACATTCACACAACACCCTTCAGTAGCACACTGACTGGAAGGAGCTTGGTCCTTTTATACCCACGCAGGGGCTCAAATGAAGGCAGTACAAGGTACAGAATGCTGGTTTCAAATACATATAAGGTCATACAGAGAGGGTGCTAGCAACAAGTGGGAGGGGCTGACAGTTAGCTAATTCTGGTGGACACATCCTGACAGTTACAAGTTGAGGACAGCTATAAGCTCAACTGAGCATGTGCGAAGCAGGAGAAGCTAACTATATCTCGTCTCTAGGCAGATTTCAAGAGCAGTTAACAGGAAGGTAGGACAAAACACATGGCGAGCACATGGCAAACAAAATGGCTGCCAGAAATACAAAATGGATTCCACACAACAGACAAGATAGTCTCTAAATACAAGATGTCTTCTGCTAATCCTTGACCTAATCGCTGCTAAATTACAACAGTATGAATGACGAAATATGGTGCAGCCTCTTTGGTGTGGAGAAAATAAAGAAGTACCTCCCAGGGGCTGAACACAACCCCACAACCCCACACAAGGTTTTTGTGTCTGCAGCGGAAGCACTGCTTTATAGACCAGTAAGAGCTGCCTACCTTCACAGTCTACAGCCTGAAATTGTAACATCTGCACAACCTTTACTTTTTTTACCCTACCTGTTCAAAGAGGAGTCACAGGCATAAAATATAAGTGTGGATTTGCTTGGGAAAAAACTGTTGTGAAAGGTGAAAGCAACTGAAATGCAGAAGGGAAGAAATGTGTTAGATATATTTTGAAAAATGCTAGGCCATGTGGAATTCAACACCCAGTTTTCCTGAAATTGCATTGAAAAGTACATCACTTTGGAACCAGCTCTTAGAGGGTCAGGTTAGCCTACAACGCAACGAAAATATCGGAACATTTCATGATTGATCTTTTGCAACCAGTGGTTTTTTAACCAATTTATGTAAAATCAGATCTACCATGCGTTTTTGACACCATTCTACAAAATGTTCACTAGGAAGATGCCGCCAAAATCCTGTGAAAGACCACGGACCCACTTTCTCCCCCACGCAATGGGTCTCTATATAGGGATATGTTCTCAAATGTTTCTTGACAAGCTCCAACGCCTGTGCAACGCCTCCACACTAACAGCCTAGATGACTCTCAGCAGGCGCGGCTCTAGGCGGCCCAGGGCAGGGAGCGTAGGTAAGGGGCCCCGGAGGAGGGGGTCCGGGCGGTGCAGAGCGCGGCGGCCAGTGAAGAGGGGGGGGGGGGTCAGGGAGTTTGGAAGTGAAACAGAGGCTGCCAAATCCCTGCGAGGGGCCGCCATGCAAATATGTATCCATCCTCTGAGGATTATTATATTGAGGATATATATTGGCGTGGTGGCCCATGGGGGTTGGTGGCCCTGTGCAGGTGCACAGCTTGCACATGCCTAAGGCCGCCCCTGCTCTCAGAAGCAGTTGGACACTAAGATTTGCACTTCTACTAAGAAGACAAACAAAGGTCCATTCTTCAGTTTTGGTGTAATAGACAAGTTGTGTTTGTAAAGGCAACATTTCTGCTTTTGTCTTTCTCCTCTCAGATAAAATGTACATCAAAGCACTGCTGCGATATGATTGAGCCTCAAGCTGAGCTGCTGTACATGCTGCTCGATGTAGAAGCTATTTCAGCAAATGATTTTTATGTTTGATGTTTTGGATATAGGGAATCGTGAAACGCATTTCATAAACAGTTTCTATGTGCTTTCACAAAGTACTCAAGTCAAAATATGGCTTTTGAATGATTCCGTTTCAATTTGTGTTGTGCTTTTACGAGGCGCGTAATGCCAGTCTAAGACTTGAGCACCCCACTTTGGCTACTGATTCTTAAAACAATCTTAAAGACTTTCACTTCCACATGTGCTAAGCTTGTACCAAAGGTTCGGGTATGCACCGTTTTATGTGTGATGGTAATTCGGCAGATTACGTTTTAGATTGCATGTTACTGAATCTCAAAGGCAGGCAGTGTTCAGTGTTTCAATAATGAAGACTATCTCGAAATAAAAAAAATAAAAACATAGCAATGATAATCAAGAGAGCAGCAAATTAAGATTTTTTTTTAAGTATTTGCAGCATTAATTGTGACCAAGGCACTGCTCATAATTTCCTCTGTTGCCCATGTGGATAGGTCTATGCTCTTATAAAAAAAATACCACAAATGAATAATGGAAATACATTAGAGATTTGCGCAGTTCGTTATTTTACAAGGAAAAATATTAATTTAATATAGAAATTGACTGGAAGACAGGAAGAAATCATTCACATATTTGCAACTGACAGGTTCTGGCATAATAACGTGCTGATTTCTGTTCTGTGGGTTTGTGGGTTTGTAACGGATTGTTTTAATCCATTGGTTCCAATGGATAACTACTAGCATTGTGCTCAATCGAAAAAAGACCTCCAGGCGCAGAAATCAGAAAGCTATGCGAAGTCAGTCTATCTCGAAATGGTCAGAGGCCCCTGTTATGGGTTAATGTCGCTGTTATGTTCAGTCATTTTTCATGTTACTTTTACAATGTTACATGCAAAGATGCTGGAAAGCTTCTTGGCTGTGTGTAGGTTCTAGCCCAGGCAGTTGACATCACGGACAATTATTTCTTTGCATTCGCCTTTGTGATTCTCGTGTGGTGAGGGAGAAGTCAGTGAATCTCTCCAATGTTCAGATCACATCAGACTTGGTACTAAATTGATATTTAACCTGTTGATGTCATCATGCCCTAGCCGACCGTCAACACACTTTAATGACAATCTTGGACTAGGCGGATTAGTCATTTTATAATATTATTTGACTATAACTGAGTCATACTTAGCAAAAACGTGTAGATTTGTTTGACATACCTTCTTCGAAGCTGTGTTACTCATTGTTACATAGACAAACATGTAAATTTGACATTTTGTTTGGAAACTAAGAGAAATTTCAGTCACTGATATTGAGGACTATATTTGTGCTATTAAGACGACAGGTAAGGAGATACCATTCTTCTATGGAAATGATAGAAGAAACTTTTTGTGGCTATTGAGGGGGAGAACGTTTCTGCAGACACGAAACAAGCAATATTAGTAAATAATTTAGGAACTGAAGGTTGCAACATTTACCAAAGTATTGATGAAGTACATATTGGAAATGGATATGGAAAACCAGTGGATGTCTATGGCGTATCTGTGAAAATGCTGAAACAGTACATTTGACTACAAATAAATGTCTTTCTAGAACATCAAAAATTCGTCACTGGGATAGAAGAGCCAACTGGAAAAGTTGACAACTATATTGCTTCTCTTAAACCTCTTGCATATACTTGTTGTGAATTTGGTGAGCAAACTCATTTACTTGACTAGCTAGTACAATGAACCAATAGCAATGGAGTGCAAGGGAAATTGCTGTCACAGAATCCCTTGCTTAAGGAAGCTATAGTAATTGCAGAGGGAACAGAAAACCTGCCTGGATGGTTGAAGGAGATACAAAACCAACATAACTAACCAGAAAGTCATGATAGCACACAAAGTAGCATGCATGTAGTTTCTGGGAATAGTTCTGTATAACATTGTGAACCAGGTATACAAAGAGTGGTTTTGGAACAAACCTTCTACAGGTTTTCAGGCTCTTAATCACAAATGCTAAAGGCGTCGTAGCTCCAGACACAGGCAACTGTCCTAGTTGCTTTGCAAGGAATTCTTCTTGGTGTGGTGTAAGAGTGGTCCTAAAGGACATTCTGCTTGGATTTGGATTTGTTTATCAGAAAGGGTAAGCACAGTGGAGAATGTGACAGAGGCATACAAGTACACTCAATGTAAAGGACAATGGGCCATATGTATCAAGCAAATTCTCATTCGCAAAGGCCGAAATTTGCAGAATTTCGGCCTTTGCGAATGCGAATTTGCTAAATGGTATGTATTGAGCAAATTCTGGTGCAAAATAAGGAATCGTAAAAGTTGCGATTCCTTATTTTGCAATTGCATTTAAGGAATCACACATTTTGCGATTCCTTAAATGCAATGTATAAAGCAAAAAGAATTTGCAAAATGTCCTTAAGGAATCGCAAATTACCACCAACTTCTTGAAAAATGCTCATTTTTGCATTTTTCAAAGTGCCATGTGACGCACATACATGCCCTTAGGGCATGTATGAGCTCCACATGTGCACCCATGCATATTTCAGGGGTGCAACAGGGTGTCCTTTGGACACCCCTGCACCCTAGAAATTATTCTCAATTTGCGATTAGCAAATTGCGAATCGCAAATTGAGAGTAACTTCCAATCCATTCCTATGGGCCTCCTGGCCCATAGAAATGAATGAGAAAGTATTCCTTAATTGCGATTCGCAATTTGCAAATCGCAATTAAGGAATTTTAAGAAAACGCAAAAAAAATGTGATTTTGTACAGACATACCTATTTGCGATTCTCAAATAGCGTTTTCTTAAAAATCGCTATTTGAGAATCGCAAATGTGTATCTTGATACATATGGCCCAATGTTAATATGGTGTATGCCTGAATTTGCGATCGAGATGGGGGAAAGAAATATGTAGTCCTGGGTGACTCAGGCTCTCCCCACACCATGGATTTTAACAAGATTGGATGACTATTTTATGAATGAACATATTGACCTATTTACAGTTAAGTTATGAAGGGACACACATTGATGTTCTTGGGTTTGTTGTCATGAGGATTTGTTTCAAGGATAGAGGCACTTTAAGGAAAATATACATTGCTAAAAGAGATGGCAACCTCTCAACGTGGCATCACCAGAATGACATGAGAATTACCCTCAATCCTAGACCCCAGAAGCAAGTAATGTTGATTGTTAACAGGTGACTGTGAAAGACACCATGGATGGTAACAAGATTTTGGAAGAATATTTTACGAATTAACATTTTGACCTAAATACAGTTAGGTTATGAAGTGGCACAAATTGATGTTCTTGGGTATGTTGTCATGAGGATTTGTTTCAAGGATAGAGGGACTTTAGGGAAAATATACATTGCTAAAAGAGATGGCAACCTCTTGAGGTGACATCATCAATCAATCATGGGTTTCTAAATCACAAGCTACTCACCTGGGAAAAGACCTCAAGGGGCTGAGGGATGGGGTTGTGGGGGGGTCCGCAGATCCTGGAGGGTCACTGAGTTCCGTTGAAGAGCCAGGTCTTAAGGTCCTTTAGGAACTTAGGGAGCGATGTGGTCTGTCGGAGGTGGAGAGGGAGGGAGTTCCATGCCTTGGCCGCGAGGAGGGAGAAGGTGTGCCATCCTGCTCTGGTTTTCTTGACCCACTGTACCCTTGCGAGGGAGAGCTGGGTTGAGCGTAGAGACCACTGGGAGCGTGGAACGCGAGGTGGTGGTTCAGGTTGGTGGGTCCAGTGTTATGGGGGGCCTTGTGTGCGTGGGTGAAAAGCTTTAAGATGATTCTCTTCTCGACGCAGAGTCAGTGTAGGGTCTGTAGGTGTTGGCTGATGTGGCAGTTGCGCAGTAGGTTGAGAACTAGTTCTGGAGTTTGCAGGTAAGGTTCTTTTTGATACCGGCGTAGAGTGCATTGCCGTAGTCAAGTCTGCTGCTGACGAGGGCGTGAGTGACAGTTTTCCTGTGTTCGGGAGATCCTGTTGAAGGTCTTTCGGAGAAGGCAGAGGCTGCGGTAGCAGGAGGAGGTGATTGTGTTGACCTGGCGGTCCATTTTGAGTTGGGAGTCCAGGATGATTTTGAGGTTGCATGTGTGGTCCATGGGGGCAGGGAGTCCCAGAGGGCTGAGGGACACCAGGTTTTGTTCCAGGCATAGAGGTGTGGGCCACTGATAAGTACCTCGGTTTTGTCTGTGTTGACATCACGTGTCCGTGTTGACATCATCAGAATGACATAAGACTTACCCTCGATCCTAGAGTCAAGAAGCAAGTAATGTTTATTGTTAACAGGTGACTGTGAAAGTATTTCCTGGCTATATTTAAAGATCAATTGCAATTGCTTGAGAACTTTGAGCACACATTTGTTATCAAGAATGGGGCTAAACCATGTGTCCATAAGATTCGCAAAGTTCCTAATTTAATGGTTAATCCACTTATTGATAAATTGAACAGATTACTTGACTTGAAAGTTTTGAGTCTTCAGGGTGATTGGGGCCTGTGGTCCTGGCACTGAAAGAAGGTGGAGATCTGTTAGAATGTGTATTGATCTTGGGGGGGCGCTAGGTGGGGCACTTGTGAATGGACGCCCTTCAGTGAGGCTCCCACATCCTGGCGAACCTAATCCTTAATTTCTCCTGATTTCGGCGACCTACAGGGCTGAAACTTGCCCCATCTGTGCAGTACATCCCCTGGTGGCTCCGGGTCGATTTTGGGACCGACAGCTAGCTGACTTCAGCTGGGAGAGGCAATCTCGTGCCCAACGATCCTGACCAGTGGAGGTGACTGCGCAGCCGGGCGGCTTGCCTCACAATGCAAGACTGGGGACGCTGTGGTGAAGGCTAGGCCCCGTTTGGCGCGAAAATGCTGGCGGTTACTGTAGCGGCGGCGGAGTAAGACGAACACTGTCCCCCTGGCTGGAAATTGAGTTCTGCACCGTGAGTTTATATCTGTCCGGCCCTGCTGAGCCTTCTCCTGCTAGCGCATCACCGACCTGCAGCCCCTAAGACCCCCTGACACATCGTACTGTTCGCCAAGCACAACCGGTGCTCTGCCAGTACACAGCGAATATGGCGGCTTCCCCCTGAGTGAAGGTAGCTCCGTGACCGGAGGGACTCTAGACCTGCCTACCTGTCTCACCTTCAAGGTACTGGGGAGCGGCGGAGACACGCTGTGCTGCGCGCTGGAACTGACGGCTGGTGGGGGCTGTTGTTGGCTGGAGGGGTCGCCCTGTAAACTGCACGACACGAGGCGCTCAGGTCCCTGACAAGTGACCGGCTTAATTGCGGTACGACACCCCCCCTACCCTTGCGGATGACATTACTCTTCGCAGTTTGGAGAGAGGAAAACCTATAGCGGGAACTACGCTGTCCTATGACTGGCGCAGACGCACTTGGAAGGGCCTCATTACCACTACTCTTTGAGGATATTACCACGATACTGGCCTGGAGGTGTACAAATCAGCCGCGCTCTTCATGGCTGGGGTGCTATGCTGACGCTTGTATGCAGCCCGGCCTCTAGAATACGTGCGCACACCTGTTTGTGGCCTGCCTGATTGCGGTGTCTTTGCTTTCTAACTTGTGGACGCTTCTGAACAACCCGCCCGAGCCTGGGAGCCCTGCGGCTTCAGTGGGACGACTGCTGGAGGGTGCATGTTGAGCCTGATAAGCCATAAGATCGCTGGGGTGCTGATAGGTCTAGATCAGTGGCATTGCCTTCGGCCCCAAAATAAGAACTATCAACAGAGACCTGTTCTGGCCACACGCGCGCAACCTGTGAGGGTTCCTATTCCGGGCGGCGTGTGGTTTCCACAGGATACGGCGATTGAGGTTGCTCTTGCCCCCTGCAATTGCGGACAGATCCAAACTGCTCAGCCCATTGCTTATAGGGGTGCATCGTCCTGACTGGTGGCAAAGATGGGGAGGCCAGACGCACGCCAACCGAAACTTACTTTCGACGCTACCAAAAAAACGACCCGCACCAGCCCGGAACAGCAGAAACAGATCGAGGCCAGTGGCTCTGGTGATGGCCAACCGACCACCTCCACAGATGTCCAGGAAATCCTCCGAGAAATGCGCCAAGGATTTGCGACCATAGCGGACAAGGTAGACAGGATGTCTTCACGTATGGATGCTGTTGTCCATAAATTGGATGTGCATGAGGAGAGGCTAAAGGAGGCGGAACAGCGGGTCTCGGACATCGAAGACACCTCGACACAACACACGATGCGGCTTACACGGATGGATGATCTCCTACGCACTATAGCAGCCAAGAACGAGGATTTAGAAGCGAGAAGTCGGTGCAATAATGTACGCTTAGTGGGCATACCGGAATCCACCAATGTGGGGAAAATGGAAGACTATGTGGAAAAACTCCTGCTAGCAGCGGTGGGACCGGAAGCATTCTCACCCCATTACATAGTGGAGAGAGCGCATAGATCCCTTGGACCTGTGCCCAAACCGGGCATGAAGCCAAGACCTATCATCGCCCGCTTGCTGAACTATAGGGATAGGGACGCTGCCTTACGGGTGGCTCGGACCTCCAAAACACTCTCCTTTGATGGCAACAATTTTACCATATACCCAGACTTCACGCCTATGGTGCAGGAGGAACGCAGTAAGTTCTTGGATGTCAAGGTGAAACTTCGCAATCTCCAGATGGATTAAGCTCTGCTCTACCCGGCTCGACTGCAAATAACTTTTCAAGGGCGTCAGAGGTTCTTCACGAAACCACAACAAGTAGAGGACTTCATCAAACACTACAAACGTACAGCGCATCAACATGGGGACGGAGAGGATGAGCCTGACCGGAGACGCGACCATGTGGAGGAAGATGAACAGTGACCTCGCAATCTCTTCTTTTGAGACTATCTTGAATTGATCGGGCTCCTGTGCATGAGTACAGACCTCTGGGCCACTCTATGGCAATGTATTTGCTTGCTGAATTTTTTTGTTTCTCCTCCTTAAGTTGAGATGGGACTGGGTGATGGCCCGGGGGAAGCTGAATTGGTATACTGCTCGCCGGGTACCCCCTCCTCTCTCCCACTGGCTGGTTGGTTCCGGTCTGGGGGAGCTAGTGGAGCAGAGGGGGAAATGTGTTGCCACCTGGAATGCTACCTAGAGGGTATGACCCATACAGTTTTTGTTGGTATAGGGTATGTTCTCACCCTTGGCTGTTGAGAGGGTTGGGGTGGGTTGGGAGGGGAGACGAACCTGGCAAGTTGGGGACGCTTCAGTGGGAGGTTGGGAGGGTCGAGGGGAATGTTTGGGGGTTGCATGTGTTGTTTGAGTGCTGGCTACACAGGCTAACAAACAAAGTGGTCTACAGATTGATTGGTACAGGCACGAGTGATTACACTGTGTGGTTAACTTGTCTGATGCAGGGTGCCTTCAGAAAGATGTACACAGCTGACATTTGTGGGAGCAGGGGAAGTTAACAAGTGGACCTTTTTGTCATGGAATGTGCGGGGGCTTAAGGACACACGTAAATGCAGACAGTTGGTGACATACTGGGATAGACATAATGTACAAGTCGTTATGCTACAAGAGACTCACAACCCCCCAGCTGTCACATCCGCTTTCGGTAGGAGATGGGCGGGAGTACGGGTTTTCTCGAACTATTCCTCATATGCCAGAGGTACTGCTATCCTTATGCATCGCGCCCTTCTGTTCACGCTCCAGGGTCAACGTATAGATAAGGAAGGGAGATATGTGGTCTTGTGGGGTAGATTGGGAGGGGAGACACTCACTATTGCCAACTGTTATGCTCCTAATGTTGATGACCCCCATTTTTTCACTGCACTCTGGGGGATAGTGATGGATGTGGGTTCTACTCATCTAATATGGGGTGGTGACTTTAATGTAGCTTTACTCCCAAGGCTGGATAGGGCAGATGGATGTTCGGCATATCACCCCGGGGCGAGGGGTGTCCTACGGGGGATAGTAGATGAAGAGGGGTTGGTTGATGGATGGAGGCACCTGCATCCGGATTTGCTTGATGGCACACACTTCACTTCATACACTGGAACGTGGGCTAGAATAGATTGTGTTGGAACTGGCCCTTCTTGCAGGGTCATCCTCAAACTTTTTGCTTCCTCCTCCCTTATTTTTCCTGTCCCGTGGCTGTTGGCAATAGGACTCTGCGCACTTTACCACTGCTGATCAGTGCTAAAGTGCATATGCTCTCTGTTTAAAGTGTTATTCTGATTGGATATACATGTTTGGCATATTTGTATCACCATGAAGTCCCTAGTAAAGTGCACTGGGTGTGCCAGGGCTGGTGATGACAAATGCTACTAGTGGGCCTGCAGCACTGATTGTGCCACCCACAGGAGTAGCTCTAAAATGGTGTCTCAGGCCGGCCACTGCAGTGCCTATGGGCAGTTTAGAACTGCCATGTCCTCCTGGTCAGTGTCCCCACTGACCAGGCCTAACCCTTCCCTTTTTGTGCACATCAGCCACCCCTATGGAAGGCCCAAGGTACCCCCCTGGGCAGGGTGCAGTGTATGTAAAAGGTAGAGCATGTACTAGTGCAGGTAACATGCTCTGATAGTGAATGGCAGCCATTTTCGTTTTTCACTATTGTAAGGCTATCTTGCTCCATAGATTAACATGGGGGATGCTGGCTACAGTGGTTAACAGCATTTCTTCTCATAGGAACAAGATAGGACATAATTATCTAGTATCCCTGAACTCAGAATTTAATAACACATCTTTTAGGAAAGATTGTTTTTAAATCCTGTGTTTGAGAACAGCACTTTTAGAAAGTTGCTGTTCTCTTGTCTGACCCTTCTGTGTGCCTGGGCCTGTTTGTGTATTGACTGTCTGGTTTGAGAGTGACAGGGGCTGGGGAATTCCCCAGGAGGATGGATGAGTCAGCACTAGGCTGAATGACTGCATTTGCAACTGGAGTGGTGGGAGGAGTTAGCACCTGGGCTGAATAGGGCTGTGCCTGCCTTCCACAATGCTGGCTCCACCCCCCTGCTGGGCGGCTGAGTACCCTGCCCCTCACTCTGAAAGGAAAGAAGCAGCCAGCAAACCAAAGTACTCAGGAAACTCCCAGAACTGGTTCAGACCGGGCTCAGGGCTCACATGCACAGAGAGAACAAAGACTTTAGGGGTATAAGTACAGGACCCCTGACAACAGAAAATTAGATCATCCTGGAAATCAAGAAGGAACCTCTGCCAAGGAGAAAGCTGAAACTGAAGAAGGAAGATTGTCCTGCTGTTGCTCTGCTGGACTGACCTGTTGCTTTGCTGCCAAGGAGAGGGGAAGGACTTTGCTGCTGAGCTGTGTCCCCTGTCTTGAAAGGAATCTCCAAGGGCCTGAGAAGAGCTGGCTCCCTGTTTTGAAGTCCGAGGAACAAAAGGACTTCACCCCCAGCTTCCCTGAACTCTGCTGAGAGAGTTCTGTCCTTCCTAGAGTGCTTGATCCAGTTGTGGGGCCTCTGGAAGTTGTAACTGAGCTGGGAAGCTTGAAACTAAGCATGAGTGACTTTTGAATCTGAAAAGTGTCGCATCGCTCACTTGCGGAGCGCATCCCCGACAGTGCGAGAAGTTTCCCGCCGCTACGGAGGTCAAGATCGTCGCAGCGCCTGACGCCGCTGCCTGAGACGTCGCATCCTTCGTTTGCGGGACGCACCAGACCGGTGCAGGAGAATCGAACATCGCTGCGAGTATCGTCGCAGAGCCTGTCGTCGCTGGGTGAGATCGCCGCACCGCTTGCTTGCGGACCGCATCACGTCGCTGCGAGCATCGTCGCAGAATCAACGCATCGAGGAGCTGCGAGAGAGAGGATCCCCGCTGGACCGCGCATCGTCGCCCCGGAGATCGTCGCAGCCCCTACGAGATCGTCGCATCGTGCCTTTGCGAGAACAGACTTCCTACAGAACCTACGCACCGGAATCCATACAAGTGGCCTTCCTCCCCCTACAGACCGGATTCGTCGCAACACGCCCGCTGCTGCAGCGGGGCTGTCGCATCGCCTCCCCAGGGTCTCAGGAGCAACGCATCGCTTGTTTTCCACCGCACCAGCTTCTGCTTTTGGAACTTTGTTGCAACTAAAAGGTACTGTGAGTAAACGTGACGCAACTGTGAACTTTTCACGCATCAGTAGAGAATTCTATCGCAACGTAGAGAATTCTAACGCAACCTTAAGAACTCTTTTTGAAACCATATTCTTGAACTGTGTATGTTGGATTTTTTTGTCGTTTTGGTCTTGTGTAGTTTAGATTAAAAATACCTTATTTTTCTAAACTGTTGTGGAGTCAGTTTGTGGTGTTATCACTGTGTTACTGTGAGTGTTGGTACAAATACTTTACTCATTGCCTCTGGTTAGCCTAGACTGCTCGTGCCAAGCTACCTAGAGGGTGAGCAGGGGTTATCTCAGAGGGTTATCTCCTTACCCTGACTAGTAGCAAGGGTCCCTATTTGGACAGTGGTACCTACCTCTGCCAACTAGAGACCCCCAGATCTAACAGATTATATTCTTGTGTCAAGGGGTTTAGCACCACATATCCTTGCTGCGCAACATCTACCTAGGACACACTCAGACCACTGCCCAGTCCTACTGACTATAGATATGCCCGGATTTAATAAGCCACGCCCACCTTGGCGGTTGTGCCCTAACATTCTAGTAGACACGGTATTCCGGGAAGAGCTCAGGGAGGATATAGCAGAATTTTTTCCTCGTAACAAAGATACTGTGGATAGTGTGGAAACGGTCTGGGAAGCCTTCAAAGTTACAGTGAGGGGATGGTGCATCGCCAAAAGCTCTGGGGTACTGAGAGACATACAGCGTACACTCCGGAGATTGGAGGACAGCCTGCGAATACTGGAGAGAGATATGGTGAGGGGAGGTCCAGGAACAGCGCAGCATGAATTCAGGGCCAAATTATCAGAATATGAAGCGGAGGCGCACAGAGAGGTGCGGTTTAAGGGTAAATACTGGAAAGCCCGCGCCTACAATGAGGGAGGAAGACCGGGTAGGGCACTGGCCATGGCAGTTCGCATGGCACGAGGCTCAAACACCATCTTGGAATTAAATACGGCTGACGGAAGGGTGTGTAAGGACTCAGCTGGCATACTGAACACACTCCAAACACACTATGAACAACTTTATACGTCTCGAGCGACTGGGGCACTTGACCTAGATGACTTTCTGGGGGATATCGCACTCTGCTGGCTAAGCGATACCCATCGACAGTTCCTGGGAGCTCCACTCGAGATAGATGAAGTAAGAGACGCGATAATGTCCTTGAGCAATGGGAAGGCACCTGGTCACGATGGGCTTCCCGCGGAATTTTACAAATGTTATGTTGATATCATGGCGCCTGTCTTGCGGGAGGTGTTCGAAGATGCCTTGGAAGTGGGTGTTCTGCCGAGATCCATGAGAGAGGTTGTAATCACATCGCTGCTTAAGCCGGGTAAAGACGCCGCACAATGTGACTCGTATCGCCCTTTATCACTGTTGAACTGTGATGCCAAAATTTTAGCCAAAGTGCTCGCCACGAGGCTCTCGCTACTCATGACCACACTTATACTGCCTGATCAATCAGGATTTGTCCCTACAAGATCTACCTCACACAACCTCCGCACTGTTTTCTCACTAATCCAAACGGTAAGCCCTGAGATACCGCTCGCTGCTGTCTTTTTGGACGCATCGAAAGCCTTCGATTCCGTAGAATGGGGGTTCTTATTTACGGTATTACAGAAGATGGGCTTTCCCCCGATCTTTGTGGATTGGGTGCGCTTACTGTACACGGCTCCGAAGGCGAGAGTACTGGCGAATGGACTCCTAACTGATACTTTTGCAATAACGAGGGGTACCCGACAGGGATGCCCCCTCTCCCCTCTGCTCTTCGCCATTGCGATTGAGCTACTGGCCTGTCGCATTCGGCAACTGCATAAAGCCAGCGCCTTTAACTTCTTTCAACGACAACTCTCTATTTCGTTATATGCTGATGATGTCACGTTATACGTCAAAGAGCCCCAAACTACCTTGAATATGTTGCTGCGGGAATTTGTCGCATTTGGGGGCCTGTCTGGCGTTTCTATCAACTGGAGTAAGTCCCAGTTTTTCCCCCTAACGCCTGCAGTGGCGGAATTCCCGCTCGATTACCCTCTAGAATGGTGTTCCTCGGAGTTGCGATACTTAGGGATACAACTCTCGAGAGACAAGGGAGACACATTGCGGCTGAACTATGGAGTGGCTATAACTAAACTAGCAGACTCGGTGACCCGATGGATCAAATACCCTTGTCCTTGGCGTCTAGAGTTTCCCTCATAAAGATGGTGGTTTTGCCGCGTTTCTTATATATGTTCCTCAATATACCATACCACCCGGGTGCTTTTTTTTCTCAAAACCCTGCGCTCTGAACTTATAAGACTAGTATGGGGGGGCAAACAAGCGCGTCTTCGGTGAGCGGTTATGACACAACCTTATCATATGGGAGGGTTCGATATCCCTGATTTTGAGCTTTATTACTTGAGTGCGCAGGCACACTACCTGTACTATTGGGTGAAACCTACTGCCTTCATGCCACAAATAGCGGCGGAAGACTGGATTGCCCACCCACTGCCACTTTCTGGGGTGATTCATGCCCCCAGCTCTGTGTTGGAAATGCAGGCAAACACGGTCACTTGTACAATGGACGCATGGCACAGAATAGGGAGACGTTTACAGGCCCCGTTGCTCTATACAGCTCGATTACCATTGACTTATCACCCGCATATGGCGCTTTACCAGGAACTGGGCTTCCGGAACATGTGTCGCCGGTTGAGAATCCAGACATGGGCGATCTATTCCATGGCGGGATATTTCGCTCTCGGGAACACTTCTTCGGGGATAGAGAGCCTACACCCCTGGAGTTGTTTTATTTTCTACGGTTGCGAGAGGGCCTGAAAACCATCCTACCGGAATATCCTCGGGAGCCCCCCAGTGTGGCCCCGCTTACAGTTGTGCTGGGTAGCACGGATGGTGCACATATGGTGTCCAATATCTATAAAACCCTTCGGACGGAACTGCCGGTGGTGGAGAGTACGGCTAGAGTGCACTGGTCCCATGACCTTGGTAGGGAAATCACGGATGACCAGTGGGAATACTGCTGTAACCTATTGGGGGAGGTGATGTCTAGCTGTCGCTTTAAAATTATACATTACAAGTTCCTCCATCGGCTGTATTACACGCCTGTTAGGAAAGTCAGATTCGGCTTGGCTGACTCGGATAGATGCGAGAGATGCGGACAAGGAGAGGCGGACTTCCTCCATTTGGCATGGACCTGCCTGCAGGTACAGGAATATTGGTCGCAAGTTTGCGAAGGCATCTCCCTTATGCTAGACATTCCACTAGAATTGGATCCGCTGCTGTTCCTGCTGGGCTATACTGCGCGCATAGCAAGGAATGTCAGGAAATACACTAATGTTGCACTGTTGCTGGCGAGACGACACCTGGCCTGCAGATGGGGGCGGGGTCGTGCCCCTAAATTCAAAGACTGGTTGCGCGATATGTTATACTGCCAGGAACAGTATGGAATTTTCTCTGAGTTGCTGCCTCTGACATCTAGGCTGGCTGACATTTGGGGTCCTCTGCAGACATACCTTCTCCTAACTGCATCACATGGGACAGAGGGTACTGATGTTATTGATGTGGTCCCAGCAACGGATTCGGAATAAATAATGGGGCTGTATGTAGGAATGAAACAGGGGAGGGTGAGGAGCCTGATGGCCCTACTACTGTTGTCCAATTGGACGTATGAGTGTCCGCTCGTTCACCGTTTCAGTGCATCTGGAAGACTCTGCAAGGGTGTTAGTTCGGTGGTATTATTATTGCTTGATGTTGTGAAATTATATTGCTGATTTACTCTGACCCTCACCTGAGCTGCCATGGCTCAGGGCTGTGATACCGCCCCTATTGGGAGGTGTACCTATGTATTGTATCAGTCCCATGCTGTGCTTCTCTAATAACTGCTATAATGGCTCTATTGGCACTTCCATCGCCCCAGGTGATATGTCTCCGTATACTGTTCCCTAGCTAGTTATAAACTTGATATTGACCTGTCATAAGCTGACTCCTGAATTACTGCTGAGATGTTGACCATGTCCATAATGCTCCCACTTTGCTCATTATTACCGTAGGTGCCACCTCCGAAATGCATGTGTATCGTTGCCGGCCTGATATGGTTGTAGGCGCACTGCTGTGTATGTAACCTTACTTGACAATACAAGTTTATATCCAAAAAAAAAAGAATGTGTATTGATCTTCAGGAAGTAAATAACTGTGTCTGGGTGGATTGGTAACCCCATCTCGGATATTTCGGAAACCATGTTGATGCTTTGTGGCACCAACTTCTTCAATGTGAACAGTTTGTCATCAGCATATCACCAGATTATGCTACGTGAAGATTCAAAACACTTAACATCAATTATGACACATCTAGGAGCTTACAGATTTATGAGAATGGCATTTGGCCTGGCTGCGGCAGCTGCTTGCTGTGAAGGGGTTATGAAAATAGTTTTGGAAGGTATCCCATGTTTTTTATTTTTTTCTGGACAATATCCTTGTCTAAAGAAAATATGCTATGTAGAATAATGAGATGCTGAGACAAGTGTTTGGAAAGTTGTCTGATTGTGGTTTGACTGTGAAAAAGGAGAAGTGTAGTTTTAAAGTTACAGAAGTGACATTCTTGGATCACATCATTTCTGGTGAAGGTTTTAAGCCCAAATTGGAGTTAGCTGACAGTATAACAAAGTCCCCTGTACAGTTGAATACAAAAAAAGTTAGGTCCTATATGGACCTAGCTGAGTAATATGCAAAATGTATCAAGGGATTTACAACTGTTGTTAAGCCGATTACGTTGCTGTTAAGGAAGGGACATCGATTCTATTGGCTGGAAGTGATGTTACTTTTCAAAGGTATGAGGTTAGCAAAATGCCTAATTTGGGACTTACTGATGTAAAGTGAAAAACCCTCTTGACTTCAGACGCAAGCTTGGAGGGTTTGGGTGCTGTTCTAGCTCTAGTAGTGGATGAGGAGAAGAAAGTTCTGGTGTTTGCTTCTCATGCAATTAAGGAAGCAGAAGGATACTATTGATTCATTGAAAGTGAAGATTTGGCAGTGGTATGGGATATATCTAATTTAAAATGTTATCTTTGGGGCTACCCTTCTGTGTCAGGACTTATCATTGTTGTTTGGTTCATATTTTCTCCTGCAAGGGCAGTGATAGACTCCCAGATTGAGAATATAGAATAAGGAGATCGATGAATATAACTCCAATACAATTTATACCTCATCTTATAAATAAGACAGCAGATTGCCTTTACTGTCTGCCGGTAGAGTGTGTGGATTATCAGATATTGTCTGATAGTCATGGAGTTTGTTAGTTGACGGAAAGTGCTATGACTGAAGAGGAATGGGAAGAGGGTAAAGGAAAGAATGTCATTCTCAAAATGATTAGAAGATATCTGGTGTACAGGTTGGCCAATTACAAAGGTTTGGATTCTTTAGTGAAACTCTTGTGGAATGTGAGGGATGAACTAACAATCTGTTGTGATGTGTTTATGAGGTGAGAACGATAATCCCTCCAAAAGAAGGAACGCTGAAAGTGGTAAACTTGCCACATGAGGTACATCTTGAAAAGAAACTCCCTAAAGAAAGAGTGAAGGAAAGGAATTGGTAGCCTGGTGCCGACTGCCAGGTTTAAGAAGTAGGCAAGAATTCGTAACACAAGGCCCCGCGGCCCACGCGTTGCGGGGGGGCCCGAGCTCCAGGGGGCCCCCCTCAGCACACAGTACAGTATTTTACAGTAACGTTTGAGCACCACGCTGGGACATAGTTTAAAAGTTGTGCTCCAGTCCCTCAAATAAATGACAGGCTGGAAACTGGCGCCACCCCAATCGACTCCCGTTAGAGCCACTGACACCTATTTGTGGCCACCTGGGACATTATCTGCATATGATCATGGGCATTTACTATCTTGAATTGGCGCCATCTACTGCTCGACTGGGCGGCTGGCGCCTGTCAGGTCACGTGACGTGAACTGACTTACTTCGCTGCAGTGTCCGGACTCAGTGCAGGCTGTGGCAGCATGATGTGTTATTTATTTCCGGCCAGTGAACCTGGGCCCCCGTTAATTGCTGCCACCGGCGAAGCTTTATTGTCCTCCCTGACCTCGACAGACGGACACTTCAGGGAAGCCCACGTCAGCAGGACGGTGTGGCAGAGAGTTTGTGACACCATGAGCTTGGTCCTGGCTTGCTCTGAAGATTGCTGCATGCTTCACTCGAAGTGGACGGGCCTCCTTTTCCCAAAGTTTTTAAGTTCTAAGGTAGGAACAGTTTTTCTTTGAATAATGGAATATTGTTTGTTTCAGCTGTTTTGCTGCGAATGCCAGGTTTCACTCTCCAGATGGTGCTTCTGTTAACGCGGGATTTCTGGTCTATTGTTGTCTTACCAGATCCCAGCTCAGGTCGACTGAATCGTTGGTACCTGTCATTGAGTAAAAGGCAATCCACTACTAGGTTAATCAAGAAAGAACTTACACCACTCTAAAGAACCACTTACCACTGGAAAAGGTTAAAAAGTTTATTATAAAGTCAAAGCTATCTGGAGATACAAGCATCTCAGAATGAGATTCAAAAGATATACAGGAATCAATACAAACAAGAATTCCCTATATGCTCTTAGTCGGCAAAAGGATATAACTAAAACAAATTCAAAGAGCATTAAAGTTGCCAATATGGACACAAGCTGTAGCTTATGCGTCATTTACAGAAAAGAAAAGTTCAGGTTATACTGTCCCTACACTAGACTTAATGACATCCCTACTTAACAAGATCTTTACCTAAAAAGGTGTCAGCAGTGGTGACTTCCAAAGAAGATCACACACTTCCCTTAGTCTTTGTCTCAAAGTCGAAGTCTTGCAGTTCCCTATCTGCCTAACCATCCGCTCTCTTAGGTTCCTCAGATCATCTGCTCTAACTCCACCCCGGGGTGCTGTCCCTAATACAAAATCACATTTCCAATAGGAACGCCCCTGTAGACGCCTCTCACGTGGTGTAGTTTCGAGCGGCAAATTCCATGCTGGTGCTCCTCGGGACTCTTCATTAAAGTTGACCTTGCTTCCCAGGCTTCTCTCCGACCAGGCGGTACCCCCTAAAATTCCTGAAGACTCCTACAGGCCTGTGCCTGGCGCCTCTGAACAAGAGCCTATTCATTATTTCTGATTTAAGTCCCCCTTGCACCTGCAAACAGACACTCTCTCGGTAGGCCCCAAATTCCGGCCTCTACCATATCTAGAAGTCATAAAACATCTTGAACAGACCTATCGTTCGTGCTCTGTGCGACCTCTCCTTAACGAGCTCATGCAGATCAAAGTAGCGACTTTATCTATTCAGGCCTACTAGAATTACATAGAACGGCTTCTGCTCCTCTGAAAACATTTAATTTCTTCACTTAAACAGTATTCTAACCAACACTCTTTAATACAATGCAACACATCTATATAAAACATATTTCAATTCTATGATTAATAATATTTTAGATTAAAGATATCGAAATCCACATCTTCAGGATAATGTAGTAGCACTTATTTGTCTCTTGTGAATAGCCATGTGGCCTACACATTTCCATGGTTTGTCAAAATACATTTTCTTACCCACTGCTGCATAACGTGAAACTTAAACATCTCCTAACATTTCTACAAGATTCTATACTAGCTTTTCACACGGATATATGCATTCTTAACCTAATTAAACATTTATATATATTTTCACTCTATATATGTAGCACTCTTATATGTGATTTACTAACTAACGCAACGTGCTTGTAAATATGATGCTCTTCTACATTTTTTCTTGGTTTGTGCTCTCTCACTTCTGTTTGCTTATACTTTTGCTTCTTGCAGAGGAGAGGCCCGTGTTGTGTATTTGTAAATGGTTGCAGCAAGTGCTGGGCCCGCTTCCTTTTGTTTTACTTGTTCTCTCTTTGAGTGAGAAAGGATCAGGGGAATCGGCTCTTTTAATTACGATGATGGGGGTAACACCTCTCCCCTAAAGTGCTGTGTTTTCACAGATAAACTAACAACTTCTGATAAACTTGTGTCCAGGAGTTGTCTGGCAACAAATAAAATCATGCCTATATAACTCTAATGAATAATGTTCCTGCTGAAGCACGATCAGCCTTTTGTCCAGTGGCGGTGTTCACCCATCCTGCAATAGCACAGAATGTTAACATGCTTGCTGCAAAGAACGTGTACATACAGATCACAAAGTGTATTTTATGTTGGTAGGTAGCTCAGTGAGTTCCTGCTTTTATCGCAGAGATTCTTTAGTTACTTACAGTTATGAGTTACAATCCTAATATAACACAATTACTTCTGAACTGCAGTGAAGAGTTTGTATTCAAACTGCATAGTAAGTTTAGAAACATGTTTCCCCCCTCCCCAGACTTTCATTATCCTCATGTTGAGAAAAGGTTTTGTTTGTGTAGAAATACATTGTTCTTAGTATAACCAACCACTGTGGTACGTTTTAAGTCCTGAGTTTGTGCTTCTCCAGAACAAACACTGAAACAATTTATAATCCTCACTGTTTTATGTAACATTTCCATCAGACTGATGAGACACATGTGATTCGTTGTCTCTCTATAATGTGTGTATGATGTAGGGTTCTGACACCCTACACTAGTAATGGTGCTTTGCAGCAGTTTAAAGATCCTCTTTTAGTTTCTCATTGCTTATACGGAGGTAACTTTTGGTATTTATCTGTTTCTATGGACTGCATTGCTTGATTTTACACGGGAGAAAGTGTCAATCTTAGGTGTCACCCATTGGTTGTTGTATGTCACTCATAATTACACTGAAACTATGAAAACGTCACACATAAGAAATCTCAAACCTTGGCAGCTATGTGCATGGTGCGCAGTGCTCAGCACAAAGCTTTGTGGATTTTGACCTCAGGGTGGAGCATACTGCCAATCCCCTCATAATGAATGAAATGATGCGTGGTGCGCCTTGTACAGCGTACGGCTTCGTGGATGTCAGCCTCATGGTGGGGCATGCTGCCAGTCCCCTCACAATAAATGAAATGCTGCGAGGTGCACTGTGGTCTTGGCCTCATGTTGGGGCAAACTGCCAGTCCCCTCATAATGAGTGTAATGGTGCACTGTGCGCAGCACACAGCTTTGTGGATTTTGGCCTCATGGTGGGGCATACTGCCAGTCCCCTCATAATAAGTGAAATGCTGTGTGGTGTGCAGTGCCCAGCACACAGCTTTGTGGATTTTGGCCTCATGGTGGGGCATACTGCCAGTCCCCTCATAATTAATTAAATGCTGCGTGGTGCGCCATGCGCAGCGCACTGCTTTGTGGACATGGCCTCAGGGCGGGGCCAAGGGTGGGGCAGGGCTGTATTGTGCAGTGTAAACGGCTGACCAATTTAAAAAAGTGTTTGCTGTTCAAAAGCAGCGTCTTAATAACACACTGTGCTGTAGCCTGATTTGAGGCCGAAGAGACATCATGTTTCTAATTTACACTCTAAAGCTTTTTAAAGGTATAACAACGGCCTGTGCAGCTGGCCCTGCATTTTTTACGGTATATGAAAGCTTTCTTAGACAAGGCCTTTTCTCTGCAAACATTTTACATGCAGCCCAGTATAGCCTGCAGGCAGCCCTGCGAGGGCAATGGATTGAGTGATGTTTGTTGAATGGAGGGTCCAGTGACTCTGGTCGCTGCAAGGGATGGAGGGGCTGGGTGGAGTTCCTATGGGGTTGTGATGGCACTGCTGATTTTTTTTTGGGGTTGTTTGCTGCGACTAGGTACATCGGAGTGGGCTCTTGTCTCAGTATGTCTGTGCAGCCGTTTTGCTAGCGCCTCCTTTGTTTTCCCTAGGTCACGATTGCTGCCTCTTATTAGGTCGCCATTACTGGATGGGAGATTGTTGCAACCAATTAAGGGCCGATGCCAGAGACGATTTAAGGCATGGGCAAAGTGGGCTCTAGCCCAGGGCCCAGGCATTTCAGGGCCCCCCCTGATAGAACCAGCTTTGTTCTGTAGAGTCTTGCTTGCCCTGATCGCTTTGAATGATTCTTTAACAGATTGTTTTAAATACAATTTTCCGTTGCTTTATTTTCACTGTGGATGATATGTGTGTCTATTAAATTGTGTAGATAAATTTGTGTTTGTTTCATGCAACATCCATGAAATAGTTTATTTTAGATCAAATAATGACCATGCATATGGGAAATGGGAGTGTGTCACAGTGATTATTTGCAATATTATTAGCAAACAATATTGAAAACACACATCCTAGTCCCTGAATATTACATGTGCCACATTTAGAATTTGGACAAGTGAGTCTGTGCACTGTCAGGGACTTGGCCAAAGAGGGCATGAAAGAGGTGAAATAGAATCATAAATTCAAAACTGTTCCTTACAGGGGCCCCCAAAATATGCTTGTCCCCCGCAATCCTTAGGATGACCCTGGTGCCGCCATCTGCGAATATGATGGCCCAAATTACAAATTTTTGTACTTACTTCAGCAAAAAAGCTAATTTTAGCAAAGCTTCGGAATGCTTAAACTCTGCATAAGTGTTTCTGAGGTTATATGAAATGCCCAGGCTCTTTACATCAGTTCTCTTTGTATTACAAGTGTGCTCACATCCCCTCAATGTGAAATATTACCTTAGGGAAAGAGCATCATGATGCAGAAACGAACCCTACATCTACAGATGTACTTCATCCACAGTTCTCTTAGTAAGAATATATACCATAACATCACATGTGTTTACAACGCCTGTGATTACAACGCAGTCGTTATAACAACCGCATTGTTACATCGCAGTACATTACACCACAAGTCATTACAACAACTTGCTCTAGATGGCGTACTGGACTTTGGAATAGTATCATTTACTATTCCAACTCCAGTGTGTGCAACAGTAAGAAGGTGTTGGAATAGTAAATTACACTATTCCTTAGTTTAGAGCACCATCTAGAGTAAGTCGTTGTAACGACTTGCGTTGTAATGTACAGCGATATACCAACGTGGTCATTGTAACGACCCCGTTGTAAAGGTAACATGATGTAATGACCGCTTTGTTAAGGTTTTTCCCCTTAGGAAATAAAGGTTGATGAATTCTGCATTGCCCAGAATTCGCAGAATTCAGAGTTGGTTGAACCCACAAAGCCTTTTTCAAAAGTGAGCTTGAGGTTTGTGGGTGTGTTACATGGGAAGTGGGCAGTCTGGCATTTATTTTAATATGTGTTACACTACTCTAACATGTAAGAGACATTGGGAGTATTCACACACTATTGATTGCACTAACTTCTTCTTTCGTAGACTGCCTAAGTCAAAATAGCAAATTTTCTCGCTTCATATCGTCAAGAATGGTACAACCAGATGAGCAGCTTAAGAAGGGCTAAATTATAATCAAATGCATGTTTTAAAAAAAGATATATTTATCATTCAGATGTGAGGTAATAATTTCCCTCTCCTTTGTTATTTACCAGAAAACTCACGAGAAATAATTTGAATGAAGTTTGACACTCCTGCAGGGAGTAACAGAATGTAAATAATGTTAGACCAGCACAGTGTCTTAGAATCCTGAAGTCAAGTGGGTGGTAATGATGGAACACAACACTGCCTGGCTTCCTTAAATTTGAAATACACTCTATTTTTCTCAGCATTTGGCATTAATAAAGACAATCAGTTCTGTAAAGCTGCTGTGACAGTTTCAAGTCATTGTCCATCAATTTAAATTCTAATTCAGGCCCTACAGAGATGTTCTTTGTTCTTCAGCGATAGGCAGTTCCAGAGACAACAGGACCGCTTCGTTCTGATTGCTGTCTCAGTTAAATAATCTGCTCTTGACAATGTTACAAATTACATCGTTTTATATGTTAAGAGTGTTTCCCACTTTCTCATTAGAACTTTTAGCAAGACAATATAGCAGCATTTCATTAAATATTGGAGGTTTCAAATCAAAATGTACTAGATATTTGGGCGGTGGGGCAAAGTGGAAGGTGGTGGGCCGGGTGGACAGGGGGGCCCCCTTCATGTACTTTGCAGGGGGCCCCCCTCAAGTTTTGTTACGCCACTGTCTATGTGTGCATCTAATTTCAAGGCATGCATCAGCTATCATGCTCCTTTATCACCTGAGGCTTTCCCAGAAGAGCTCTGGATGAAGTTAGGACTTGACATAATGGGTCGATTTGAATTGTTATTACATTCTGAAAGATATGTGTTACTTACAGTAGATTATGCCTCTAATTGGGTTTCCACTAGGTGTATCGGGGTAGTGAATACCAGAATTGTGCTAGATTTCCTTAAAGATGGGTTTGATAAGGAAGGTGTGCGGAACTGTTTGGTAACAGATAATGGTGCACAAATTGTTTTGGTATGGCACGAGAGGTACCCACAGAAGTACACAGAAAGCTTTGATTTTAAACATTCTGCCAGGTGTTAAAAATGGAATGTAGGTGATCTTGGTTGGGATAAAGGTGCCACATGGTACATGAGTTCATTAACCACTGTGTCATTAGGAAAAGTCTGGTCATGGTGTATTCAGGAAATACTTGGAGCATATACATGTTAAGGAAGTGTGTTGACACAAGAGGAGAGTGTCATGCTTCACATGGTGAGGGATATAATAAGAACGTTTTTGGTGTCAAAGGAAGAAGTGTTCTTGTTCCTCCTAATATTGTGGAAACAAGTGTTCATGCAGGAACAGGTGAGGGAACATCTAGACTGAAGAAAAGACCTATTCATTATAATGATTATGTTATAATTTCATTTTGCTACACTGTGTTGGGGGTGAATATGTTCTATAGTTTTTCTATTTCTAAGAAATTAAATTCCATCCTATGTATTCACATGTTATGGCTTGTATCTCTTATCTTTTTTCTTATTTCCTTTTCCCAGAGAGGAGATGTGTTATGGGTTAATGCACTATTATGTTCAGTCCTTTGTTAATGTTACTTTAAGAATGTTACCTATAAAGAATGTTGGGAAGCTCCTTCGCTATGTGTATATTCTAGCCTAGAAGTTGATCTCTGTAGCCAAGCCTACCACAGAGACATGTAGCTGTTGGTGGTGATGTAGTTACTACAATAAACCTCCTGCAATTCTACAGTTGTTATTGTGTGATGTTCACGATAACAGTTTTCCTTTTCTTCCAGGATAGACAAGTGAATGGTGTGTAATATGTTGAAGGGCGTTCTCCACTGAGAAAAAATTTTTCACACAAAGAAAAAAAAGTCCATTTGCATAGTGTTAGACCTGTAAGCCTTAGGGTGGTCTTCCCCCAAACATTTTGCCTCTCCATCTCCATTTGCTAAACTTATTTTTGTTGGCCTTAGGACTCTGTGCACTTACCACTGCTAACCAGTGCTACTAAAGTGCTTATGCTCACTCCCCTAAAACATGGTTCACTTGGAGTGTACCTAATTGACATATTTAAATTACATATAAGTCCCTAGTAGAGTGGTAGATCATATACACAGTGCCTCTAAATTAAATGCTACCAGTGGACCTGCAACACATATTGTGCCACCCACTTAAGTAGCACCTTAAACATGTCCCAAGCCTACCACTGCAGCCTGAATACAGTTTTCTACCATGACATTATATATACGTCCATACTACAGTAGGCCCTAGGCAGGTCAAAGGGCAGGGTGGCTTCTAATTGAAAGATTGGACATGTACTTTTTAGTTTTACTTGTTGTGGTATTGAAAAACTCCTACATTTGTTTCCCACTACTGTGAGGCCTACCCCTCCCACAGGACAACATTGGGGATTCCTTATTTCATATAGTCAGCCGTAATTTCCAAATGGAGCAGGTACTATTTTATGTTTGGTGTCTTCGGTATTGTAATGAAAAACCCTGTTTAATGTTAAAGTCTGTGTTTTATAACGTTTCCCTTCACCTTGAACCCATACTTGAACCCAGCCTGAGTTAATCCTGACCCTCCAAGTGGTGCCCCACCAGTCATGAGCCCTTTGAAGTGGTGCTGAACGTGACCAGATAGCCAAAATCCAAAATGGAGACATCAACTTTTTTGGCTGAAAACTGCTGTGACTACCAGGAGAAGACCGGGGCCAACCTGCTCGCCAATCCACCCGAGGATAGACTTCCCTCGCTACGTTGCTCTCCACAGCAGCAAATTCTGTTCAGCAGTATATGGCCTGGTGTAACTGTCTTCAGCTAGAGCCCTCTGCCTCATCCTACTGGAGATTTTTGACTTCCATTTCCAGACTATGTCTGAACATAGAAATCTTCACTGATGCTTGTACCCAAGGCTATCCAATGACAACATTCCCTTCTCAGACATTCGTGAAGCCTTGCCTCGCTGGACTTTACGTTTTCAGAACATTTGTTTCTTCAAATTTCTTATAAGTTCGAAGATACGCGCTAACCAGGGCATTTCCATTTTTTATATCTGAACCATGCTCCATCGAGGTCAGCCATATTTTTAGACTTTGATCATGACTCATACAACTAGATGTCCACAGAAGGTGCTTTGATCTTTTAGGTGCTAGTTTTTACTAAGAACTTTAAAAATTCATAACTCTGGTGCTACTGATTAGATGTTTGTCGTTTTGGTGTAAAATATTCTATAAAAATGTACTTTACTTTCTAAAATTGGTGTGGTATTTTTCTTATGTTATACTGTTTGTGTACTACATAAATACTTTAAACATTGGCTCAAAGTTAAGCCTGACTGTTTTTTTTGCCAAGCTACCTAGGGTTAGGCACAGGATAATTTTATGACTTTTCGTGGTTCCACCTGCAAAGGATTGTGTGAGTGATGTTTGAACAGGACTCACACCCCAGTCAACCAACAACCCAATTTCCAACTCACAGGAGACAGGGATCATAAGGAGCCAAAAGATTTAGGTCATTGCTAACTCACACCACGCTACATCTCCCTCACTGCTAAATATATAATTGCAACTTTATTACAAATTTATACAATCATAGCTCTTCAATGAGTCTTCGTCGGTCTCTGATCACACGTCCTGACCATGTCTTTGAAAACTGGGCATAGGCATTAGAAGTGTCCATGATCTACGTTGCTGATGTAGGAACAACAGTAGTGAGGGGTTTTCAATTGCCTGTTCAGACCCGGTCTCTACATTGACCTCAGTGCTTGACATACAATGAGCCACATGTCGGAAATGAGAGGCGTCTCATGTAATGGACTTCCCAGAACATTGGGCAGTCACCTTGGGTCCTTTGCTGGACATAACATGGAATGGCTCAGCATCGAAGGGAGTATCAGATTTTCGTTTTCTAGACTGACGAACAAGCACTCTGTCTCCTCCATTAAAAGTAACATCTTTGGCATGTCGCCACTTGTCCTTCATTTTCCTTTTACAATCCAAGTCACTTATGTGGGTTTCTTCCTCAGTACTTGTTCTTCTGTTGGTCCATAGAGGTAACATGGTCATCATGGGTCTCCAGAACGTCAAGGTTGCAGGGCTTTCAACTGTGGTCCAGTGAAGGGTTGAATGGTAAGCTCAAAGAGTGGAATTCAAGATAATCTCTCAAATATATTTGTCAATGCTTTATTCAACTTTTTGTCAATCTTGACTGGAAAATGTACTTTTTGCAATCTACATTCAGCATTGGGTTGAACTTGAAAGTCAAGGCTTCTTTGATTTAACAGTATCTAATTTCGTCAACTCGCAGCATTTTCATTATGACTTCTTTTACACCTTCACCGGCTAGATTATTAAGGTATTTAATAATCTTCTTGTTAAATGTTTCTTCTAGCGCATCAATGAAATCATCAAACGTTTCTGTCCACACAGTCCATCTGTTGCCAATATTCTGCTTCTTAGCAGTGTCAATTGGTGGTGGTTACAGGAAGGCAGTAGCAATATAACCATTGGTGGAACTTACTGTGGTGGATAGTAGTGTTCGTTCCAACGCTGCTTGGTGATCTTGTTTATTGAAACAATCTCTGAGGGCCTGCAACGTGCTGTGTTCTGGGTCATCTTTGATAATTACAGGAAAAGTGGCCTTTATCATGGTCTCCATTTGGGAAAACTGCCCTTCACAGTTCCAATTGCCGCTCTCAGCTTTCTGATCTTTGAAGACCTCTGGTGATGTTCTGAGCCACACTGGCAGCGGTGGTGGTGTGCCACTTTGGGTATGAACAGCTCCATAAACACAACTTCGGGTCCTTCTTCTTGGGCCACTTCCCCACCGCTGTAGTATGATGGCTCTCTTTACTCAGTTATGGTATAATGATGAGTGTTTCTTTTATCTGAATCTCTTTGGTTTTGGGCGTCTTTGCACTATCAGACACCTGGTTGATCCCAGCCTTACAGCACTTCTGATTGTAGCATTATCTTGCACTTGGCTGTTGCTATTTGCTGCTCTTTCAAAACATGGTTGTATCCACTGCTAATGTTATCACTCCATAAGATGTAGATCTTTAGGTTGAGAAGTAGCGCAGCACCTCTCTTTACTACATTACCAGCAGGTTCTTGGCCAACAATGTGTAGACTTCTCAGTGAAGCTTTCATTACCTTCAAATACTTTACACTGGCTGGAGTTGAGCTTTGACTCCACATACGCAAAGCGATGATTTTGAACTTAGACGGAGGCACACATGGCACCTACAAGCAGTTCCCTGAGCCATGGCAAACTCTCTGCGAGAGCATTGTTGATGTTCGGGTTACTAATCCCCTATCTCATCACCAGTTATAGTGTCCTACCCAGCCTGGGTAATGACTACGCCGCAGGCGGATCTTAGTAAAACATGTCTTTATTCATCTGTAATACAAACTCAACATTCTAAACCTGCCTTCATTTCACTACACTCTAACACTAAAATCGCAGTTCTTTGAAGTCCATCTGGAGCCAAAAGGGTTCCGTCATTGGTAACTCATACGACGCTACAGCATCCTCTAACACTAGCTGACATCAAACGTTCATCAGAGCATCCTGATCAACAGAGAGGCTAAATTCCAAAGAGCCAGGTTTTCAGATATTTCTTGACAGTAAGTTCATTGTCCATCATGTGTAGGCTACTTGGCAGGAAGTTAAATAGTTTTGAAATAAGATAGTAGAAAGAATGCCCTCCGTATCTCATACTGCAAGTTTGAGGAACACTTATGAGTCACACATTATTCGGCCTCAGATTTCTCCTTGGTATGTACGGCTGCAGTAAGGCTCACAATGAGGGAGGGCCTTTCGCATGCAATGCTCTATGTGCTAGGCACACAGCCTTAACCCCTTTAAAGCGTTGTAAATAGACCTCCCCAGTGCTGCGCTGTCCATTGGAACTAGTGCTGAATGGACGTCCAACGGTCGTGCGCAGCACTGGGGAGGTAGTGGCCGTGACGACCGTTGGCCGACGGCAGCACTTAAGGGGTTAAGCGTCACCCGTTGTTCAACTGGGAGACAGTGAAACGTAACCAGTGCATTCGGAGAGGATTGATATCTCTTGATGTTTAACAAGAGGCATGCTGCCACATTTTGTATAACTTGTGTTTTTTTGGATACATATCAAGATGCTTGCAGCTATGGAGAGTATCCATAGTCAAGGCGTTATATTTCTAGAGACTGTTCAACAATCTTTCTAGAAAGGAGGGGAAGCAGATCTGAGTAGGCCGTAGCAGCTGGTTGAGAGTCTCCTCGCTTGAGATTCCATTGAAAGGAGGTTGTCAGGCCACACCCCCAAGCTTTTAGGGGAGAGGGCAGTTCCTAAACAGTCAGGACAGCCTGATAAAGACTGGATGTCAGGATTGTTGCCCAATAGCATGACCTCTGTTTTCTCCCCATTGAGTTTAGTTCAGCAGCTGGCTGATTTAATATTAAAATCTGAGTATGTACATAGAAAATGCCGAGTAAGTAAGCATCCGATGTTCATAAACGATGGCTGCATTTCTCTAGAGAGGAATGATTTAATCTTTATTTTGTTTAGACTCTCTCACTAATCCAACATAGTTTTTCCACTAATTACTTGAAAATGGACACACTACTGACTAGGTATTATTTTAGGACTATTCCTGTGTAAGCCTCTACCCTCCAGCCAAAACACATATTAAGATACTAGAATGTTTAGAGCTCTGATGAGGACAGGGTAGCAGCAGTGAGTCAATGATGGATGTTATAGATAAAAAATGATTCTCTTTTCATTTCTCCCTGCTTACTTTAGCACATGCCAGTACACACATTTGAAATACATAAATATCTTTAAAATTGCTTCTGCTTTGGGCTGTATTGGCAGATAAATCTATTTTTCAATACAGAGAAGATGGCATTTAACAATTGATATAATTCTAACCATCGGGATATAAGGATATATTAAAGAACGTAACAGTATGGGGGAGAATACAGATCACACCTTTTTGCCCTAACTCGAACCTTGCCTACAATTCATAGGTGTAAGGTGCGTATAACTGTGCCTAGAGAGGAAAAACAGATTGTGCCTTAACCATACATCTCATATATTTTTAAGATAATTACTTTAATATGAAGTATGAAGTGTATATCAGCACAATAGACTCTAGGGCATATTAGCAAGGGCCATATGGCTGCTTTAGCTGCACTTTTTGCCGCTAAAGCTGTGGTGTCGGGTTCAAATCAGGCCTACATACTCTGCTAAACTCTCGAACACCTTAGTATAGAAGTTGGCACGGACACTGGAAAAGGTAAAAGACAAGTTTATTAAGACCCCATGGGGTGGTGGTACATTCCTACAGCACCCTTCGGCAATGTAAGAAGTAGCACACCGAACATCGGTGCGCGACCTCTTTTATATAGTTTAATAGCAATAAAAAGATAGGCGGTTACAAGTTACACATTTTAGGTACATATAAGGTCATTTTTGGAACATAGCCAGCACGTGGGAGGAGTTTAACGGCACTGGTCAGTTAGTGTGAACATTCCTAAAGAGTGACCAGTTGATGCATAGTGCGCATGTGCGCTTGACCAGTACTAAAAATAGCCTGTTGCCGAGCAGAATAGTGACCATGGGTATCGAGAAAGGACGAAAGGGCACACTGACCACGAGGCAGCGTGTTCATAGGAAACGGAAGTCAGAGGGATTCAAAATGGCCCCCGTTCGTTTTGGTCAAGTTAACAGAAAAGACCGTGTAGCTGCGCTAAACGCTAACTCAGGAGCTGCCAAAACACGACAGACGGCCCTTTTAGCGTTTAGCAAAAGCTACCTCATAGTGGACGTAGTCAGAATGTTCATCCTCAATGTTAATAGCCATTATTTTCAATACTTCATCATTGATCAGTTTCTCTTGCTTATCAATAGCTCGTTTGGACGGAATACAGGCTGTGATACATACAGAACATAATGTAGGGCCACATTGAATACATAGACAAAGGAAAAATAGTACTCCAATAAAAACACAGAGAATCGTTAATAATTTCCAACCCCAAGTACTAAGCAGGGTCCAGAACCAACCAGAAAAGGTCCATGTTCCATTTTCTGGGTGGATCTCAGCAGCTATCTTATGTAATTTTGTAATCGAATCATATACAGAAGGTGAGTTATCTGGTACGTACACGCAACAACTACTTCCGATGACGCGGCATGCTCCACCTCTGTCAGCTAGTATCACATCTAGAACCATTCGATTCTGGAGCGCCACAATTCTGGTAATTTGTAATTCCTCAGTAATATTCCCTAAAGCGGAGGCAGTTTCGTTAGCGACTGCTTCCACCACACGCGTAAGCCGCCTTATCTTCCTGCTATTCAGGGCAGCTCCTACGAATGAGAATAACCCCAAATTGAAATCTACATATTGTTGTAAAGTGGTATCAGTCTGGTCTATTTCATCAAGATCTACTGTTCGTTTGACCCTGTTTAGTATGAAATCATGGTACAGAACGTAATCATTGTGGTACATGGGAGGAGCAATAAATACAGGTGGTAATACAAAAGCTATATAACACGTTCCCAACCATCCCAATGGTAGACGATGGTATCCCTTATTTCCACAAATGAAATACGTGTTATGTGAAGCTACAAATGCAATTCCAATTGGTGTATCAAAGGTAAGTGTAATATTACATTCACTGCGGCCTACAGGGATTGTACCTTTATTTCTAATACACAAATCTGCTTTTGTATCAATGACTGTTATCATATGCGAGCTCGTCACATTTATAAGTCTTTGATTCGTATATACACGAGGTGTAGAAACATTGTCCGGACGGTACTCTTCCCATTCAAACTTAGTTCCTTCAGCGTGTGGATAGCCGTCTTTGTCGTTATAACATATTTTATTCAACCGAAAAAGTAGTCCACCTTTCGTTGGCCATCGCAGAGTAAAAAGAAGAGTGTACCAAGCATGACAAGAACCATTATGAGAAAACGAGAGAGGAATGAGTGGTGTTCCTCCCTTCTTCTGATGTCCGGGCAACATTCCACATACCCAACAATTGGACGTGTTGGTCATGTTATGAGTATGATGCAAAATCTTAATAAAGCTGTTATTCAAATAAGTCTGCCTATGTCTTTCTTCGTGAAAAGGCAGAGTGAAATGAAAATGTTCAGATGGACTTGGAGTGGTGGGCAGCAAATGTTCTCGTGCAGGAAACAACAGTTCTATAGTCCAAGCTAATACTGCGATCACCACTACGGTCAAGACAAACAAAACAACACCAAGAATTCTCCCTCTTCGTGTCGAAGGAGATGCCATAGTTCACAAAACAATACTCTTCAAGAAAACAACACTAAGCGGGAAAAATAAAACGATGGTTCTGAACCGAGGCTGCCGTTGATTTGTTCTCCGGGATTCAAGACGGGTGTCGCTACACTGGGCAGAACTGATCCCCCCCCCTTGATATTCCCGGCTTCCGTTTCACAAACCTCAGAGCGGTTACCAACCAGTTTCAAAAACACAAAAGGAATCTTATTTCCTGGGGCGTAGATTGTACTTCACTTTATCAGAAACAACGTGGTCCGGGAAGGCTCCCTCCAATTCATCAGGCGTGACAGCTGGGCTCTTTTCTGTATCCAAAATCTTTCTGTAGTCGGATAGCACCACAGGGCTCACCAGATCCGGAGAGACACGTCGGCAGTGCGTTGAATGTATCCACCGCTTCTTGTTAGTGACTCTCACAGCAGTTCGCGTAGCCAGCAGCACTTGCTCAGGGCCATGCCATCTCGGTTCCAAACTGCTGGATCGTTCAAATACTTTGACCATCACGTGGTCCCCAGGGCGGAGATCGTGAGCCTCACCAGTGGAGTTATCAGGGAGCGCCTCTCGAACCTGTTGATGGATAGAAAGCAAATCATTTGTTAATCGTGCCAGATAATCGTTCATCATTATACAAGGCATATCATGTATCAAACGAGGTTTTGGAACTCCCCAAATATTCATAGGCCTTCCAAACACCACTTCGTAGGGTGTGAGGCCAGATCGAGAATGTGGCACTGACCGAATGGACAGTAATGCCAGAGGCAAAGCGTCCGGCCATTTCAGAGATGTAGATGCCACTATCTTTGCTAGCTTCAGCTTCAGAGTTGCATTGTATCGTTCTACTAACCCTGCTGATTGCGGATGAAAGACAGCATGGAATCGTTGCTTGATTCCCAATCCTTTCAGGACGTATTCCACTACTTTTCCAATGAAATGAGGGCCATTATCACTCCACATAAGTTTACAAACACCGTAGCGCGGGAAGTACTCCTTGAGTAACACCTTAGCTGTTGTCAATGCTGTATTGTCTTTCGTAGGGTAAGCCTCAATCCATTTGCTGAAGGCACACACCACTACTAGGACATACTTGAGATTATTACAGCGTTCCAGCTGGATGTAATCCATTTGTAGTACTTCAAATGGTGCAGTAGGTGGAACAAACCCTCCTTTAGGAGTATGAGTCCCTTGTCCAGGATTGTGCTGCAAACATATCAGACAGGTCTGCACTACTCTCTTAGCCGTGCTAGCAATGTCAGCATTTTCCCAAACTCGTGTAAGCAATTTAGTAATTGCGAGAGCTCCAATGTGTGCCAGCCCGTGTGTCATTTGCACCATTGTTTGTAAATAGGCCATGGGTAGTTTCCATCTCTCCATATCTTTACTACGCCAGCAACCCTCATCATCCAATACTCCTTCAGTGGCCCATTTCATACGTTCTGCCTCAGATGCTGACTTCTGTATATCTAGTATTTCTTCTCTAGCATCATGCCACCGCTCAGCTTGTGACTTCACCACATACATGGGGAAATTATTTTGCAGCATAGCGGTCTCTCTCGCAATGCGGTCTGCGAAAGCATTGCCTTGCCCTATTTTGTCCGTCACCTTTTTGTGTGCACTACATTTGACTATTGCAACTTTCTTTGGGCATAACAGTGCATTCAGGAGATCGCGTACCAACTCTCCATGCATGATGTGTACTCCGTGTGAAGTCAGGAATCCTCGTTCCTTCCAAAGTAGGCCAAAATCATGCACTACTCCAAAAGCGTAACGACTATCCGTGTAAATGTTCACACATAGCTCAGCACTTAACTCACATGCTTTCGTTAAGGCTATCAATTCAGCTGCTTGAGCCGATTTCTGGGGTATTCGTGCTGCTTCTACCACGGTCTTAAGTGTCGTGATCGCATAAGCTGCGGAAGTCGTACCATCTGGTAACCTCACACACGATCCATCAACCCACAGTTCCCCATCTACATCTGGAAATGGCGTATCCTGTAAATCGATACGACCCTTTGTCTGTTCCTCAGTCAGAAAAACACAATCATGTTGTTCTTCCTTCTGGGTCTCAGCAACAGGATCCGGCAGTAAAGTAGCAGGATTTAGTGTCGCACATCGCTTTAGTGTGATGTGCGGCGCCAACAATGTTAGCTCATATCCTGTCAAACGGGCACTGGTTAGATGCTGCGTTTTTGTTTGATTCAGTAATGCATCTACCGCATGGGGAACTAGCACCAACAATTTGTGTGACAAAACTATTCCCTCACTTTGTCGTATCGCAACTGCTGTTGCTGCAACTGCTCGAAAACATCCAGGCAATCCTCGAGCCACAGGGTCGAGTACCGCCGAGAAGTATGCACAAGGCCTCTGTTTGTCTCCGTGTGTCTGCACTAACATTGACAATGCGCACCCATCCTTCTCGTGTACATATAATGTAAAGATCTTCGTGTAATCAGGTGTACCCAACACTGGTGCAGAACAAAGAGCTTGTCTCAATTGCTCAAAAGCATTCTGACATTCATCCGTCCATTCAATGGGAATCGGTGTATCTTTAGACAACAATGCCAACAATGGTTTAACGATATGTGAAAAACCCAATATCCATTGCCTACAAAAAGACGTCAAACCTATAAAGGCGCGAACATCCTTCTGAGTGCGAGGGACTGGAGTATCTAGGATTGCTTGAATTCGATCTGGTGTCAATGCACGGCCCTCCTTAGACAAAAGATGACCGAGGTAGGTCACCTTTGGTCTACAATATTGTAGCTTTTTCTTCGAAACTTTATGATTATGTTTGGCCAGGAAGGAAAGCAAAGAAAAGGTACTCTTCTCACATTGTTCTGGCGTGTCTGCAGCAAGTAAGATATCGTCTACATATTGAATGAGAACCACTCCCTCTTGTAAGTCAAAGGAATCAAGCTGTCTTTTTAATGCCTGACTATAAATGCCAGGACTTTCAGTATAGCCTTGAGGAATTCGACAGAATCTGTACGATTTATTATTTAATGTAAAGCCGAATAGATATCGACTGTCAGGATGTACAGGGATCGAAAAGAAGGCATTCTTCAAATCGATAACTGTAAAAGTAGTTGCCGTCGATGGAACCAACGTAAGCAACGTGGTGATGTCAGACACCACCGGGTACTGAGGCACTACTATCTTGTTTATTTCCCTCAAATCAATAATGAAACGGTAAACCTTAGCATCTGTATCTCTTTTAAGAATCGGTAAAATTGGGCTATTGCAAACATTGTAGGGGACTTCCTCAACTACTCCTGCCAAAATCAAATCGTTCACAATGTGCATCAAAGCAAGTTCTCCTTCTCTGGAAATCTTATATTGTGGGACACGTGGTAGAGATACTCCCTCCTTTACAGTAATACGTACTGGAGGGATTAACATCTGCCCCACATCCGTGTCAGAAGTGGCCCACAACGTGTTTGGTAAGGAGGCCAATACTTCAGATTCATGGAGAAAACACACTCGCTCAAAGTCTGGGTAATTCTCATTCAACACAACTCGCACTCCTTCTGGGGCACAGCGAATAGTAGCTCGAAAGTATTTTAACATATCGAGTCCAATAATATTATCTGGTGTATTTGGAGACAACAAAAAGGGACATGGGGCAGCAAATTTATCAACATGAAATGCAACTGGTTGAGACAATGGGCTAGAAGTAGGTGTTCCATCGAACCCTATTGCTGTAATTACCTCGCCAGACAGGGGAGCCCTTGGAACCAAGTATTTGGACAAAGCGCTACGAGTAGCTCCTGTATCGACCAGAAATTGATCAGTGGAACCCAGAACATGTGCTTCTATGTATGGACCCCTTTGATCAACTGGTACCTCAACCGATTCCACACCCCATCCTACGCAATCCTATGCATAATGCTCATCCCGTGGTTCAGCAGGACCACCCTCATTTATCTGATATTGATTGCGGTTATCAAACGTATTATAATCAGACTGACCACGACCCCTTGCTCCATATCCTCCACGATCATTCGTACCATAGCCTCCTCGATCATCCGTGCCATAACCTCCTCTTGACCCTCCATAATAATTCCTAGACCTTCCACTTCCTCGTCCCCTCAAATTACGCTGCTCTCGAAACACCGGACAGTCTGCAATCCAATGCCCAAACTGTTTGCAGTATGCACATTGATTCACAGAAATGTCAGAACGAGGGGGAGGAGCATTACTGTATGATCCTCGCCCTCCTCTGTTATTTCCTCTCGTAGCCTGAACCTGGGCTAACATTACCTTCGTCTTCAAATCCTTTGCTTTCTTTTCACTACTTTCTTTTGCCTCTAATTCCTGTCTTTCATAATATTGAGCCATAGTCAATAAAGAAGCAGGGGTTGCTGTGGTCCATGAACTTTCACTCGCTTTCAATCGTTTCGCAATCTCCGGTAGGAGATTAGCCACATACTTATCAACGAATAAATGCCTGCCAGTATCTTCTGTCAATAATTGACCACTGTAATCATGGAACGCTTCCTCGAAGCGAGAGAAATAATCGGAAACTGATTCATCCGCTTTCTGCTTACAAGAGGCTAATATAGTCCAATCAATCTTTTTAGCGGGAGCAAGAGTCTTTAGTTTTGTTAGTATGGCCCCTGGAAGGTCTAATATTAATTGACACGGCTTACATGCTGGTTCTCTATCTAAATCAGCCTGAACAAGATCTTTCCAAGTGGCCCCGAGAGTCGTGAGGTCATCAAACCTACGAATCGCTCTCCACATATCAGGGGGCAATATCAACCCGAAAAATAGATCAATATCAACTAACGTCATGATACATGAAGAAATTGCACTTTCAACATTTTCATAAAAAGCCGCAGGGTTTTTACGGGGATCAGGTAAAGCATTCTTAAGCGCCATGACATCTGCTCTATTCCAAGGCGTATAAACCCAATTATATACAAAATACCCTTTCGCGTCTTTGGATCTTTTATCATCATCTGTGCCATCCCCTTTATGAGGGACATATAAAGGCGCAGCTTCTCGCATAGGTCTAACATTAATCGCAGCGATCTTATCTGTTTCAAAGATAGGGCATTCTTTGGATATCCCCGTCGCTCCGGACGTAGACGAATTCTTCGACTTTTCCAACTCCCGTAGTCGTGTCGCCTCATTACGCAGTTCAATCAAACGCTTGAAGAAGTCGTCCGCATCTGAAAGAACAAAAAGACCTTTACGAAAATTCTCACGATCCTTGGATATCTCCTTTGGTTCTAACTCGAGAGAATATTTTCTATACCGCTCAACAACTTCATCTCCAAAATGAGCTAAAAAATACAGTCGTTCCTTATCAGGCCACTGTTCCATTTGTTCAGTAACGTCAGAAACAGTAACAGTATTAATATTTAGTTTTCGTGCAAATGAACGTAATTCCGCAGCTCGTTCCGCATGTAACCTGGTACGCTGTGTTCGATCACTATCCTCGTCCGAGTCCTCGTTCGGAGCCGTAGGTACGACGTACGGAGGCGGACAACGATCTAGTAATGAAAAATCATCTGTTTCATTAGTAAGGACTGGATAAAAAGGACGCCTGATAGGGAATTGACCATTAACCTGTAAATTGCGTTCTCGTCTCTCCCTCACTTTCTTTTCCTGTAATTCCTTCTCCTGTAGCTGTAAAGCTTTGTCATGTGCAGCCTTCCGCTGCACTTTCTCCGCCAAGGCTTCCTCACGCTTCGCTCGTTCACGCACCTCTTTCTCCCACATACGCACACAATCAAACATATCTTGTCTAGACCTTCGCTGAAACAAACACTGCTCTACATACTGTACCTTTCGAAGGTCAAACGACCCATATAGCGGCCACTGTAATTCACGATCAGTCTTAGTATACTTATGCCATAATGTACTATACATTATAGGTGGAATACCGAATTTGACATACATTTCACGATATGGAGTCCCATCTGGGGGAGCCGGCTGCTTTTCACTTAATCGATAATTGGTACCATTTTCAGAACAGCACATCCTACGGAGTGTGCTAAAAACAGGCATGTTCCAAAAAGTACCACGAAAATGTGATACTACAAAAATGTCACCTAACGCGGTGTACCGTTCAAATCAAATAAATCAGAGAAATATCCCTACATGCCTGCCTATGTGAGGTGCACTTCACATATTCAAATTCAAATTCAAAGATTCAAAACGTTAGCTAACAAATTCAAATTCAAATTCAAAGTTTCAAAAAGCCACAGTAAGTGTCAGTAGACTACCTCACCGCTCAAAAGCTTACCAAATATTTTCAACCGTCCAAAGTCCAACTGCCAAGTTCTGTGGTCAAATCAGCCAAAACGGCACATCACGACAATCCAAGATCAGAATCTCAGTCGAGGACCGGCGCCACCTGGGAGGTCAGATCGGAAGGAAGGGAAAACACACCGTGGGTGCCAAGACTCGGGTCACTCAGTGGCAGCGTACGCGTCCATGGCGAGTTTCCTGACCTTCGTCACGACCTCTCCTTCGGGCATCCGAGTCACCGATGAGTCCCTTCGTGGTCGCCAATTGTGGTGTCGGGTTCAAATCAGGCCTACATACTCTGCTAAACTCTCGAACACCTTAGTATAGAAGTTGGCACGGACACTGGAAAAGGTAAAAGACAAGTTTATTAAGACCCCATGGGGTGGTGGTACATTCCTACAGCACCCTTCGGCAATGTAAGAAGTAGCACACCGAACATCGGTGCGCGACCTCTTTTATATAGTTTAATAGCAATAAAAAGATAGGCGGTTACAAGTTACACATTTTAGGTACATATAAGGTCATTTTTGGAACATAGCCAGCACGTGGGAGGAGTTTAACGGCACTGGTCAGTTAGTGTGAACATTCCTAAAGAGTGACCAGTTGATGCATAGTGCGCATGTGCGCTTGACCAGTACTAAAAATAGCCTGTTGCCGAGCAGAATAGTGACCATGGGTATCGAGAAAGGACGAAAGGGCACACTGACCACGAGGCAGCGTGTTCATAGGAAACGGAAGTCAGAGGGATTCAAAATGGCCCCCGTTCGTTTTGGTCAAGTTAACAGAAAAGACCGTGTAGCTGTGCTAAACGCTAACTCAGGAGCTGCCAAAACACGACAAAGCAGCAATATTTTTATTGCCCTATCAGCAAGCTGTTGCTAACAGCAGTTAGCGACAGCTTTTAGGCGATAGCGACCAGTTTGGGGCCCGCTTTGCATGTCAGCGATATTTATTACTAATGACATGCAAAGTGGGCGTACCCAAACTGTTAGGGACTAAAAGCAGTCGCTAACACAGCTAACACAGCTATCGCCCATTAGCAAGGCAGGCAAAGCGATACAAAAAATCGCCATACGCGCGATTATCACTATATCTAACTTCTGCTAAAAACATGACTTACCTGTTTATCCAGTGGGAGGTAGATTTTCAGGTTAAGTCCCCATTGGAGTTAATGCCTGAATATCACTGGATTTCAAGCGATATTTACGCATTTCGCCGCTATCGCTAGATATTTTAGCACAATGGAGAAAAACGTTGCCAATAGCATGTTTTATCCTCTAAAATATCCAGCGAACGGCAGCGATAATATAATGCGCCAAGCGCATTGTCCGATAAATATCGCTATTCCTTGCTAATATGCACCTCTGTCTCTTGTTTTAAAGATATGATGTAAGAACGAGCGGAAAAACAGAAGAGTTCCACATACACTATAACATTAAAGAACGACAAATCCAAGCTAAGCTTTTAATGTTATTCAAAGTACAGCAAGGAGAACGCAATAGGCCTGAGCTCCCATTCTTAAATATGCAACACAGGGATTTTCCTCTTGTTTTAATTTTGAGCAAGGACATGAAATGGCCGGAAGAAGAGGGGCGCAGCTGGGGCTGTGCGTCCTGGGCCCCACTCTTTGGAGGGCCCATCAGTGCCACTGCTAAACTGCAGTATATATAACAAAGAGCAGCCATTTCCTGCTTTTGTCATTCACGATGAGGCAGGTAACCTGGGTATCTACTAGCTGGCAGCATATAATGGCGCAGAAAGACATTCCCTCCCTTTAGAACGAGGTCTGCACTAGACAGGGGCTCCTCATGGGACCTGTACGACCTTTGGGTACAGACCCAGCTACAACTTCTGACAGGGCTATGTGATTTTTTTAACTGTACTGATGACGTTTTGGTCTATTTTCTTGAGCTCAATAGTTTGGTTATTGCCGGAAAATATGAGCAGAGTCCCATGTGATTAAATTAATGTTGATAGTTTAATCAAAAGAACATAAAATATCCTATTAGGTGGCCAAGACAGAACACATGGCCTGCCTTGTCTACCTAGCGCAGACTTTATGAGATGGGAAATAACACTGTTCAAAATGTACCCTCCCTATGCTGCTCAATATGCTCCAGAACACCCCATTTAGGATCCTTCAAGAACTCTTTGTGTGGAATGGTTGGCGAAGAGAATTACCCTCGTCAAAACGAAGTACGATGGGGACATCCGCTCTCCCAGACATTCAAAACTACTACTGGACCTTTGCAACTTTTCGAGGTTAATAAATAGGCATTTGCATCCTTATTAGCCTATGGGAGGGCTGTGGCGCAGGGTATCTACCCCCTGCTGCCTTATACAGTGCTTAGCCTGCAAGGAACCTCCCAGCCCACACTAAAGTGGTAGTCGATATCAGGAAGGTAGTCACCAAATATGGAGCAAACAACTGACGCTGGTGATCCCCCGATGGGACAGTAATATACCAGCTAAAGTGTGACAGCTCTCTAGCTTCTCCAAGTCAGATATATTTGGAATTAGCATACTAGCCCAAGGGAGACCCTGCAGGAGGAATATGACTTAGCAAACAATGAGGCCTTGCCATTTGTAAAGCTCAGGCATGCCCGGCACTCACACATTGATGGGGAGGCTGTGATCGGAGAACGCTCCCCAACAGACACACATACTTTATGTCACATATAGAAAAATGATAAATAATTCCCGAAACCCACCATCTTCTTGAAATTAGGTTGGGAGGAACACCTGGGAGAAAAATAGATGATGAGGAATGAGAAGAGTCTTTGGGCCCCACGAAAAGTGTTGATTTACATGGGGTGGTTTATGTGCTACAGAGTATACTACACAAATCCTTCAACAAAAGTTGTTTTTTCTAAAATGGAGAAAACAACATCTGACAGATGCATGAGGTGATGCAAGCACAGGGGCATTTTTTTCATCTGCTGTTGGAATGCCCAGAACTAGAGGCATTCGAGCCCGTATGGGCCAGATACCAGGGTAGGTTGTAACGGACTTGCCTAGGGTGGCTTTGTTGAAAATCTGGGGGGGGCAGAAGGCCTGCTTAAATATCTCTGACAGATTTCACCTTTGGGCTAATGATTTCCAAATGAAATATCTCTACCGGGTGGGGGGTCACAATTATAAAAGAGACATGGAGTGGGGAATGATGGTCAAATAGTCATATATGATGGAAGAGGCTGCCGTAGTAAACAGATCAAAATATGGAGAACTTGGCAGACACACAGGGAATTATTAGACACTGATACTTAGAAAGTAGATTTTGGGTGGAGAAAGGGGGCAGGTTGAACGGCCTGAGGAACTATATCAATCAGGTCAGAAGGACCTATACGGCACACGATGCAGCTGCACAAAAGTTGCTTTTGTCTGTCTTTAATAAAGCACTGAACTGTAAATGTGGCTCGTATGTTAAAGATAAAAAATAGTACAATGTTCATGAAAAGATATACAGAACCAGTTGCATATATGCGTTTAATTAGCCGCTCAATTGTGGGGGCGACTATTTCCTCAAAAGCCAGGTACATAGTGAGTTTTCTCTACTATTTACCTAGTTGCTGGCTAAATAGCAAAATAATTTACTCTTTTGCTGGAAGCCCTGCAAATAGCAGAGAAACTCCTCTATTTTCCTCACTTCTAGCTAAGTAGTAGAGATTCTGTACTATTTGGCCGGCAGCCATGAATATAGAGGAGAAACTTCACTATTTACCATACTGCTGGCTAAATAGTATATAACTCCCGCAAGCCCCGCCCACTGATGTCATCGCCCGCGCCCGGAGGCGCTGAATAGCAGCGGCGATTCCCCCCGCAATGCGGGAGGCGCGCGGGACGAGCCGGGCGAAGCCCGGGCCAAGGGGGGGCCCGTTTAAGACCGTTCAAGACCGGCCAAGGACGGGACGGGCCACCCCTCTTTCATCCACTCCAGCAAAATAAGGTCAGTGTGTCTGTAACTGTGTGACTCTATCTGATACTTGATATAGTGGAGTATAAGAGACAGGCTTCTAACATTAATTATGGTAAATGTACCACCTGATGCACCGAACATGAGGAAGTCCACTAAAGGATCTCTTTTGGGCACTTTAGATAACTTCTTGGTCAGAGTCTCGTCAGCATTGGCCAAGGATATTGAACTCACTGAGCAGAGACTATCCTTGGAAACCCCATTTGATAAGAGATCTTCACTGGGTAGCTTGGCAAGGGCTAGATTTACCGATTTATCATTTATCGGACTCCCAGGACATATTGCCCCCTTCAGGAGTAGTGGAGCAAAGTCTCTTGTCACAGCCTGTTGTTATCCATGAAACAAGCCCAAATCCCCCTGGGATGGACGCCCTTAATGTCCCAAAGTCAATCCCCTCTCCCAACATTAAAACTCGTTCAGCCTCCCATGCAAAATTAGGTCTTCCTCAGCGACATGCGGGAGCCGCTGCTAAAAGGAAGCGCACTGAGGTTCAAACAATCGTAGGAGGCAAAAAAGCAAAAACTGGTAAAGCAGATATTCCTAACGAAGATCCAGCTCCAAGACCTCCTTCTAGCCCAGTCCACTCAATAACAACTGCTATAGAAGGGCTTATTAGGCATAATTCGACCATGGGGGGAGAAGTACAACATGGGCCCTTTGTTTTGGAAGAGACTGGAAAGTACCTTTAAAAAACTCTGCAATCCAATTACTGCACGACTGGACTCAATTGAGAACAGATTGGTTTGTCTCAAACTTTCACTCTCATCATTCCAGAAGCAAGTGGGGTTGAGGGCTAAGGATTCTATTCACAGGCATGCGAAAACCACTGGCCAAACACCAATGGATCTTAATGACGATGCAGCTCCAAACAGTTGCACTGTCCCCTCACAAAACCCCCCAACCATACCTCCTGCTAATAAACAGGCTCCCAATTCATCAGCGGATGCAACCATAGCCACAAGGGATAAACCCCAACAAGCTGATGCAAGTAGATCAGCCCCTACATCATACAAACCGCCTGTGGCGCCCCTGGTTCACAGAGCTGATCCCCTGCCCACTATTAATCTCCCACCTCAATCAGTGCCTTATGTGGTGGTTAAGGCGGGGGTCCCCACATTGGTCCAGGGGAAAAGGGAGACATACGCAGAACTTAAAAACAAGTGCACCTTCTGGCTCAATGAAAAACGGCCACTTCCAACAAATATAACAGCAGAAATTCTGTTTGCCAGGAGAGTGAACTGGATTGGCAGGAGTACCAAAACTCTGGTGGGAGATTGTGTTATTATTAACTTTAGAGACTGGAGGTGTGTTGAATTTATCTGTAATTGGCCTCAAAACGTGTTGTCACCTGGAATTCTTACATTGCCTTTGTCCCACTTTTACGAACCCCGGCATCCAACCACAAGAGAACTATTTTCACAGGAAGAAGCGCTGAACCCGTGTCCCCTGGGGAACATCATGCTCTTTAATAGGTTCGATGCCCTCTCAGGACTGGGGGACTGCGATTGACGGTCTGTGCATCAAAGCATAGTACAGAATAGTATATTTATGGGAAATGGGGGAGTTGTTGAAAGGGGGCTTGGCCAAGTAAAGGGCCAGCCATTACCAGAAGTCTATGGGAGCACGGAGTGGAAGGGAGCAGGAGGCTGCTCAGACCTTCTACCATCTAGTGATGAATCCTCTCTTGCCAGGGGTCCATCGCCGAGAGAAATCACAATAACTTCACTAATAGCCCATACCACTGTATCTACCATTACACCATCTGCCCCTGTACAATATGGGTCTACAAACCCATTAGGTGGCTCGAATAGTTTGGTTAACTGTAGTAATCAACCATCTAGAAATCACAACCAACACACAACTTTAAAAATCTTATGCTGGAATATAGCAGGTGTTGCCACCAACCAGGACATTCCTGACTGGTGCACTTTCGTAGACCTTCATGGGATATGTATATTTCAGGAAACATGGGCTCTGAACCCAATTCACAGACTGGGCTACTCTACGTATATGGAGCCAGCATTGAAAGGCCCCAGAGGCAGACCATCGGGGGATTATGTATTTGGATAGGTGCCCACCTTGGGTTTTCTGTAAAAAGAATAGACACAAACAGCCCTGACATAACTTGTATTATTTTGTCACATATTAAAACACCTAAACTGGCACTTATTAATATTTATTCGAGGCCAGCAGGCCGGGGGGCACTTCCCAGACCTTAGACTCTCTGTCCTCTCTTTTGCACTCCCTTCCGGGAGATGTTGCGTTGATGATTGGTGGTGACTTCAATTGCCATTATGAACCATTTAAGGGAGTCCCCCAAATCTCATCAGAAGAGGATGAAATATGGTCAATTCCCTACCCAAACATGTACCCAGTCAAACAATGGTCAGCCCTGGTACTCCAGCTAACCTCTATAACCTATTCCTTTTCCATCAGAGCTTGTAATGGGCGATTTAAGGGGGATAACCCAGGGCATCCAACATACAGTGGAATGGGCCGAATGTCTGTAATCCATTACTTTATGGTCAGTATGCCCCTATGGCCCAAGATTCTCAACTTCCATATTTAGAATCGCATGGAAAGTGACCACAACCCTCTGACCACTGAGATTAATTTCGATTTGACAACTGAGGGTAATGAATTATATGAAAATAGTGACCTTAGAATAATTCAAGGTGGGAGGAGAATCAGATGGGCAAATATGAAGAAATCCTCTGAAGATATGGGTAAATTGTACTTGAGTATAATTTCTATTTTAGAAAGGGCAAACTCCATCCTGACTCTTCCATTTGTTATTAGTGCACAAAGGACCCTGTCAGGTTTACATGAGGAACTCATAACCTGATTGGCGAACTCATTCTATAAAATAACCCCTATTAAAACTAAGACCCATGCTATTAAACATCCCTGGTTTAATAAGGGCTGTAGAGAATTAAAGCGTGGGTTACTTAATGCATTGAAACAAGGCATCCCGGCCGCTGTGACTGAAGCCCGGCGTGCTTATAAACTAATGATTTTTAACGCTAAAAAGGAGTGGGAAGATAAACGATGGCACGCCATCAGAATTGCACTTGAGGCCAAAGACTCACGGTCCTTCTGGAATCTAGTTCATACGGGGAAACCAGAAGGCAGGACCTCGATTGATCCAAATATTCCTGAAGAACTATGGTCCCTACATTTTAAAGAGCTCTACTCTATTCCCCCAACTTCAAAAACCTCAGCCCCCACTCTTTCGATGGTCTTGGACCCTAATTGGCCCATATCACTTTTCACCTTGGTTGAGGTACTTATTGCAGTGCATTCTTTGCAATCAAAAAAAGCCCCTGGACTAGATAGGATCCCAGGCGACCTTTTCAAAGAGGAACCGGTAGTCTGGGCTCCCTATCTTTTATTAATTTATAATGCAATCTTGCAGGGCTTACCTCTCCCAGGCACTTGCTTGGGGGCGGAAATAATACCCATCTACAAGAAGAGTTCTCCGCTAGAACCATCAAATTACAGGCCAATTAGCCTTATCGATGTAAGCCAGAAAATCTATGCAAGACTACTCTTGCAACGCCTATTGGATTGGGTAAATGACAATATTATTTTGACCCCTCTCCAAGCAGGCTTTAGGGCCAAAATGTCCACAATCGATCAACTCTTCCGGCTCCAGGTTCTTTACTGGAAGCATGTTATCCTGGATCAGGGAAGTTTATATTTAACGTTTGTGGACCTTAAGTCCGCATTTGACATGGTGGATCGAAATCAATTTTGGGCTATTCTATTATCAATGGGAGCGCCACCATACTTATGCCATCAATTTAAATATCTTCACGATGGCACTTACGCCAGAGTACGCTTTGGAAATTATGGACAACTAACTGGGCCCTTCCCGGTTGAGAAAGGGGTTAGGCAGGGCTGCGTTCTTGCCCCAACCCTCTTCTCCCTTTTTCTTAACGGGCTCATAGAAGATTTACTATCTGCAAAAGATATTGACTCCCCAAAACTAGCCTCGCAGAGATTTCCTGCACTAATGTTTGCAGATGATACTCTGCTTCTCTCAAAATCCCCCATGGGTATGCAGAAGGTCTTAAATCAGTTTATCAAATTTTGTAACCATAGAAATCTGGTAGTTAACATCGATAAGACCAAGTATATGGTATTTAATGCAGTACTACTAATTGCCCACATACCATGATGGAAGGCAGACCACTAGAAAGAGTTCCAACATTTGATTATTTAGGTCTGACCCTAACTGACAGAATGGGGTGGGGTGCACAAATGGCCAAGGCCAATCTAAAACTTATACAGACAACTGGGGGAATTTTAAAAGTCCCAAAAAATTGTGTTTTAAAAATTGTCAGTGCCCCACTGGAAATTTTCAAAGTACAAGCTAGATCATCATCCCTTTATGGGACGGAACTTTGGGGACATGTTCCCTCTACTGATTTAACCACCACTGAAAACAAGTTTATTAGGCAACTCTTAACCTTGCCTAGAAGCACCCCACAAGTCCTACTTAGGCTAGACTTGAATATTAGGCATATTGCTGACGCTATTGCTTCACGTCCTCTTCTTTACTGGAGGAGGCTGTGGGGCACCCCTGAACTAGATAGTTACAAAAAGGAGTTAACGGTGGTGCTAGCCTCCCCAGGAGCAGGCAGAATACCATGGTTACGCTTTGTTAAACACTCCCTTGCCCAGGTTGGATACGAAAACTTATGGTCAAATCCTGAGGTAACATCTCTAACTATTTCTAAGAAAACATTATCTAGTGCTGTGAAGGACTTTAATCTCGGTAGGACACTTCGTTCAGTTTCACCAACGAGCCTGACCGGTGCCTTCCTGAACTATAAGTCTATTTCCAGCTTCAAACAAGAAATAGATGTAATCCAGCCTATGTTAGCAAAGAAGCTGTATTTACAGTTTAGATTTGGAACATTGCCCCTTTATTCCATGACTGATAAGTGGACGGGGGGCCCGGTACATCCTTGCCCCGGCTGCAGAACCAAAAACAAAACGATTTTGCATGTTACCCTCTTTTGCCCAGCTTATTCACTTATACGGAGAAAGTGGATAATACAGCTATGCAACAACCTGGGCATTAGGGACTACCTAGCATTTTTTAGGATTCTGAAGTCTGACACAAATCCATTAATAGTGTCTGCCATAACTAAGTTCCGGTTTTCTATGTGATTCACTAGAAGGAAATTACTTACCTAACGTTTTAACTGTAGAGACATGAGAAATAATTGGTTCAACAAACGCTATCTTAATTTCTTTTTAAAATTTTAAAACCTATGTAAAATTTTTACAGTTTTAACAAAATTGTCTTCTCCCTTTTGATCCTATATGATGTATTTTAACACTTATAATTATCAATGAACTGTCGGAAAATGGAAATGTATTTTTATGTGCTTTGATGGTTACAACCAAACCGAAATAAAGTTTATTGAATTGCAATAGTATATTTAGCGGAGGATTACTTTTTAAAGGTGGCAATGCAAATAGCAACCAAATATTACTATTTGTTTGTCCGCTGGCTAAATAGTAAAGATTCTGTACTGTTTGGCATGGAGATGTGCAAATAGCAAGGACACTTCACTATGTATCCTACTGCTGGCTAAAAAGCAGAGATTATGTACTGCTTGGCCAGCAGTCTTGCAAATATCAGAGAAACATTACTAGTTACCTGGTGTGTGGCTAAATAGGAGATATTACGAATTGTGGACGCTGGATGAAATAGTAAAGATCCTTCAATATTCATAAGGACTATAGCTAACTAGCAGACATTAAGCACTATCTGTCCAATTCCCTTGAAAATTACCAGGAATCTTCACTCTTTAGCTGGCTGCTTCTAAAATAGAAGACCTTATGAACAATCTGGCCAGCAGCAATGCAATCAGCAATAAACTTCATTATTTACCTGGCCACTGGCTAATTATTAGACATTACGTGCTATTTGGATGGCTGTCCAACCGTTACCGTGCCAAAGCCTAAATAACAAAACGTATGTAATGTTCGGAACTAGGGAAGACCTGGCTAGGCAGTTTGAGGTGGACTGTTCCCATGAGGCAGAGGGTCAAGATTGATTTGCATATAGATGTGTCTGAACTGGGGTGGAGAAGTGAGCTAAAGAACGAATATGGATTCAACCCAGATCTGTGACTGGGAGTGAGTGTATGAAAGGTTTCAGTGCTCTGTCCATGATCCCCTTGTGTTTGCTCTGTTCAGCCAGCAGTATGTGCAATTTAGTCGCCAGCCCTGAAAATAAGAGACACAATTCAGCATTTATCTGATTAATATGTAGAGAGATGGGATTTTATATTATTATGCCTAGCACAGATATTAACAGGCACTTACCAAAAATGGATAGAACATAATTCCCATCCATCTACTTATGAAAATTAGTGCTAAACTAGCTTATTTGCAAATTTGCACTTAAACAGCGCCAACCTATAGGCCTACCAGTCCTATTAGCCACCTAAGAGAAAGTCTGAATGTTTCCTAATTAATTTAGAAGACATAGCACAGAATCTGACTTTACTACACCAAGGGCCGAGAAACAGCGACTTGGGAGGCACAATCTGGAACTGTGACATCCTCCACAAATGCTCCTTCAAATTTACATGAAGAGGTGCCTAATAGGAAAGATGGGTGAAGCTGTTTACTGTTCTATAGCTGTTTACTTGCTCTCACTGACAAAGTCATGGGAATGTACCAGGGCTGTATACAGGATTACTAAAAGGCTCCACATTATTTTAAGACCTTTTTCAGTATTGAGTTTTCATGCAAAATATCAGTACATTCTGGAATTAGTAATTATGATTGAGGACAATTCACAAATCAGACTGAAACATCTGAAAACAATGACTTGTAAAAAACAAAGACCAGAACTGACAAAGTTTTATCCCAGTTACATGGTGATATGGTGTCATCTGATATTTGTGGTGATTATTTCAAAACGTGATCAAGTTGGTTTAATGAAACTCAGCAGCCAGGAGAGAATCGACAGAGTAGCTTCTGAAGAAAGTCTCTCCCGGCTGCAACATTTAATTAAACCAACTACTTCCTGTTTTGCCAAACGTCTCTTGTCATTTAATTTTTTATGTAAATTCATATCCGAGTAACATCTTGGCGAGCCAAATAGGAGAGATTGGTTTATCAAACCCGAATGCTGCCCAAGGACAAATACACCTGCCCAAATGGATTCACATTTGGTCAACAAGATTAGTGAGCAGGTGCCATAATCGAATAGAAGTTCTGCTGAATCCACGGGGCAGACGTCCATCCGGAGGCTCCTTTGATTGGTCAAGCAGCTACATCTGATCCTTAGTCCCAGCATGTGGTGTGGCAAACTAGGTCAAGCATGTAGATCACTTCTCCTTAGTCAGCACGCTTCAGAGGGTAAAAATCGCTTGAGTTTTTCCTCTTAAAGTGTTGAGTGTTACACACCTGGTACACTCAGGCCCTTGGTGTGCTTTATAAGGCCAATTATTTATTGTGCGTGAGCCGCTGAGTGATTCTTGAGCAGTCTTTCACTTGAACCGTTTAGCGTGACACAACTGGTACACTTAGGCCCTTGGTATGTTATATAGGGTCATCACCTTTATCTTATTCTTTTCTTAAATGAGTTTTCTTAGGGATTGTCTGTTTCCTAACACTGACAGTGTTGAAAAGAAGTGAAGAGGTGGAGTTTTTCGCTTGGACAGCTGGGCATTAGGCAGACAATGCACAGGCCCCTGGGTGAGATTTAGGGTGTACTTCGGATGTTAGAGAAACATTTGGACAATGGTGAATAAGGTGTAGCATGTGTATGGCCATACAAGGACAATAATTGCCAGTTTTTTTCTTTTTCTCTACACAAATATTGCTAGTTTTGTCCACTGGGCCGGTAGTGACAGACTATCGGGCTTCCTTAGCTCTTTGTATTACATGAAGTATTCCCTCTACCCAGGCTGTAGGCGCTAGGAAGGGGTTATGATCTTTTTGTGGACAAAATAATAATTTTGTCTGTCAACATTTTCTCTTAGATTTTCCATTCATGCATTATTGATATTGCGGTGCTGTTAACAATTTTCAATTGTGCATTATGTCTAAATGTAATGTCATGTTAGTGAGTTCATGCATTTATGAAATAATAACTATTATCCCACAAATTAGAATTCCATATTTGCAGTTTCCCTGTTCAAAATCAACTTGTACTGTTCTGAACTAACCATTGCACTTTGTTACAATTGTTATTATTACATTGCATTTGTCTTTGTTGAATTGTCAAATGTTTTGGTGGCATCACTTTTTATAGAGCTCATAACCAGAATATTGTTTTAAGTACAATCCCATGCACATAGTTTCTCCACAATCAGAGTAGAATTTGTAAATATTTAAAGATGTCAAGACAATCAAAAGTTTGTGAAATCCTTAAACAAGTTTCCTAATCCATCATGGAGACTCCACTAGACCACATGCAAGATAGATTCCTCAGGTAGGCTCGGAAACCAGAGAAACACTGCAGTGAGTGGCACGCCCATACCAAGACATTCGCATTTCCCCGGCCTGAAGGGGGAACATTCAATATCAACATCATAGAACACTCAAAGACACACATACAGACTGGGTATACTGGACAGAAGAGGGCTAAATGAGAGGCCCTACTTGAACTATAGGCCATCTTCAAACAGGTCAGTCCTACAAGACTATCCCCGAACTCGCAATCGAGGCATTTGTACCTCCGCCACCAAACACCATGGGGGAAGTGCACTCTCTGATGCCTGCCCTCCTAGCCGCCCCTGTTCTGGTTTACACCAAGCCTGCGGTGGCGGGGCCCAGTGGACAACCCACGAAGCAGCAAGCCACCAGACTCAGGGTAGGGAGACCACTAGGCCTACCAACCCAGGCAGAGCCGGACTCCTCCCATTGTGGCTCTAGGCTCCCTCTACATTCATGAAGCACCAATGGGATAAGGATCATATATTCTTACCCACCCCTCTGAATGCCCTAGAATCAGTGGAAAGTTCATAGCAGTTCTTGAAGAGGATACCATGAGTGGAAGGGAAGATAGGGGTCTCAGCCCACTGAGATCAGACACTCAGGGCGGACACTGAGGGCAGACACTGAGGGCAGAGCCATATGATATATACCCCCAGGGTATGCATAGGCTGTGGAGGAAGCATCAGGGAGTGAGGTTGAGGTCAAAACGATACCTAGAAGAGCAGCACGCAGCACAGAGAGAAGGTAGCGTCCCAAGTGGGAGTTACATGAGAGGCATGAGCTAAGGTTAGAGAGAGAAACAGCTCTCAATTGAGAAGCCCAACAGAAAGAGAGGTCAACTCCCCCTCCCCCGAAGGAAGCCAGAGCTAGGTCCTGAGTTCCACCTGTGGATGAGTCCGGGGAGGAGTCAGGAGAAAGGCCCCTAACCGAAACACACAGTCCACCCAGTCATCTGCGTAAGAGAAGGGTCGAAAAAGAGATAAGAAACCAGGAGAGCTTAACTGAAACACAATTAAGATGAAGGAGGAGCTGAATAGCGCCTCTGTGCGAGTACCTGAAGAGTGAAGACAAGGGCACTCGTCGCTCCCTCCGAACGCACCCATCAGGTAAATTGTCACCTAGAGCAATAGTATTCAGAGGCCTTTAGTAACCTTTTGCCATCTAGTGGCCTACTGCACCAAAAAGAAGCACCAGCATATTAGTCCCTAGCCAGAGGAGCGATCCTTCGAGCTGTTGCGGAAGACAGCATCCAGCACGGGGTGGAGATCCACAATGGAACTACACCTACAAGCAGGAAAGCCAGAGACAATGGGAGCGCTACATTGGAGGGAAACTGACGGGGCTGCTTCATGCCAAAAAATGTCTGCTACTACAGAATGGTGTGGCAGGGACCATTTATGTACCTTGGGCACAGAAAGACAAAGAAGGGCTCCGGAAAAAACTACCCCATTGATGGACGGGCAGGAAAGTGAATCTCATTCTTTGATAAAAACATAGCAGGTATAAACGTAGCTACAGGGGACATCAAAAGTCTGATCAGCAGCCTCATTAGGGAGCAGACTGACATGGTGTTTTCCCAAGCCCACATTCCCAAAGTCACGCTGATCAACAACAAGAATGATGGGTCCGCATTTATCTCATTCCGATATCAGATCTGAAGAGGCCTGAGGGAGTTATCTTATGACCATCCAGACAAAGGAGGACTGATGGCAGAAAGCAGAAAGCCTGGGGACACTATGACTGATTTTCTAGCTAGAATTAGAGAACGATGGTGAAAAGAGACAAGACCTCCCTGGACGGGCACGGGTCCCCAGGATACATTCTTCTACAATATTCTCAAGAAGGGACTTCCCACTGAGTTAAAGACTGGACTAGATGGTGTAGTAGGGCTAGACACCAAACCCTGGTGAGAAATACAGACCCACATTTTACACTACGATCATAAAAGACAGGAGAGAGACAGGGAAAAGCAAGAGCAGGCCCAGAGAGACACCACAAAATTCGTCTAACAAAAGCTGAAAAAGACTGCCCCTGAGGGGGCAGCATTGGTCCCAATTGTCCAGATGGCACCAGTCATCTAAAGGAGCTCCACCTCCGGACTGCAGGGGATATCCACAGAGTCCAAGCAACTTAGGTCAGGGAAGCTGGTTACAACCCGGCCTCATAGAATGCCACTATGGCTACAGAATGGGCAACATAGCTAAACAGTGCCACCTGAAAATATACCATGATCAGAATGGAATAATACCAGGACAGCCCCCACAGAGCATCCATCCCCAAAACCAAACCCAATGCAACGCAGCTGTGTCATGCAATCAGCCCCAAGGAAATCATACTACAGTCACTCTACTGCAACAGGGGAAAGTGGTTGGCCGAGCACAGGGCAACCGTTGTAACAGACAGGAAGCCCAGCCCAGCTGGGACCAGGGTTACAGCCATGGCAAATTGGGTGTGACAATCTGGGGTGGCAATGCCCTAGCGCAATCACAAAGTACAAACACGCCGTAGGTCCAAGCCCATCCCCCAAAGTGAGCTATCCCCTTCACACCGCCCCCGTTGCATTTCTTTACCTGCACTCACAGCCAACATTAGGGCCACTTCACTATGTTGACCAGGAGTTCATTATAGATATTCGCTATCCAGTGCCCACAGGGGACTGTACTCCCACCGCTGTCAATCCCCCGGGGTGAGGTTGACTGACCATGTTGTGGGGGGAAGAAAGTCTGACCAGGGTGGCCCACAACAGCTGCATACAACAGGCACCAAGGTCCCTTCGCCCAAGACACTAGGGCATGACCCAGGTCAAAAGGACCCCATTCTTCAACATTTTTTGAATGGAGGCCCCCTCTTTGTTTCCATACGAGACAACACTCCAGTGCCAAAGTTAGGTTTTCCGTGCACTTCAGGTGTTGAGGTGACCCATAGAACTCCGTACTTCATGCACCAGTATGGCACCAATCCATTAGAGAAATTCATCCGAGCAATCATCCGTTTCAATCCATTACTCACAGCATGACAAGACCCCACCATGCACCTGACTCACATTGTAAGCAAGACATTCTGACTCCTCCTTTCCCCTAATGCTTTCAAAGACATCAAAAGTCTGCTCATCAGATCATGCCCATTCAAAGCAATGGGAGTAGCTTGTCACTGCGTAAAAGCCCTTGATTCCTGCCAAGAAGGGCAGACCAAAAAGCATCCTAGATCCGAGGGAGAGGAGAGAGACATGAGGTAAAGGGTTTCCATAGATGACCTATGCAGACCCCAGCACTAGGTGCATTAATAGGCCCGCCACCGCACGCAGCTTGTCGAATATGACACACAGGACCTCATGAAACATTATCCAAAGAAGAAACAGGCCCAATCCCAGTCATGGCCACATCCGATTCATGGGTGCCACAGAATAGCTTCTCAGCGACCATGCGATCCCAGTCCATAGGGAATAATCCATCGGGTCTTAGTGTTACCCACACCGGGTGGAGCACACAAGACTTTCAGTGAAAACACAGCATACAAACATGATTCCTGCCATCCCCCTGCAGTACTGTAAGGGCGACACAACTGACCTCCTGACTAACTCTGATAGTCTGAGTTAGAAACAGCTTCACCCAAACCACAGGTAAACTCAGTATCCCAAATCTCCAAACGTTCCAGATGGAAGCCGCAACCCAATAACTCAACCCCATCAGATGCCACGTACAGACACGAGAGAAGCGCACGACTCAATAAAAACATCAACCTAAAAATTAACCATCCATTATCACTCAAAGTTGCATATAACCATGCAGGACAAAGGGACACTCCTGCACCTGTTAAACAACACAACTTTGACCAAAACAGCCCACAGAGGAAAATTACTGTTTCAACCATAGCATGGAGAGGGGAGTATAAATAGCACTAAACTAGCTTAAACTCACCATTTCCTAAAAATGCTAGTGCTTCCTTCCTTCCAGCACCCCACTAGAAAATATAACTCCCACTGGAGCCATAGAGTGTTTCTAGAAAAAACTGCTTAACAATATGTTTTTCCAAGCTAACCTACACCCCACAGCTCTTATCCTACAGGTCTGTGATCGAGCCGCAAGGGCACCATCATTGCCACGGTCTGCCGCCCCTTCAACCAAAGCTCCATAAGGACTACAACAGGGCCAACCGCTCATGAATCCAGACTACAAATTGACTTTACAACAGCATTTTTTAATTAAGAAGACTCTTTTTGCACCACACCAAGACAAGACATGCCTGGGCACCCAGACGACAGACATCTCCCCTGAAGACCATCAAACAGCCTACAAATGTTTTTTAAGTTATGTATTTATGTATTCCTGTAAACTCTCTGTTTAGCTTGGGTGCTCTTGCGCCCCTCTGGAGCCATAACTTACAACTATGCTGAATTAAACGCTAGCATTCTTCCCTTCACGTACTACACATGCAATCCTACACACCACCGGTATCAACATATGACTGCATTGGGCACTCAAACCATGTAAAGGTCATGTTACATATGTTCACTGAAACCCTACTCTGTAGGAGCAGACAAGCTTTACTTCACCCAAGAGATAGCCCCCAAACAAGGAAAATGCCTCATCCACCTCTACATATGCAGGGTCAGGGCCAAGATTCAGCCCAATAGAGTAGAACCCTGTAGAGCAATAGTAAACATCACCTGGTACGATTTCCAACTTGACAGCACTGTAACATTTTACCAAACCTAGGGACATCCAAACTGATGTAGACAGGATGAGCACAGGGGGCACAGTAGGGGAGGATACTGTTAGACAAAAGAGGTTCTTGGAGGTAGCAAGTCCACCGCACCAGTGCACAAATTCATTCAATCCAGCCTCCATCTGCAGGCCCTGAGTGGCCCTTAACGTATTGGGAACAACTTTTTTAGTGACAAGTGGTCCCGGGCATGGAATTCCAGTGCTGGGCCACCCACCTCGATCATGCTATAGGAAACATGTCTCAAGGGAGAGGATCAAATGGCAGTATAGATGCACTGTGTCAGGAAATCTGGGTTACCAAGAATAATAGGCACACATGGTTGGAGGGGAAGGGGCAACCTGTGATTGTACGGAAACTTACACTGTATTCCCTGTGATTCAGAGGCAAAAGAACCATACCACTTGGTTATAATGAGAACTGTGATGTAGTAATGCATATACTGGATCTGCAATGGGGTACCTCCAGGTGGATGGATTTCTACTGGCAATGTGGTGAACTTGCCTATACTCAGCTTGTCCCCGGATGGCAGAGCCTCCACAACCTCATGACCATACACACCCCAGATCTGTCTAAGTTGTCTCAACATCTGCTCCAGAAGAAACCAACTCTGTTGCATAAAGTTAGAAGAATAACTGCTGATTATTTTGGCTGGGCTCAGTACAAGCACATTAAAGAATAATTTAGCCTGTTTTCACAGATTCAAATTAATACAGGAGGGTCCATACCCTACTTTAACATGCAAATAAAGGTGAATGCCCACTGGTTACTAATAACCCGATCAGAGATTCTGAAAATGATTAACAGCACTGAGCTTGGCCTAAATGCTATCAAGGAAGAACTGAGACTCATCCACCTTATGGTGATGAAACATCAGTACATTTTGGACTTCATGACCGCGATGGAGGGTGGGGTGTGTGCCAAGATTGGTGCTTCCGATTGTACTTTTATTCCTGGAAATGACCTTGAGAACAATACTCTTGCTCTTTCATCCAAGCACTACATCATCTACAAGCTGACATGAAGATGGAGGAGGTGACCCTGAGCAGGACTGGTTTCATAATATTTATTTTCTTGGCTCCCCCATTGGTGTACAAACTATTCATGTCACTACTTTCAGTTTTCGTTGGTGTATTACTGTTGTGTGGTTTCTAACAAACGTGGAGTTCCCTGCCATAAAAATGTAGTCCTCAAGTAGGCAGCATGCAAATAGTTAGGGAAAGGATAACAGACACTGCAGCAACACATACAGTATTGAATAATGCAACTGTCATGACATATGAGGGTGATGAACTAGTAGTGAATTCAACTTGAGGGGAGAATGTTAATATCCATGAATACAATGTCATTGCACAACATGATATATGCAGGCCCAACTATGGCAATACCGATACATGCAATGTCCATGCACATCATAAAATGTGCTCAGACAACAATGTTGATATTTAGAAACAATGTAAATGTATGAGGATGTTGGTAAAAATGATATCAATGTCCTCCATGCTAATTGTCCACAATTTAGTAAACTCATATCATTGCTGTTCAATTCAACAAAGGTGACCTCCCCCTTAACCTTGAGTCAGAGATACGTGGTCAGACAGGCCATGCAACCCAAACCAGAGCCTACTGATTGGCAGGTCACAGGTGAGGTTACACTTAGCCCAAAGACAAATGCTCACCCAGGGAAAACCCTGATCAATCCCACAAATAGACAGTTATACCACGAACGGGTCTGAGGAAATTGGCCCAATAAAACATATTTGGCTAAAGGAGCGTGTTCTCAAAATACCACAAAGATAGATGCCACATGCAGATAGGAACACTTAGCCAATCCGGCACAGCATGCACACCCCACGTAGTGATCGCGCGCTCCCCACGCCAGGCATCTGGATACATATACACTGACCCACACTAGCTCTCCCCGAGATCAAGAGCCACCTGTGTCCCTCTTATCAGATGGTTGTCCTTGTTGTTTATGTGTAGGCCAAGAATGCCAGATTTGTTTATTGTACCGCACGAACGATATAAATGGTTAGCCAAAACTTCTGCACAGTGAGAGACTTTCTTTACTAGGTCAATACTCTCCCAGTCACTGCTTTTAATTAAACCAACTAGTTCCTGTTTTGCAAAATGCCTCTTGTCTTTTCATTCTTTAAAGTAAATTCATAACCGAGCAACAAAACGGTTGCTTATGGCTTCCATGCAAGTCATCAATGCAGAATAGATGAGAGGCTTCATTCCAATATCAAGGCAGAAAGAAGTAAAAATATATATAGTTATAGAGATATAAATAAAGCTAATCTACCTCTGTTTCTTATTTAAATGTTTTGTGATGATCCATCAAGTATGTGCCACGAAAAAGGGGGGTCCAAAACATTGCTATTCCATCGTAATTCCCATAGGAAATGTTGCTCTCCAATACAGAAAAAATGACAGAACATAATTACACCACATTTGTCAAAAAGTTAGAACTTCACTCAGAAAAGGTGCTTTATGCGGTTTTGTGTAAATCTATTAATCCATTATCATGCAATTAGGTGATTGGCATACTGGGTATCCTGGTTCTGGTGGCAAAGATTTGTTCACAGCAACAGTCAATCTATCTGACGAGGGACAAAGCTCTTCAAGTTAAGTTTTATTAGGAGGCAATACTATATACTGAAAAGCACCGCCGAGCATATTCTGAGTTGCCTGTCTAATGCGTTTTTCCATGGTGGTGTGCCTGGCATGGAAAGGGTGGCAGGGAGGAACTAAGTGGGCCCTAACCCCCCTGTTCCTGCACAGTGTGGCATGTATGCTATACCAGGCAGGAACGTGCTGCAGGTGCTGTCACAGCAGTGGGCTGCATGTTAGGCTCTCTTATGAGCCTAACAGACCACAGTCATGAGACTGCTGATTCAGCGTCCATCTGCCATGGATTACAATGGTAACTGGGTGGGCAGGTGCACCACAGCTTTGGTGGTCTTCCAGCGGAAGGCATGGTGGGGCGCCACAACTCGCAATAAGGCCCTAAATGTGCTACTTTACAGACATGCCTAGATAGTATTTCAAATGGAAAGTGAATGATAAATCATATCCAGAGAGAATATGGCAAAAAATAGAACACAAATCTTTACAATACATTACTTGGTGAACATCAATTGAAACCAATTGCATTAAAAATGATTTCTTGAAAGTACGTCACACTGTTCTGAATGTGCAACATATGCACACACAGAACATACATTGCAATACTGATCTGGGGTTTGCCCGTATAAATATGAAAGACACAGGACAAAAATATTCTTATTCCAAATACCTGTAAACGAAACTGTTGGTTCAACGTTGTGGAATAAACGAAGCGATTTGAACCACACTCTTTTTATTACACTTTTGGAATCCGTAAGTCAAAAGATATTTATTCTTCCCCACCTTGTCGTCAGCCACAGATAAACTGAAGAGAGAATGGTTATACATGGGGTGTAGGTATTTGTAACGTAGAATCCATCACCCAATCAGAAAGCTACATTTGTTAATTTTTTTACTGGAAACACTTATTATTAGCTGAGCCTAATGTTACCTCTCTGAACATGGTGTGCTGAGTTCACGGATCCACTGCGAAGCCCCATAAGCAAGTTTTTCCATATGACGCTTATGTGTCAGGAATTGTAGATCCATTGTAGCACATAGCACAGCTCTCCGTGTGAATTTGCAACATAGCCGGCAAATACCCTTCGAAAGAGTAAAGGGAGAGTTAGGCTATTAACATCTATTCCTATTCTCTCATTTCCAAATTAAATCTGTATCATAATGGGTCAACCCATTTACTTGTTTTATTTTCAATATGTGTGCAATCGCCATTAAATCCTTCACCCACCGCCCTTTCCACAAGCCCAGTTTTCATAGTAACAATTCCTTAGAACCAAGCTCCAGGTGAGAAGTTTATAAAGCGTAGGTTGCTCTGTAACTCTGTTAAACAACGTAATTGGAAGTCACCATATACAGAAAAAAATATAGCCCTGTTAAATCCCAGGAACAGAAAGTATTTTCTTTCTCCTTATCAGAGCAAATAATTCAGATAGCAGGTATTGACTCCCTAAACTACAACACAGCAGTACAACTCCAGCTAACCATGAGTTGTGCTGGGGTTTTTCCCTATTTCTCCTCACTATCAAGCTCTTAGTCCCTCCATAGCTACATCATGGTTAGAGTGTGAATTGTGGGACACAGCTTTGTATTTTGGGTGAGGGAGCATGCCAACAATTGTGGCATTGACAAAGATGTTGGATTTCCCTAAGTGGAAATCACTTGCATTGGCCATAGAATTATGAAATAGCATCATTTGTTGCCCTGGCTTGTGAACATTTTGGGTTGTGAGCACCCAGACCTCATGATTGTGCACTGTGGTGGCAATGATCTGGGCATAATCACAAATGTTGCATTTGAAATCTAAAGTAAGGAGACATTGGCACAATTGATGGCTCTCTTTCTCCACACTGCCTTTATCTTTTCCAACATATGTCAAAGCCAGAATTAACAGTGGTCATTTGCACTTTCTCCATAGACTGAGTGGCATGTTAATAAAAACAAGTCCAGCATTTCTCTGTGATTATGGGACTGGCTTCATTTACCACAGTAATATCCATTTTGACAGCCAGCAGTGTACCAAAAGGGCAGAGTCCATTTCTCAGTAGAAGGTAACCAGATCTTCCTTAATAATATCAAGGATTGCATTCAGTTCTACCTATGAGCATGCAAAACACACTATATACACAAACGCTCTTTTCAAAGCCACCCATTAAACAAATATTTGTATTTATTTTTCCAAAACATAATTTTATTGTATTAACCAAACCTGTGGATCCCCCCCAAGGCCAATTACCAGTGATATAGCATGATTCCAGCTAAATAAAGCATTGCGGTGGATCTATGGATCCAATTAACATTTTGGAAAAAATATATTTATTGTTTCACAAGTGGGTCTGGAGCAGTGTGTAGAATAGGTTGCCTATGTGTGTGCACAAAAGTATGTGTTCTGGTGTGTGAAAGTGTGTGTCTGAAAAAGCAAGGGTGTTTGTGTGGTTGTGTGTCTCTCTCCTTGTATGGGATTGTGTCTATGTCTGCATGTAGTTATATGTCTCTCTCTTTGTGTGAGTGTGAGCATAAGGGTGTGGGAGTAGTTGCATCTCTGTATGTACATGTGTCATGTGTTCTTTATGAGGCCCATTGTAGTTTTCCCTATGTTACCCTAAACTGTGCAAGACACAGGCCCCATTTGCTTTCCGCACATTACTATTTGAACATATTTGCTTTTGTGCCACGTTTTATTTTCACACGTAATCTAAAGAAGTTTTCTCATTCTGTTCTTTCCTGGGATTTAGCCTGAACACAGTCGACAAAATCAAACAACAATGTCCCTTTCTTATTTTGTTCTGGGCAGGCACCTGCACCTAGACACGACACAAGAATGAAGCTGTTGTTTATGAGCATGTACACCTTTGTAGTATAGGTATGCATAGCAATATAACAGAGAGAGAGAGAGAGAGAGAGAGAGAGAGAGAGAGAGGGAGATAGATATTCCCTGAGAGAAGATCACAGCTGTATCTGAGATGTAGAACTTCCATTTGTTCCACTATTATTCCCAGAGATCATGCTGTCTCATCATATTGAGTCTGTAGAATGGGAGGAGGGGTTAGGCTACTCTGTTTTGTAATATGATTGGGTGTTTCATAATACACAGTTTACTGTTGATGCTGATGGCTATTTTGCCAGGCATTTTTTTCCTGATTGCAGTACGTATACTGCATTCTAGAGCATAATAGTTTAAATAAACATTTCATACTTCCTTTGTGACTCTGTCTTATCTTATTGTGGAGGAGCACAAGTGTGTAGTGAAAGGGAATGTTCTGTTACCCTGATCCATCCCTGAGAGGGTCGGGAGTGTGGTGTGCTAGGGTGTCTATTCACTTGCCTCCCTGTATATGAGTAGATGGGCAAGTGATACACTATAGATAGTTGGACTCAGGCTCATGGTACTGAGGTGATACAGAGACTCATTTACTATTTACTGATGTTAGATGGACCCAAGCATAGTTTTGTCCCTGAGCAGAATCCCAGCAAAACATATATGAAGGAATTACAATGGAAAGGTGCATTAGCCCATGTGTGTCTGAATGTATGTGTGGGGTTATATGTTACTGAGTGTGCATGTGACTAAGAGTTTGTGGGTATTTCTACATGTATGTTACTGTCCATATGGTAGTGTCAGTATCTCAGCATGGGGTATATGTGTAGGCATGTTTATAACTGTGTATATATCAACTTATGAGTGTGACTGTATGTGTGTTTGTGTGTGGATGTCTAGATCCGTATCTAAATTTGTGGGTGTACCAGTGTGTATGTGAATGTCTATCTAGACAGTTTTGTTTGGGTGTTCCTGTATGTCAGAGTAGAATTGTATGTGTCTTCATGTGAGGTTCTGTGACTGTGTGCATGTGTGTGCACTTGACTGTGTGCCTGAGTGAAAATTTGTCGTTGGCGTGGTGTGTTTTAATGAGCATATGAATGTATGGTGTATATGTGTATCTGTCAGTATGTTTAAGTGGATGGTGTACATGTCTATGAGTGTGCTTGTATAGGAGTGTGGATAGTTGTGCAAATGTGTGTGTGAATACGGGGTTGGGTGAATGTGAGAGAGAGCATGTGTGTGTGTGTGACTGTGTGTGTGAGTGTTTGAGGTTGTGTTGAGTGTTTGAGGTTGTGTGTTTTGAAAGTGTAGAGATATAAACATGTGTGTGTCAGTGTGCATGTGGGTGTGATAGGGTTTTGTGCAAGTTTGTGGTGGTGTATGTGTGTGGTTGTCTGATGTTTCTGTGACAGTGTTGAGGTATTGGTTGTGTTTGTATGTGAGTTATTGTGCGGGTGTATATGTGTATGGCTGTAAAATTGTGTTGGTGTATGGGTTAACCAGTGGTTGAGAAGCTTCTGCTGATCGTGAGGTGTTCCTGCATGCTGAAACCTTCACCTACAAGCTATATGGATGACTGTGTGTGAGAGGTTGGAGTGTGTGTGTCTGTGTGTGTGTGTGTGTGTGTGTGTGTGAGACTATATGCTTTTGAAATTCTGTGGTTGTGTGTATCACTGTCTGTGTGTGTTGTGAGAGTGGCTGTGACTCTGTGTGCATGTGTAGAGACACCCTGGACACCGCCCACCCTTCAGCGATTCCATTAACTTCATCCCACCCCATGCTATTGCCTCCACAGACCTTGGTGACCTCCACTTTCACCTGGACAACTCCAATGACAAAAACACCTAGTCTCTGCTTGACAACCTCGCCACTGTCTGACTCAAATAATGGGTCACCTCCCCAACCCACTCAACTGGACACAGGCTCAACCCCCATCTTCTCCGCCAGTAGCAACATCACCTTCAGCAACATCACTGAGGTCCTGTGGACCGACCACCGCTCTGTCCACTTCTTCTTCACTAAACCCACCTCCCACCACCACGCCCACCGCTACCCTCACAAATGTTGAAACAAGGTCACAGAGGAATAGCTCACAACCTACCTCAGCCAAACCCCCCTACCGACATCCACAGACACCAATACCTCAGCATGCAGCCTCCACCGATGGATCTCCAAATGTGCTCACAACCTGGGTCCCTTGAAGAAAGCCTCAGGCAAGTGACACCCCAAGTAACCCAGCTGGTTCTCTCCTGTCCTTCATGAGTCCAGATGCACTTGTAGACAGCTCGAGAAGAAATGGAGTAACAGCAAGACAAGGGAAGACAACGCATCCTTTAAAACAACTGCCACTGCACACCATTTGTCAAGAAATCGAGTCTGTCACTTCCCAGACAAGAATATTATAACCATGTTCAGGGAGAGTCTGTATCCTTTAAGATTCAGGATATCGCCGTACTAATTTTCTCTCCTATCTCTGAGTATAGGCCCCCACATCTGCTATATATAGTGGCACATTCTGGGGGGACCCCTGCTGGAAGCCGGATATTTGGATTGGAGTACTCTCCTTTGTACTAATATATAATAATACAATTCTATTATACCCCCTTTTTTCTGGACACTAGCGGATACAGATTTACATATTTATCACACCTGAAATCCTGAATCTTGAAGGATACAGGCTCTCGCTGAACATGGTTATAATACTCTTGTCTGGAAAGTGATGGACTCGATTTCTCGATGTATTGCCCTGAGGAAGTCGGTGGGTGATGCCCCCAAGACAAAATGGGTTGGCTACGTCAATGTGATAATATGAATCATCTGTGAATCACCTGTGTCTTTTGGAACTGATGAACTCTTGAGAATAAAGAAGAAGATTGATGTTGGACTAAAATGGCCCTATGAACTTGTTCTTTGATAATTGATTACATGTTTTTGCTCAGGATTGAGACCCAAGATTTGTAACTCTTTTTCTGTGAACCTGTGTCCACAAAAATATTTGGAAACTGGGTGGCCATTTCCCTCTCTTTCCTTTGAGCACCTTATTTGACATCATGATGAGCTTGCTACGCTGATGACTATGCGGAGACTCCAACCCAGCCACATTTCATAATTGTCACTTCAGTTCAGGTATCGATTTTGACAGGTCATCACACAACAATTTCATATACCTAACTGAATCACTGCAAATACAAACAATATCACTCCAATCTTTGTTGAACTTGAAAAGAACCCATGTGCAGCAGCATTCCAAGTGACACTGCGTTCCATGTTTTCCAAAAGTCTGGTGTCTGGTGTTAAGTTTTCACCACTATCCAGATGCTTGATGATAGCACTTTTTTCACATATACGTGTCACTATACCTTGCATTGAATGTTTAAAGCCTAAGGTGTTGGCAATTCACCTACTATCAATACTGACTCACTAGACACTTGGGGCTGATGAATCAAGGGCTTATACCCATTCTCTGTGGGTAAATACGATGGCAAATATCGGGAAAGATTCTTATGAAACCAGCTATTTTACTGATCAGTGAAAGAATCAAACGCAGGCAAAATATCTAATATGATTTTGAAATTTCCTGATTCTCCACAGTTTAAATAATCAAACAAGTCCTAAAACATGCTTCTAAACCCTGCATCTTTGGACCAAAGACCACAAAACTGAAAACCGCAAAAGGAAGAACAAACAATAGTTTAGTGGCACCCCTAAAAAACAAAAAACTCAAGCAGAATAATGTTAACCCAGTCTTTCTTCCTACTAGCTTGTATAAAAAAGTTACATTGTATTGGCCCTTTCAGGAAGAAAAAAAATGACTCCTTCACTTGTCTTTTCCTTTCTTTGAATGGCATTTATTTTGTAGTTGTAAAGGTGTTTTTTCAGTGTTTATATATTGACACTGGTGAGGGCTATTTCGCTTTCTGTGTTTTTTTTTTCAGTTATTACCATCGCCATAAACTCTTCCCACACCATCAACTGCTCCATCAACTCTGCCACCTTCCTGGAAGACGGGAAACACGTAGAGAACAACCCCTTGCTGAAGAAGCCCTCTCTAACCAGACGGACCTCAAGAACTTCAAACCCATCAATGCCACAAAGACTGCCCTCTTCGATGCCACAGACAACATCTGCACCCTCCTCAACCAAGGTGAAACTGTAGTACTCATCCGCCTGGACGTCTCGGCTGCCTTCGATAGGTCTTTCACCACACCCTATGGACAAGAATCCACAACACCAGAATCCGTGACAAAGCCCTGGAATGGATCTGCTCCTTCTTCACTGGATGAACAGAGAGAGTCCGACTACCACCATTCCACTTTGAACCCACAGAGATCAGCTGCTGTGTGCCTCAGGGCTCCTCCCTGAGTCCCACTCTCTTCAACATATACATGGCCCCCCTCACAGCAATCGAGAGGAACCATAGACTCAGCATCGTCTCCTATACCAATGAACCCACAGTCGCCATGACCAATTGCCACAACGGGATGAAGGCTATCACCACCTAGATGAAAAACAGTTGCCTCAAGCTCAACTCAGAGAAGACCAAATTCCTCATCATGGGTCCCACTCTCCGAATCTGGGATGACTCCTGATAGCCTGCAGCACTTGGACCCACCCACATCCACAGACCAAACACGAAACGTAGGTAAACTCATGGACTCCTCATTCACCATACGCCACCAGTTCAACGCCATCTCCACACCCTATGCTTGCTCTAAAAGATCTTCAAGTGGATCTTCACCGAGTCCAGGAGACGATCATCCACGTACTCGTCAGCAGAAGAATCAACAACTGTAATGCACTTTTTAGCTGCATCACCCAGAAATTCCTCAAGAAACTTCAGAACATTCAGAACAGCGATGTTGGACTCATCACCCACCACAGCCACATCAACGGCCCCCTGAGAGACCTCCATTGGTTCCCAGTCAACAAAATAATCGCCATCAAGCTCCTTGCACACACCTACAAAGCTTTATATGATGCGGGACCTGCATACCTTAACAACACTTCACATTCCATGTACTCAACAGAAACCTGTGTTCCGCCCAACTGATCCTGATTCTATTCCCACATATCTGCAAGACCACAGCCGGAGGAATATCCTTCTCCTGCCTTGCAGCAAAGACCTGGAATACCCTGCCTCTTGACCTCAGGCAATGACGTCACTGCCTCAATTCAGAAAGGACCTCAAGACCTGGTTTTTCAACTTAACCACAGCGCTTTCGGTAGACCAGCTATTTCCCCCATCCCCCCAGTGCTTTGAGACCCTTAAGGGTAAGTAGTCATGTTGTACAAGTCACCTAATTGATGAATTGATTGATTGTGTGTGAGTGGTTGTGTGTGTCAGAGTATGGGAGTATTGTGCATGTGTGTGGTTGTTTGGGATTCTTTGTGTGAGTTTGGGTGTATTTGGATGTGTTTCAGTACATGGGTGTATCTATGTGTATGCTTGTGTGATGTTGTGTGGGAGACTATGACTGTTTGAAGTTGTGTACATGTCTTTGTGTCTGTGTATGTTAGTGTGGTTCCAGAGGTGTGTGTCACTATGTACATTTGTGATTCTGTATCTGTCTATCACTCTGTGTATGCGTGTGTTTTTATGTTTTAAGGATGGATGTGACTGTATGTGTGGGGTGGTTGTTTGTGAGAGTATGTTGAGCATGCTGTGTGGTTGCGTGGGGTTGGTTCTATGAGAATGTAGCTGAGTGTGTGGGTACTTTGGTGTAGTGTGGGTGACTGTGTGTGAGACGTTGTCTACCTGTGTATGTAAGTGTGACAGTGTTTGGTTCTCTGGGGGGGGGTGAGTGACTTAAAGTACAAGATTGTGAGAGTGGCTGTGACGCCATGGGGCATATTTACAAGGGGATTGCACCACTGTTCAGTCACTTTTTTTATGTTCCGGTGATGCAATGCCCTGCACCAGTCAGACGATACAGCCTGCCACACTTCTGGAGGAGCATAACTTCACCTGGTACGGTGGTCACATAGCCTGGGAGGGATGAGAGTTGGGAGGAGGGTGAAAACCCCACAGGAATTAAGATGACACCACCACAAGAAGGCTGATATTCTAGTTAGGTAATTATTGCAACTGTGAACACTTATACACCGGGTGATCATGGTGGCTGAATTAAAAATATTCTTTGTCACAAACAGTCCTCACACTCTTCCCTAAAAAACCCAAAAGACATCCATATTCAAACTATACACTGAACTGTTGTCTCCACTTTCCTCCAAGGATTGAGAACAACTGGTGGTCCCGGCATACAATTCACCTGCAAGAGAGAAGTACATTAAGAAGAGGTCACAACTGTTGTATACAAAAATTTATAAAAATAAAGAAAGGACTCAAACAACAGAGCACATGTCTGAAGTCCTGCTTATTACATGGCATTAAGCCAATTTTTGTGGCTCACCGCCACTTTGTAAATATGCTTTCCTTTCACGCAGGTGTATGCGTGAAAGTATAGTGCAATGAGTGTTTTCTGTGGGTATCCCACAGCAACACCCATTGCTTTTAGACGCTGCCCTAGATTTACAAGGAGGTGTAAATCTGAGGCAGCGCCAAAAACTAATGCCATACAATAGCAGATACTAGAATGGCACAGCAAGGATAAATACTTTTATTTTATATATGTTTTGAAAGAGCAAATTTCCATTAATGATTGTTTCTGTGCAGGAATGTGTCCCTTCCGTACATAAACAATAATTAAATAATGGTGATTGGCTATTTCTATGTCTGCTGCAGAATGCAGCACACATAGAAGTAACAGAATGCCATTATTGATTGTTTATGTGCAGTTAGGGACTTTTTCCTGCACATAAGCAATTATTTCCCTGCAACGCAGGCACCCTTACACTAGGGCACAAGGGTGTCTGCATTGGTGCTAGGAAGCTATTTTTAGCACCAAATCCAGGGAAAACACAGGGTTGTGCTATGTTGTTGTAAATAAGAGGCATCCTTGTATTTCAGAAATGGCAGAGTGTGGTGCTGCAAAGTTTGCTAGAGCTCCGTGCTCCTTCACATTCTAGTAAATATGCCCCTATATGTAGCGGTCGTAGGCGATGGTGTGTTTAAGTGTGGTTGTGGGTGTAGTGTGGGTGTGTCTGTGAGTGTTACATATAGGGGTACAAAATATTTTTTCTGAAGAACAACATGAACAAAGTAAGTAATAAATAGATTGTCCACACAATATCATCAAATTAAGCATATTCTTCAAATAATTGATTCAAAAGTGAATCTCAGAAGGGATAGAGGGAAAAAGAGATGGACAGAAGGGGTCGACAGTTATCTTCAAACTCCGACGGTCGTTTCGGTGTTCGACCCTAGGTCTGGGTCTCACCTTCCTCAGGGCGTAAATGTCAAAAGAACAATGACCAAGGGACGTGCCTGCAATTTCACAGAACATAGAGCACGGCGGTAGCAGAAATTCGAAGGAAATGAATGAAAAACCGAGTCCTGGAAAAGACTGCTCAGGGCTGCGCGGCAGTGTGGCAAAGGATAAGGCGGTCAAATTGATGGGCCCTAGGTAAGAAAATGTATATATATTTCTCTGAATTGATCAAAGCTTACAGATTCCTCTCTGAACAGGTTACCATAAGGAAGGCGGTGCGCATCTCCATTGGCTTACCCTGCATCATCCTGGAGCCCAGCGACCAAGTCCTAATACGAAACTTCCATCGCAGGTGGAGAGACAGCAAATTTGAAGGGCCCTTCAAAGTAATCTTTTCGACTCCTACAACAGTCAAGGTCAAAGGGAAAGGGTCATGGGTACGCCTCGTGGACATTCGCTTGGACCCATCACTACCACCACCACCAAAGGCATCTCCATCACATACTTTTCCAACATGAACTTTGAACACTTTGGGGATAGAAGCATCCATAGGCATTCCCTGGCCATTGCGAACACTTTGTGGATAGGAGCTCCAATAGGGCTCCCCCGGACTTTACAATGACTCTTTCGTACCCAGACTGAAAACATACATCTATGTATTGTCTTTTGCCCATTGTGCTTCGATGTCTATTCAGCTAAGTATCACCGAACAGGAACAGGTCAAGTTTCAGTCATAGTCACTAGGTAAAGTGGTCCAGCATGAATCCTGGGAACTAACACATTTAACATACAACTTCACTGCATACAACTGCAACATCCCACATGCATTTCACAGCACGCTACTACATAACAAGTGGTATCAGCGCTTGACCTCAGTAGGGAGCCATATATCTACCAACTCCTGCTATGTTTCAGCATTGATAATTTTATAAGCCAGCTACCTAGATACCAATTTATTCCAATGCGGGGGTTTCACTAGTTTCAGAATCCTCCCGAGATCTGCCCTCGGTTTACAGGAGGAGACACTGCTCTGGTGGCGAATCCCATGGGGAACGGGGTTGGGATGAAAGAGCATGTAGAGTCAAAGATGCTCTTGAGGATCCGTGATTCTCGACTTCGCTTCGTACTCAGCCGCCATTTTGTGACAGCCGCCATTTTGTGTTGCCTTTACTCAGGCAGCACGGCAAACGGAGTGTTTTTGCTTTCCCAGCTGCTATGCACCCCTTCTGTTAAAAAGTAACCCCTTGTCCTTGTTCATGAAACCGATGTCAGGGTCTGGCCGAGTTTGTTAATCTATGTCTAGACTGATTGATCCCTGTCTTAGTTGACTGTTTGGGTCCCACCATTCTTCCATTACTTTATCTTATTTGACTGGCCTTCGCTATTCTCTCCTTGTATTCTCCTATTACACAACTATCCTTTGAAACACGCAAACACGTCCTGCCACCTGCAAATTGAATTACATTCACTAGTATTGATTAACTTGAGGGGAGGAGAGAACACGGGGTCTGAAAAGAGGGCGTATTCAAGATACTCGATAGGTTGTTTTCAAACTTTTCCTATTGGTCAGTTCTGTATGTTTTGGGAGTAGACATTGTAAATATGTGTATTATAAAAGATTGTGCGCCACGGAATGAAGTAGCAGTCTCCTAAGAATATACCTTCTGTACTTCTTGGGTAACTGTGCTTAGCTGCAGCTAATAAACCTGATTTTCTACGCCTAACAGAGTGTCTCGTGTCTCTGACTGACAAGGCAGGTGAACCCGGAGATTACAGGCGTGCCCTGCGCCGCTTGGCCCGTAAGGCCCGGTTCTCCAACTGGCGCCCAACGCGGGGCGACTTCAGTGGTAGCGGGTCAGCCCGAAGGTCGTGAGGAGCCTCGCAAGAAAATTCTGGAGGATTCGCGAACCACGTCAAGCGACCCCTGTATGTCAAAAGTGGACCGAAAGTCTTTTGCAGTGCGGCTACTCCTTTCTGACGGCTGCAGACGACTGCTGCCCTAACTGTCGCCCTGCCTTGTCCCTTTGGTGATGATTGGTATCGCGAGATGTTAGACGGACATCTGTTGGCGTACGAAAACACTTAGTTAAGTATTCGTGGGTAGCACCCACTCTTTTGTTTTCTTTTTGTTATTCGACTCATGCATTAGTCGAAGCCAAGGGGTAAGTACGTTTGTGCTGTGATCATTGTTGTAACCCCTTGAAGTTTGTGAACAATCCAGTTTGTTACGAAATGCCTGAGCTTAGTAAGTTTAAGAAATGTTGCTGTTTTAATTGTTCTCTTGTCCGATTCCTCCAGTTGGAACTCCCCGTTATAAGCTCTATTCGAAACATGGTCTTGTCCTATTATTTTTAATGAAACATGGATCCGATATACGAAGAAAGGTGGTGTTTTGCAGTGGCCACAAAATGGTAGCTTTGAGCCTGACATATTAGACAACTTAGAAGCAATTTTATTTCCCCGGCCGGCAATGTTTGATTCTTTCCGCCTATGGCGTAAAGAAGCCAAACAGGAAGAAATTAAACAGGGAAAAAGAGATAAGAAAGCACAAGATATGACGATTTTACTGGCTGCCCAGCAGTTTAGGAATGATGAGACTGACAAAATGATGGAAGTCTCAGACAGAAAGCATCGTATGGCAATAGATAGATGTTATCCTGTATTGCCTACTCCCCCACAGATTAAAGATCTTGACGAAGATCCCTTAATGTCCCATTTGTTGCGATTGCCTCCACCTTATGTGCTAGGTGCTAATGCACCCCCATTACAACCTGTCATCCAGCAACCTGTGGTTCAACCAGTTGTTCCGGTCCTTCCGCAATTGCCTCTTCCAGTATTTCCGCCTCCTCTACCACCGATTCCCGTTCCTGGGTCTCCTATGCCTCAGTCTCCATCCTCGGTTCCTCTTATATTTGTTAGCCCCCCTTCTACTCTGCTTAATACATTGTCTCCCGTTCTACTGTCAGATTCCCCCACAGCTCGAAGATGGTTGGTCGATACTGTCTCTGGTCTATTCTCCCCTCTCTTTGGATCTTTTAACTTGACTCCTGCTTTGTCTCGAAGACATTCTCGTAGTCAACTTCCAGCTACTGACGAACGAACTGTGTTGGATAATCTTGCGCGTAAATGGATCACGAGTGGTCCACAGTATAGTGTGCCCGATATCATGAGCACCTTTTCCCAGTGGGATGAGCCTAGACAAAGATATGCATTTAATGTCATGTGTGACACCCTTGTTAAAGGTTGGGAAGATATGGAATTGGGTCTCGCTCCCCAGGGCCTGTTAGATGTACAGGCTATGTTTGATAAGGGACTTATTGTGGGTTCTGAGGTTGAGAAGGCCGTAAGAACACTGATCGCTTTCCTGTCTTTACTCTCTTCCCAATCTCCTCTTGAACATGACCCTACAGTTAGTCCAAAAATGAAACATCATCCTATGAGAGAAGTTCCTCCAATATGGAGAGATGCGGTACCAGCTCAGGGTGCTAATCTGGCTATCCCTGCTCATTTCCAGCGTATATGGGTACATGTTCCCTGGAAACGATCTGAGGTCTTGGCACTTAAACAGTCTCTACCGGACCCTCGTAAGAATCCTGCTGGGTATTATAAAGAGCTGTCCCAGACTGTTCATGTGTGTGTCATGAATTTGGCCAATATTGATTTGCTGATGGGAAATGTAGTCCCACAAGCATTATGGGCTCGGATTCGTAAGGAGGACCATGATCAAGCTTTAGGTGGTGCGTGGGCTGCCATAATTACCGCAGAAGCAGCACAAGTAGGTGGTGCTAAACCCGATGCTTTGATTACAGAATTGCCCAGTAGTATCATTGCCTTAATGAAAATGATGATGCCTGCCCTACGTGTTAACTGGGATAAGTTAGCCGCGTGTAAACAGAAGAAAGATGAGAGTGTCTCTGATTTCTTTACTCATTTCGAGGAGACGTTCATTGACCATAGTGGTCAAGATATGAGTACTGAGGGTGGACAGCGATTATTTGTGGATACATTTGTATTTAATTTACTTCCAGAATTATCGCATAAGTTGAAAGACTCCAAGAGTTTGTGGGCCATTTCATCATCTGCACAGATATTAGCCACTGCTCAGTACTACGAGAATAGGGATAAGGAAGAAAAGGATAAAGTGGAGAAAAAGACTAAAGAGTTAAAAACGAAGGTTCTTTTGCAACAAGCTTATCCCCCTCGTTCTGCTCAGCATCAGTTGCAACAGCCTCCACAGTTTCAGAGATTGTTACAGAAACTGGCCCCTTTTGTTCTGCGACCTTGGCTGGGTCCTAATCAATGTGCCTGTTGTAAAGAGGAAGGTCATTTTAAGAATAGCTGTCCGGTTTTATTGCAACGTAATGGTGGAGTATCAGGGCCTTGAGGCCGTGGTGGTTTTAAGTCAACACCTGGGGGTAGTGGGCGAGGTGCGTTGTCTCAGGGACAGCGTTCTCTTCCCCCTCAGAATTCTATGAATTATTTTGATTCGCAGAATTTTCAGTCTGCACAATATTACAATGACGATTATTGTACTGAAATTGAAAATCGGGATTTTCACACTAGCTAGGACAGCCATGGACAAAGCAAGGGAGTGGTATCGGTTCCAGTGGATCAGAATGGGCCTTATGTTAACGTTGTTGCATTGGGTGTTTCAGAGCCATTTCTTTTGGATACTGGTGCAATGAGAAGTTCTATCATTCATTCCAAACTCCCTGGGGCACCTTTGTCTGGCTTAACAAATGTTTATGTAGGATTTTCTGGTGCCCCAGTTCGCAACCCGGTTTCTTGCCCTTTGCCCATCTTCATTGGTCCTTATGATTTGGAAGCCCCGCTTCTTTTAACGACTGGTTGCGGTGAGAATTTGTTGGGTTTGGATTTATTGAAACGTCTACATGCAACGTTGTATTGTTCCCCTTCTGGTGTACATCTTACTTTGGGTGATAAATTGATTTCTCCTATGTATTTGTCTAAGGATCAACTACAACTTGAATTGCGTTCACTTCCTGCTATGCTTTGGGCCACGGGTCCGAATGATGTTGGTTTGCTCAAAATTCCACCGTACGTGATTACTGTCAAACCTGATGTTCAATTGCCACGTATTCCTCAGTATAAGATTTCTAACGATGGCGAAAGAGCTCTGCTGGCTATTGTTTATGATTTAGTTCAGAAGGATGTTGTTGAAGAAACAAGAGGAAATATTTGCCATAGTCCTGTTTAGCCTGTTCTTAAATGTACTGATCCTTCTAAGCCTCCTGTATACCGTTTTGTGATTGATCTTCGAGAGGTCAACACAATTGTTGTCCCTCAGTTTCCTGTTGTCCCTGATATTACTGCTTTGCTCACAATGATACCTGCTTCGGCGGTTTGGTTTTCAGTTATTGATCTTAAAAATGCTTTCTTTAGCATTCCTATTGCTGAAGAAAGTAGGGATCTCTTTGGTTTCTCTCTCGGAGGCCAAAGTTTTCAATTTCAACGCGCACCTCAAGGCTATTGTGAGAGTCCCTCCATTTATAGTCAAGCTTTGAAATCTCAGCTTGATGCTTTTTCTTTGCCTCCAGGTGCTACTCGTATTCAGTATGTTGATGATTTGTTAGTGGCTGCTGACTCAGAGGATGTTTGTAAAGATGTGACTGTTTCGCTTTTACGACATTTGTCTGATCTACATCATAAGGTGTCACCTTCTAAGTTACAATATTGCCGCCAAGAGGTTACCTATTTAGGTCATCTCTTGTTGAAGGAGGGAAGGCGATTGACCCCAGAACGTATTCATGCAATCGCACGAATGTCTGTACCATCCACACAAAAGGAGGTGCGTGCCTTTTTGGGCATTACCTCTTATTGTAGACAGTGGACTCGGAATTTTTCTTTGTTAGCTAAACCTCTGCTGGCACTTACCCTGAAAGATACACCCCAACCTCTTCCTTGGACCGACGAATGTCAGAAGAGTTTTTCTGATTTACGTACTGCCTTGTGTTCTGCTCCTGTGTTGGGTACTCCAGATTATAGTAAGCCTTTCACACTCTATGTGCATGAACGAGAAGGTTGTGCATTGTCAGTTTTAACGCAACAATTTGGAGACAAACAGAGGCCATGTGCCTATTTTTCGGCTATATTGGATCCAGTAGCCAAGGCATTGCCTAGTTGTCTCGGAGCAACAGCAGCAGCAGCGATCTCTATTTGTCAATCTGCTGGATTGGTATTGGATCACACTCTTGTTTGGTATGGTACCACATGCAGTGGACACTCTCTTGAATAGAACGAAAACGCAGCATCTTACGAGTTTTCGTTTGTCTGGGTATGAGTTGACGCTTTTATCCAGTCACATACATATCAAGCGATGCAATGTTTTAAATCCGGCAACATTGTTACCTATCACAGAAGAAAAAGATACACAGGAACAGCATGATTGTTTTCTTCGTACAGAGGAAGAAACGAAAGGTAGAATAGATTTGAAAGACACACCACTTGTGGACCCGGATGGGATCCTATGGGTAGATGGGTCGTATTTCAAGCTTCCTAATGGCGATACGACTGCAGCCTATGCTGTTACCACTCTGCATACAGTAGTAGAAACTGCACGTATTGCACAGAATTCAGCACAAGCAGCTGAGTTGATTGCACTGACGAGAGCATGTGTGTTGGCAAAAGGAAGGAGAGTGACTGTTTACACCGATAGCCAATACGCCTTTGGCGTGGCTCATAGCTTCGGTCGTTTGTGGAAGGAAAGAGGATACTTTACTTTCCATGGGACTAAAATACAGCATGGTCAGTTGGTAACCGACCTTCTTGAATCACTTGCCTTACCTATTCAAATAGCAATTGTGAAGTGCAGTGCACATAAAAGGATCGCTGATGATGTGGGTCGTGGGAATGCTTTTGCAGACGAGGTAGCGAAGGAAACAGCGACAGATGTTAAGAGTAGTATGTACGTTTCAGGCCCTGCAAGATGGGTCAGAGAAGCAGGAATGTGTGAGGACACAGTGGAAAGTGTGAAAATGATTCAAGAATAGGCAACTGAGAAGGAATTGAGTAAGTGGAGAGAGAGTACGGGAATGTTGGACGTGACAGGGTGTTGGACGGAACTGTCAGAACACCAAAGTTGGCTGTTACTAGACGCCTATGTACTGCCTGTAGTTACTATGGCGCATGGTCCAGCTCATATCAGTGTGAAAGGAATATGTAAGCTTCTGGCTCCAGTAGGGCAGAATGAAGGTATTCCTAAATGTGCGGAGAATGTGGTGAAGCATTGTATTGTTTGTTTGATGCATAACCCAGGAAAAGGAACCCCAACTCCGGCAGGTCATTTTGCTCCTCCTACGTATCCTTTTGAGGTATTACAAATTGATTACATTCATATGGAACGTTCCACTAACCTCAAGTATGTTCTGGTGGTGGTCTGTGCCTTTTCCAGATGGCTAGAGGCCTACCCCCTAAAGGATAATACTGCCTTGTCCACGGCCAAAGTCCTCTTGAAGGAATTATTCCCGAGGTTTGATTTGCCGCGCGTTGTCTGGAGTGACAATGGAAGTGAATTTGTGGGTCAAATTATGCAGAAGGTGTGTGCGGGTCTTGGTATTAGGCAGAAATTCCATGCGGCAAACCACCCTCAGTCAGCGGATTTGGTAGAGTGCTATAATGGCACTCTCAAGCTCAAATTAGCAAAGATTCAGGCCAGCACGGGCCTTGCTTGGCCCGATGCCTTGCATTTGGCACTTCTCTCTACGAGAACAATTGTACATTCTCGTTTGGGACTTAGTCCTTATGAGGTCGTTTTTGGATGCCCAGCCAATGTTTGGGGAGTCCCTCGACCTAAAAAGTATTCTGACATTCCATACCCGTTGTTCGTTGATTACCTGCATGACCTCACCACTAAATTACGTGTTATTCATCAACAGGTTCAAAACGCTTTGCCGGAGGCTTCCTCAGATCCAGGTCATTCCATCCAACCTGGTGATTTTGTCTGCTTAAAGAACTTCCAGAGGAAAAAGAACCTGGAACCTCGTTGGGGACCGCCGCGGCAAGTGCTTCTTGTGACCCGTACAGCAGTGAAGGTCGTTGGGAAGAAAAACTGGGTCCACGGCGTGCATTGTAAGAGGGTACCCTTGCCTTTACCTTATGACCAGTGGGTCCAAGAAGGCGTAGGTGACAGCGAGAGTGAAAAAGTATCCCGATTTGTACCTTTCAGTAGTGCACGCCTGGACTGGACAAGTTCTGGGAAAGAAGATGACGACGTGTTACAAGAAGCAGTACCAACACATTTAAGACTAGACACAACGAATCCAGAGACTTTGTTTCGAGACCAAACGATACCTGGCAAGACACGGTACAACCTAAGACCTAGGTTGCCGAAAGACAATTGAACTTTGTTTTCTCTTCCTTTGGTGACATTTCCCTTTTTCAGTATCCATCAAGTTGCAGGGTCACGGTAGGAGTCTTAGGCTGTGACCTGAGTAGTGGTCCCATGCATATATAATAAAACACAACCAATAAATATAGACGAAATCAATTCTATATTTTCAGAAGGACATGTCCAGCCGGACAGAAGTCATTCAGGTTTACTTAATAAACAAGATTTCTCAGAAATAGAAAAATAAGAATACCTTCCACAATGCCCCTATGTGGTACACAAGCCTGTGCCCAACACTTACGGGGTGATTACAGTTGGTGAAAACAGGAAAGGTTCAAGGCAAAACAAACGTTTTTCTGTTTACATACATATTACACAGAAAATATCAAGCTGCACCATTACAGAAAATCAATCAATCAGATTTGTATCGGGTGCATGAGCAAGTCAACGGCGTTTCGGTTCCATTAAGAAATCATTGGAACCATCATCAGGACAATTAAATACTTTTGCCTTTACACTAAACCTCAATTTTGCCTATAAGAAGAGATAAAAAGTGTACTTTAGGTACAGAATACATAAAAGAATACGAAAAGTGACTCTTTGTGCACCGTGCACATGCTCATTCGTCAGGAAGTGAGGTCCTACTCATAACAAGAATGTAGCGGCAGTGACCTTATTCTCAACTATAAGGCATGCGTCCAGAGTTGCTATAATGTGTCTAGGGGGCCTTAGTGGTTGCGCAAGAATTTTGAGCGGAGTGTACGTGAACTAAAAACGTGGTAATTGTGTACTTAGCACTCGCCGACAAGTGGGATTATTTTGGAAATAGTGGGAGGACCGCACTGCTTACCGAGGCAGTGCGCGTTAGGGCACAGATAGATCAATACTTCGTGTTGCCCGGACCAACCGCCCTGTAAAAGGATAGCGGATGTTAAAACAAAAGGCTTGAGTCATACCGGGTGTCGGTAGGGGAAGACATGCAAACAATCTTACCGAGGTAGGGCGTCAGGTTACCCAGTTTACACGATCGTAACTGGACGACGCCAGGGCAAGCCTAAGTAAAATAAGGTCTATTTTAGTAAAGGAACAAAGGCTATAATACAGAATTATTTTAGTTCACGTACACTCCGCTCAAAATTCTTGCGCAACCACTAAGGCCCCCTAGACACATTATAGCAACTCTGGACGCATGCCTTATAGTTGAGAATAAGGTCACTGCCGCTACATTCTTGTTATGAGTAGGACCTCACTTCCTGACGAATGAGCATGTGCACGGTGCACAAAGAGTCACTTTTCGTATTCTTTTATGTATTCTGTACCTAAAGTACACTTTTTATCTCTTCTTATAGGCAAAATTGAGGTTTAGTGTAAAGGCAAAAGTATTTAATTGTCCTGATGATGGTTCCAATGATTTCTTAATGGAACCGAAACGCCGTTGACTTGCTCATGCACCCGATACAAATCTGATTGATTGATTTTCTGTAATGGTGCAGCTTGATATTTTCTGTGTAATATGTATGTAAACAGAAAAACGTTTGTTTTGCCTTGAACCTTTCCTGTTTTCACCAACTGTAATCACCCCGTAAGTGTTGGGCACAGGCTTGTGTACCACATAGGGGCATTGTGGAAGGTATTCTTATTTTTCTATTTCTGAGAAATCTTGTTTATTAAGTAAACCTGAATGACCTCTGTCCGGCTGGACATGTCCTTCTGAAAATATAGAATTGATTTAGTCTATATTTATTGGTTGTGTTTTATTATATATGCATGGGACCACTGTTGTTTCCATAAAATTGTTCCCCGAGGTCCCTGCTTGACTGAATTGGGGTCCCTTGTTGTTAAAAAGTGACCTGAGTAGTGACATAGGTCTGCAGGACTTGCAGTGTCATAGGACGGCTAATAACCACAACTAAGTGATCTAGGAAGATTACCGTGAGCAACGCCTTAGAGAATGGATAATAAAGTGGAAGGGAATGATAAGAAAGTTGCAATGAAAATTAAGTATAAAAGATTATTGTTTAGTCGATGTGGCGTAGCATTGTATATTTTAGTATGTTTATGTATGTTATTAGCTTGTGTGGGTTGGATTGTCCACACTATGCAGCAAGCACCTGCTCCAACTTCTGTTTCTTTACCTCTTTCTATTACTACCGCCCCGCATCAGTTCTATGCACTCCCAGATCATGAGCAAATTAGGAGAACAGAATACTTCAACAATTCGTTCATCTAGTTGTTACATCAGCATTAACTGGTAGTCGACACTACTGACTGTTGGGTTTGTGGGCTTATGCCCCATAATGCTGAGAAAGGAATGCCATATTTAGTCCTTCCGTTTTCCTACGAAGGTTCCGCTTGGGCTTATTTGGCTATGTTTTCCAATGCATATCAGAATCAACTTGGGTATCCTCCTGGTGATATATATACTGGTGGAGCAGATTATAGTCATAGTCCTTTGATAAAGGGAATAGTGACTATGGCTAAAATTGCCGACATTGGTAAGATTCCTGCTGATGAGAAACGAGTATATGATGGTTGGAATGTGACTCATTACATTATTAGCCTCACTGATAAGGCTAGACAAAGAAGATCTTTACCAATCTGGACCATACCTCATAAAGGTAACTTATGTCTGCAAATAAATGGTCAGAATAATAAGAATAAACAGGAGAAGAGTGTTTGTTCCTATACATACATCTATTCCCCCTTGATTTCTTCACCGCTAGTACCATCCCAAGGTACATATTTTGTCTGTCATGATAGAGCCTATACATGGCTTCCCGGGGTCTTGCTTACTTTCCCCTGAGGTGGAAGCCGGGGGCTCTCTACGCTATCCCTCTTGCTTTTCTAGCTACTTATTGGCAAAACAATTTTTAAATATTTTAATAGTCCGTTTTACTCACCAAGTATCCCGGACCCCTCGGTGTGAGACTCCCGTCGCACCGAGGCTCCCGAGGCTCCCTGTACCCGTTTTCTTCGCAGGCACAGCCAATTGAGGCGCTGACGCCGAGAAGCAAAGAGGGTGGCCGCCATTTTGGTGGGAGGAAAGGGTAGCGGTCCAGCAGTAGGACGCCTCTCGCACTCCTCTACAACACATAAAAGATGCTGACTTCCCGTCCGCGCAGCGGGCGGGTGCAGCAGGCGCGCCGGTCGCGCGCCGAAGCAACGCCAAAGGCAAGCCCGTCTGCGCCCGTCCGCGCCAGGACCGGGCCGAGGGCCATGCCCCTTACATCTCAGCCACAAAATAGAAGGTATTATAGTGCGGAAGCCCTCTTAAGCATGAGGCCTATGGGAACTAAAGGCTGTCTGCATTTCTGCCAGGCTTTAGAGCTACCAGAGATTTGCTCGGGGTGCAAACAGATTCTTAAGCCCATACAACCACGGAACTCTAAACAGGATTACTGCATGCTGTCGCTAAACTGCAGATCCTTACCAAAACATAGGACGGAACTTGCCCTCCTTTTAGAAGAACGTATGCCAGATGCAGTATTTCTTACTGAATAATGGCTTACGTCAGATTCAGACCCTGACATTGTTACTGCCCTTCCTTCAGGGTTTCAAATTATCCGACAAGATCGTCCTGAAGGGAGAGGAGGAGGTATAGCCATCATATACAAAGAACAGTATCATTGTCGAGTAATTACTGAATTAATTCCGGACTGTGAAAGCTTAGCATTTAGCCTGGAATTCTCCCCCAACAATTGTTTTTCAGGCACTGTTGTATACCGCCCCCCAGGGCCCTCTAAACAGTTTCATATGTACCTCCCATCCATTATATCTGAACGGGTCACTACTGCCTCTAATTTTACATTGCTAGGGGATCTGAATCTCCATTTTGATGCCGCTTCAGATCATACTGCCATGGCGCTGGCTGATGATCTAGCGGCATTACAGCTCGCTCAATGAGTGGAGGCACCCACCCAAATTAAGGGCCACCTGCTGGATCCAGTATTCAGCAATTGCACAGAGTTAGTGGTCGGGTCACCAATTTCACTCCCTTGGACTGACCACCTTCTTGTGCCTTCCACCTGGACTATACTCACACCACTCCCCCCTGGCCCCACCATACGGAATGCTAGAATCTGGGCCAGATTACCAGTAGAATCATGGTCTAATAGACTTACGGCTACCCAGCCCTCCTATAATGAGGACCCAGGTTTGGCCAATCAGGAATACGAAGAATGGATCGTTCAATCCCTTGAGGCCACCCTTCCCATTTGTAAAGCGACATTGAAACGCTCCCAAAAAACCGCCCCTTGGTACTCAGAGGCCCTTAGGGAAAGGAAACACCACTGCAGGAAAATAGAAAGACGGTGGCGCCTAGGCTTCTCATTGGACGATAAAGCCCAATATAGAGAGGCAATTAAATCCTATAAAGCTGAGGTCATATCTGCCCAATCTATGTACTTCTCTGATAAAATCATGCAAGCCAAATCCAAGCCCAGGAAAATCTTTCAAATTGTGAAGAATGTGTCTAAACTTCCCTCTCCTAGCATGCATTTGGCCCACTGCAATGACTTGGCAGAATTCTTCCACCAGAAAGTTAATCAAATCTATTCTTCTTTTCCATCTATAACACCAGTGCCCACAGCTCAGGGTCAGACAAACTTGGGGGATATTCCATCCCAATCCCTGAGTACTTTAGATCACTTCCCACCATTAGACCCTGAATCTTTAGATTCTATAGCCCGCAAGGTAAAATCTGGGTCTCCATGTGATCCAGCACCCCCAGAAGTTATGATGCTGGCACCTCAGGTCATCCTACTGATCATCTTGAACCTCCTGAACGCCTCCATCACCTCCTGCTCCGTTCCTCCTGCCTGGAAGCGGGCCATGGTGCGTGCTCTGCTAAAAAAAAACAATCTGGACACCGGTGACTTCAGTAGCTACCGCCCGATCTCTCTGCTCCCCTGGGTGAGCAAAATTCTCGAGAGGCACATCAATACCCACCTGGTGCACTTCCTCGAGAATAACCAGCTGTTAGATGCCACCCAGACGGGCTTTAGACCCAGACATGGGACAGAGACTGCTCTGCTGGTAGTCACCGAGGAAACCAGAAAGATCCTGGATCAAGGGGGATCAGTGGCAGTGATCCTCCTTGACCTAAGCGCGGCATTCGACACGGTCACCCATGACATCTTGCTGAGCCATCTTGCGTATGTCGGAATAGCTGGCGGAGCATGGCTATGGCTCAAATCTTTTCTGAGCGACAGGTCCTTCCAAATTTTTGACGGAGACACGGTATCCACAGCAGGCCACTGAGGTGCGGAGTCCCGCAGGGCTCCTCCCTAAGCCCTGCGCTTTTTAACATCTACATGAGACCACTGGCTGAGGTTGTCCGTCCGTTTGGCATTAAGATCGTTTCCTACGCGGATGACACTCAGCTAGTTGTCTCCCCTGCGCAGGAGCCGGGTTCACCATCCTAAGGTGGGCAGGCAAAATGCCTAGAGGACTTATTCTTCCCTTAAGCTCAATGGAGACAAAACAGAGCTGATGCTCTTGGGGCCCACAAACCCCACTTTTTTCAACCACTTGTGGCCCCCATGTCTTGGTGCCCCTCCAACACCCAAGGACAACATAAAGAGCCTTGGGGTTTAGTTGGACAAAACCTTATCTTTTAATACCCAGGCTACAAAACTCTCGGCTACCTGCTTTGGTCTCCTGAGGATGTTGAAGAAAGTTCTCCCTCTCTTGCCTGTGGAGGCAAAGCAGGTGGCCATTCAGGGTTTGATTCAGTCCCGTCTGGACTTTAACAATGTCCTCTATCTCGGTGCATCGGAATATACACTGCGCAAGCTTCAGATTGTGCAAAACTGTGCGGCTCGCACATTGCTCCAGCTGCCGCGCAGACTGTCAGCCAAACCTGGACTGAGCAGTCTGCATTGGCTTCCAGTACGACAAAGAATTGCCTTTAAGGCGATGTGTATATCCCACCAAGCTTTATGGGACACAGGACCGGCTATTCTCCAGGACCTAATAAAACAGTATCAACCTAGCAGAAATCTTCGTTCTAGCCAGGCATGTATGGCTATAATTCCCAGAATAAAAAGGGCAAGAGCTGGCGGCAGGATGTTCACTCACAACGCCGCTAGGCTATGGAACTCACTTCCGTTTCAACTCAGGTCCAACCCCAACCTTTCCTCTTTTCAGAAACAGCTGAAGACCTTTCTGTTCAATGCCCCACATTAACTCCTCAGCGTTTCCCTTCTCTTAAGCAATTTCATAACTGGCCGCTAGCGCTTGGACACCCCAGGGCAGTAATCGCGCTCTATAAATTGACATTTCATTTCATTTCATTCATTTCATTTTTCAGGAACATGTTATGTGGCTTTCCTTCTTCCACCTACATACACTGCTCCTTCAAGTCATCATAGAAAGAGATATGGCAGAGAGGTTATTGATTCTAAAGACACAGCTGGACAAGAGGGAGGAGACTTTATCAAAGGGTTTCTTCCTTTTTAGGGCCCAATGGCCAATAGCAGAAACATTAGACAGCTAGTTTGTGTTGTTGAGGCCACGATAAATGTGACTTGTGGAGCCTTGAGTAATCTGACAGCCGAACTTCAGGCGGACCGTCTTATGACTTTGCAAAGCCGAATGGTTTTAGACATTGTCCTTGCAGATAGAGGTGGAGTCTGTAAATTGATTGGGTCTAGTTGCTGCATGTATATTCCTGATAATGCCCCTACAGTATACCAAGCAATTTCTAAGTTACACGTGATTTCCGAGTCTATTCATCAGGACACAGGAGATTGGTCTGTGATGGGATGGTTTTGGGGACTACTGTCCACGTGGGGATGTAAAGTGTTAACATTCCTTGGAATGATTTTAGCCATCATTTTCTCGTGCTGTTTTTGTTTGCAGTGTGGCCCCACCATCTGTGGTCTTTGTGCCACCTTGTGTATCCCAAAGCCTGTGTCACAGAAATCAAAGAACATTAAGATGATGTTGCAGCAACAGCTCAATGACCTCATGACCATTGACCTTGACTCAGACTAACTTGAGTCCTTTGTGTTTTGCCTGAGTTATGGCAAAAGGAGGGTCTGAGGTTCCGTGATTCTCGACTTCGCTTCGTACTCAGCCGCCATTTTGTGACAGCTGCCATTTTGAGTTGCCTTTACTCAGGCAGCACGGCGAACGGAGTGTTTTTGCTTTCCCAGCTGCTATGTGCCCCTTCTGTTAAAAAGTAACCCCTTGTCCTTGTTCATGAAACCGCTGTCAGGGTCTAGCCGTGTTTGTTAATCTATGTCTAGACTGATTGATCCCTGTCTTAGTTGACTGTTTCAAGTCAAGTCAAGTCAGAAAATTTATATAGCGCTCTACATACCCAGAGGGTCTCAAGGCGCTTGAGGAAGGGTGGGGAGTTATTTGTCAAATATCCAGGTTTTGAGTTGTTTTCTGAAGGCAAGGTGGTTTTGCGTGAGGCGGAGGTGAATGGGAAGGGAGTTCCAGGTTTTTGCCGCAAGATAGGAGAAGGATCTTCCTCCCATGGTGGTTTTATTGATGCGAGGGACAGCAGCAAGGGCTTGGTTGGAAGAGCGTAGCTGGCGTGTGGGGGTGTAGAAGGAGAGTCATGTGTTGAGGCAATCGGGTCCAAGTTTGTAAAGTGCTTTGTGTGCGTGGGTGAGGAGGCGGAATGTTATTCTCTTGTTGATGGGGAGCCAGTGGAGGTCTCTCAGGTGATCAGAAATGTGGTCTTTGCGTGGGATGTCTAGTATAAGTCTGGCTGAAGCGTTTTGGATGCGTTGGAGTTTTTTCTGTAGTTTTGCGGTGGTGCCGGCGTATAGGGTGTTACCATAGTCTAGTCGACTTGTAATCAGTGCGTGGGTGACCGTTTTTCTGGTTTCGGTGGGGATCCATCAAAATGTTTTTTTGAGCATGCGAAGAATGTTGAAGCAAGATGATGAGACAGCGTTGACTTGTTTGTTCATCGAGAGTGAGGAGTCGAGGATGACGCCCAGGTTTCGTGCGTGGTCCGTTGGGATGGGTGCTTTTCCTAGGGCGGCTGGCCACCAAGAATCGTCCCAGGCGGAGGGGGAGGTACCTAAGATGAGGACTTCTGTTTTGTCTGAATTCAGTTTCAGACGGCTGTGCTTCATCCACTCTGCTACTTCTTTCATTCCTTCATGTAGGTTTGTTTTGGCGGTGTTAGGGTCTTTGGTGAGTGAAAGGATCAGTTGGGTGTCATCAGCGTATGAGATGATGTTGAGTTTGTGTTGGCGTGCGATGGTCGCGAGGGGACTCATGTATATGTTGAATAGGGTGGGGCTAAGAGAGGATCCTTGTGGTACGCCGTAGATGACTTCGGTGGCTTCTGACTTGAACGGAGGGAGGCGGACTCTCTGAGTTCTTCCGGAAAGAAACGAGGTGATCCAGTCCAGAGCTTTTCCTTGGATTCCGATGTTGTTGAGGCGTTGTATAAGTGTGCTGTGGCAGACCGTGTCGAAGGCTGCGGAGAGGTCAAGAAGGATAAGGGCGACTATGTCTCCATTGTCCAGTAAAGTTCGGATGTCATCTGTTGCTGCGATAAGGGCGGTCTCAGTGCTATGTTTGGCTCGGAAGCCGGACTGTGATGGGTCGAGGGATTTGTTGTATTCGAGGAAGGAGGCGAGCTGGTTGTTGACAGCTTTCTCGATGACTTTGGCCGGGAATGGTAGGAGCGAGATGGGTCGGTAGTTTTTGAGTTCGGTGGGGTCTGCTGTGGGTTTTTTCAGGAGTGCGCTGAGTTCGGCATGTTTCCAGCTTTCCGGGAATGTGGCGGAGTTGAGGGAGGAGTTGATGACGTCACGGAGGTGTTGTGCTATGATGGAGTCTGCTTTGTTGAAGATGTGATGAGGACAGGGGACGGTGGGGGATCCTGAGTGGATGGAGTTCATCAGGCGAATGGTGTCCTCAGTGGAGATTGGGTTCCAGTCATGAAGGATGTTCAAGGGGGGAGAAGGCGCGGCAGAAGGTTGGGTGGGGTGGTCTCCGGGTTGGTTGTCGAAGCTGTTGTGGATGTTAGCGATTTTGTCGTGGAAGAACGAGGCTAAGGAGTCGCAAAGGGTTTGGGAGGGAGTGATGTCATTGGAGTTAGCAGTGGGGTTGGTGAACTCTTTGACGATGTTAAATAATTCCTTGCTGTTATCGGCGTTGTTGTCGAGTCTGTCTTTGAATGCGGATTTCTTGGCTGTCCAGTTGGTGGTGTATACGGGTGGCGTTTTTGAAGGCCTCCTTGGTGCTAGTGTTTGGGTCTTTTTTCCAGGTCTTCTCAAGGGAGCGACAGAGTTTCTTTGATTTCTTAAGGTCATCGTTGAACCTGGGGGCGTTTTTTCTGCCTAGTTTGATTTGACATGTTTTCAAGGGTGCTAGGTTGTCGGCGCTGTTGGTGAGCCATTGTGTGAGGTTAATGGCTGCCTGGTTAGGGTTTGCTGAAAAGGTAGGGGGGTTTTGAAGAAGCGATGTGGAGATCTGGTCGATGGTGATTTTGTTCCAATTTCTTCTTAGAGTGGGTTGAGGGAGGCAGTGGGTTGTGGTTTTTTTGTATTCAAAGTGAACGCAGCTGTGGTCCGTCCAATGGAGAGTTGTGGTGTGACTGAAGGAGATGTGATTGCTGGAGGTGAAGATGGGGTCGAGTGTGTGTCCTGTGTAGTGGGTGGGGATGTTTACTAGTTGTTTGAGTCCGAGGTTGGCGAGATTGTCCAGTAAGGTGGTGGTGTTGCTGTCGTTGCTCTTTTCCAGCTGGAAGTTGAGGTCTCCCAGTAGAATGTAGTCTTCTGAGGGGAGGACGTGTGGGGTGATAAAGTCGATGATGTCTTCGTTGAAATGTGCGCGGGAACCTGGTGGCCTGTAGAGGAGTGTGCCTCTGAGCGTGGTCTTGGGGTTGGTGTGGATCTGGAAGTGAAGGTGTTCGGCGATAGCGAGGCTGTCGTCTGAGGTGGTTGAGACACGGATGGAATTCTTATGGACGATGGCGATGCCCCCTCCTGTTTGGATGGGGCGGTCTTTTCTGATGATTTTGTAGCCTTCCGGGATGGCTATGGTGATGTCTGGGGCTGAAGAGGCGTTCATCCAAGTTTCTGTTAGGAATGCGACATCTGGAGAGATGGTGTCAAGTAGATTGAGAAGGATGCACTTAAGGTGGTTATTGTCGGGTCTCTGGTTGTTGTTTTGGGGTGTGATGTTGGTCGTGGTGCATGCGTGTTTGCAGGAGAGGCATGTGAAGGGTCCATGGGTATGTCCCGGTGTTGCTTGGGCACAGGTAGGGAGTCTGCCAGGGTTAAGTGCTAGGAGGGTGGATTTGTCGTATGTAATGCGGGTTGGCTGGGCTTAGCGGGGACCAGGGGGTGTTGCGCTGGGCGCGGTCTTGGCATGGACGGGCGTAGACGGGCTTACCTTTGGCGCACCTTCGGCACGGCCGCAGCACGTGGACGCTGCGCGTTGGGGCATTCGACATAAATGGATAGTGGAGGGGGCGGAGCGTGGGAGGGTCAGCTGGGAGGCGTTAGCGGGGAGGGTAGGCGGGACAAGGGAGTAAACAACAAACCAGGTTACAAAATGGAGTTTGGAAAGTGAAACTTGGACAGACTTTGGTTAGTTAAAAGCTAATTCCACAATGTAATGCACACAGTCAAGGCGGCACAAAAATGTAGATTATAGATGGCGGCAGTAGCTACAATCACATGAAGTTGCACCAAAATGCAGACAATAATGCGAGGTACGGCGCTAATAGTCAATGCGCTATGTTCAAATTACAATTTCTATCGTGCGCGATGTTACCAAGTCAAATACACTCAGGCGCTGTGTATATATGTCGAGCGCAATGTTGAGAATGCAATTTAAATGCAATTTAAATCGAGCCCGATGTTGAAAGCTACTTTCAATCACGCGCGAACTTCAATAAGCTAATTCAGTCGAGCGCGAAGTTAAATGCTGCTTTTCAGATACGCGCGATGAAAAAATGCAATTGCAATCAAGCGTGATGCTCAGATGTCTACGATACCACAGAGTGCAGCAGATATCTTTGGTCAGGGAGCGTGGGGGGAGCGACCGTCCAGGATCAGATCCAGATGGTCACAGCAGTGAAATGGAGGAGGTGAACACTGTATTCGTGGGTGGGAGGGTCAGCTGGGAGGCGTTAGCGGGGAGGGTAGGCGGGACAAGGGAGTAAACAACAAACCAGGTTACAAAATGGAGTTTGGAAAGTGAAACTTGGACAGACTTTGGTTAGTTAAAAGCTAATTTCACAATGTAATGCACACAGTTGAGGCGGCACAAAAATGTAGATTATAGATGGCGGCAGTAGCTACAATCACATAAAGTTGCACCAAAATGCAGACAATAATGCGAGGTACGGCGCTAATAGTCAATGCGCTATGTTCAAATTACAATTTCTATCGTGCGCGATGTTACCAATTCAAATACACTCAGGCGCTGTGTATATATGTCGAGCGCAATGTTGAGAATGCAATTTAAATGCAATTTAAATCGAGCCCGATGTTGAAAGCTACTTTCAATCACGCGCGAACTTCAATAAGCTAATTCAGTCGAGCGCGAAGTTAAATGCTGCTTTTCAGATACGCGCGTTGAAAAAATGCAATTGCAATCAAGCGTGATGCTCAGATGTCTACGATACCACAGAGTGCAGCAGATATCTTTGGTCAGGGAGCGTGGGGGGAGCGACCGTCCAGGATCAGATCCAGATGGTCACAGCAGTGAAATGGAGGAGGTGAACACTGTATTCATGGGTGGGAGGGTCAGCTGGGAGGCGTTAGCGGGGAGGGTAGGCGGGACAAGGGAGTAAACAACAAACCAGGTTACAAAATGGAGTTTGGAAAGTGAAACTTGGACAGACTTTGGTTAGTTAAAAGCTAATTCCACAATGTAATGCACACAGTCGAGGCGGCACAAAAATGCAGATTATAGATGGCGGCAGTAGCTACAATCACATGAAGTTGCACCAAAATGCAGACAATAATGCGCGGTACGGCGCTAATAGTCAATGCGCTATGTTCAAATTACAATTTCTATTGTGCGCGATGTTACCAAGTCAAATACACTCAGGCGCTGTGTATATATGTCGAGCGCGATGTTGAGAATGCAATTTAAATGCAATTTAAATCGAGCCCGATGTTGAAAGCTACTTTCAATCACGCGCGAACTTCAATAAGCTAATTCAGTCGAGCGCGAAGTTAAATGCTACTTTTCAGATACGCGCGATGAAAAAATGCAATTGCATTCAAGCGTGATGCTCAGATGTCTACGATACCACAGAGTGCAGCAGATATCCTTGGTCGGGGAGCGACCGTCCAGGATCAGATCCAGATGGTCACAGCAGTGAAATGGAGGAGGTGAACACTGTATTCGTGGGTTGGAGGGTCAGCTGGGAGGCGTTAGCGGGGAGGGTAGGCGGGACAAGGGAGTAAACAACAAACCAGGTTACAAAATGGAGTTTGGAAAGTGAAACTTGGACAGACTTTGGTTAGTTAAAAGCTAATTCCACAATGTAATGCACACAGTCGAGGCGGCACAAAAATGCAGATTATAGATGGCGGCAGTAGCTACAATCACATGAAGTTGCACCAAAATGCAGACAATAATGCGAGGTACGGCGCTAATAGTCAATGCGATATGTTCAAATTACAATTTCTATTGTGCGCGATGTTACCAAGTCAAATACACTCAGGGGCTGTGTATATATGTCGAGCGCGATGTTGAGAATGCAATTTAAATGCAATTTAAATCGAGCCCGATGTTGAAAGCTACTTTCAATCACGCGCGAACTTCAATAAGCTAATTCAGTCGAGCGCGAAGTTAAATGCTGCTTTTGAGATACGCGCGATGAAAAAATGCAATTGCAATCAAGCGTGATGCTCAGATGTCTACGATACCACAGAGTGCAGCAGATATCTTTGGTCAGGGAGCGTGGGGGGAGCAACCGTCCAGGATCAGATCCAGATGGTCACAGCAGTGAAAAGGAGGAGGTGAACACTGTATTCGTGGGTGGGAGGGTCAGCTCGGAGGCGTTAGCGGGGAGGGTAGGCGGGACAAGGGAGTAAACAACAAACCAGGTTACAAAATGGAGTTTGGAAAGTGAAACTTGGACAGACTTTGGTTAGTTAAAAGCTAATTCCACAATGTAATGCACACAGTCGAGGCGGCACAAAAATGCAGATTATAGATGGCGGCAGTAGCTACAATCACATGAAGTTGCACCAAAATGCAGACAATAATGCGAGGTACGGCGCTAATAGTCAATGCGCTATGTTCAAATTACAATTTCTATTGTGCGCGATGTTACCAAGTCAAATACACTCAGGCGCTGTGTATATATGTCGAGCGCGATGTTGAGAATGCAATTTAAATGCAATTTAAATCGAGCCCGATGTTGAAAGCTACTTTCAATCACGCGCGAACTTCAATAAGCTAATTCAGTCGAGCGCGAAGTTAAATGCTGCTTTTCAGATACGCGCGATGAAAAAATGCAATTGCAATCAAGCGTGATGCTCAGATGTCTACGATACCACAGAGTGCAGCAGATATCTTTGGTCAGGGAGCGTGGGGGGAGCGACCATCCAGGATCAGATCCAGATGGTCACAGCAGTGAAATGGAGGAGGTGAACACTGTATTCGTGGGTGGGAGGGTCAGCTGGGAGGCGTTAGCGGGGAGGGTAGGCGGGACAAGGGAGTAAACAACAAACCAGGTTACAAAATGGAGTTTGGAAAGTGAAACTTGGACAGACTTTGGTTAGTTAAAAGCTAATTCCACAATGTAATGCACACAGTCGAGGCGGCACAAAAATGCAGATTATAGATGGCGGCAGTAGCTACAATCACATGAAGTTGCACCAAAATGCAGACAATAATGCGAGGTACGGCGCTAATAGTCAATGCGCTATGTTCAAATTACAATTTCTATCGTGCGCGATGTTACCAAGTCAAATACACTCAGGGGCTGTGTATATATGTCGAGCGCGATGTTGAGAATGCAATTTAAATGCAATTTAAATCGAGCCCGATGTTGAAAGCTACTTTCAATCACGCGCGAACTTCAATAAGCTAATTCAGTCGAGCGCGAAGTTAAATGCTGCTTTTCAAATACGCGCGATGAAAAAATGCAATTGCAATCAAGCGTGATGCTCAGATGTCTACGATACCACAGAGTGCAGCAGATATCTTTGGTCAGGGAGCGACCGTCCAGGATCAGATCCAGATGGGTCCCACCATTCTTCCTTTGCTTTACCTTATTTGACTGGCCTTCGCTATTCACTCCTTGTATTCTCCTATTACACAACTATCCTTTAAAACACGCAAACACGTCCTGCCACCTGCAAATTGAATTACATGCACTAGTATTGATTAACTTGAGGGGAGGAGAAAACATGGGGTCTGAAAAGAGGGCGTATTCAAGATACTCGATAGCTTGTTTTCAAACTTTTCCTATTCGTCAGTTCTGTATGTTTTGGGAGTAGACATTGTAAATATGTGTATTATAAAAGATTGTGCACCACGGAATGAAGTATCAGTCTCCTAAGAATATACCTTCTGTACTTCTTGGATAACTGTGCTTAGCTGCAGCAAATAAACCTGATTTTCTACGCCTAACAGAGTGTCTCGTGTCTCTGTCTGACAAGGCAGGTGAACCCGGAGATTACTGCGCTGCCCTGAGCCGCTTGGCCCGTAAGGCCCGGTTCTCCACTGTGGCTTGTCTACTCAAAAGCAACACTGCAGCAGGCATTCACACCAGTCTACTGAATGGTACCGGCAGATATGGTACCAATAAAGAATGAAATATTAGGGCTTTAGTCTAGTATTAACTCTATATTTTAAGGTATCACCTCACAAAAGCGTTTCAAATCTCAACCCACCTTTAGTTTTGTTGTTGCTTTGTTTTCATTTAAATTGTCTGTACAGTCTCCTTTATCAAAACTTTTGAAACTGTAGTTAGTATGATTTCAACATCAAACCCACAAGTAAATTTGGACAGGGTTAGCTTCATCCAAGTCCTCTGTGGCGGAGCCCTGCCATCAATATGTACAAGTTGAACAAAAACACTGGTTACCTTTGCTTGCAGCACAATGTTGTGACTAAGCTCAGCGTGTAGTAAAATCAAGTCTGTTAAAGCGTTGCTCCTTTTCTTCTTTTTTCCATCCAAGTACGATACTAATGCAGGACGTTCATTGCAGTGAGATTGAAGCGGGAGTATCAAGGGAGCTGGCAAGACAGAGTGCTGGAAGCCGGTAAACAGACAGGTGGCAGTCGAAGAGGCTAAGTGAAGGGGAGGAGTGTGGACGGTCTTTAAATAAGACTGAATTAGGTCAAATTCAAATTGTTTGTAACAAGGAATAGGTGCAGATAATTACCTTAATGAGGCTGGTTTCTGGAAGGTGCTATATAAGCATGGGCGGATTTTGCGGATTGGCAATCCGCGAACTTGCGTATTTACGGATTCGCAATCCGCGAAGATCCGCGAACTCTAGCGGATTTGCGGATTTTTCCGTTTTTTGTGTTGGCGCGTGTTCGCGCCGATTTTGGGACAAGTTCGCAATTGCGAACTTACTTTTCGGCTTGCAACGGCCGCGACTATGTTGTTTCTACGTCTGGTTTATCATCACAGGTTCACAGCACCCTCTGTTTCACCACTGCCACCCTCTGGGACACCCATGCCACCCTCTAGTACATCCTCACTGGCACCTATTAGGTTTATTTATCACTGTAGATTATGGTGGTTGAAAAAAGCAAGCACACCTGCCCTTCTTCAACTGCCATCAATTAATTTGTGTTTCATTAATGTGTCAGTAATTTTGAAAGTTCCAGTCTGGCTGGCACCTGCTTCCTTCCTTATCTGTAATTTGCTTTTTGTTGCAGTGAATTTTTTTTTTCACAGGACCTTTATGGTGCTATTCTATGAGCCTGCTGTTTGGGTCATAGCAGGGTCATAGAATAGTTGCAAACTCTGGAGGGGCCCATCAGGAAGCACTACCTTGAATGTTACTAATGTTAAGTTTGAACTTTTGCACCTGCTCATTGCTTTCATTTTAGCTAAAATCGTTTTTTCTGCAATTTCGCGCGTTTTTTGGGGCGCGAATCCGTGCGAGATCGATTTCGGAAGCCGCGAATACGTGCGAATACAAAATTGTTTTTGTTGCGACGTGTATGTTCGCGTGATCTTGCGCGTGTTCGCGAGGCGCTTCTAGCTATTCGTTTGCCAAGTTACCCTATCGGTCGTACACGGGCGCGGCCATCTTGTTGGCGTGACGTAATTCCGTTTCCGCCCGCTATGTGTAATCTCGCAAAGTGTGCTGCTCGCTAGTACAATTTCGCGCGTACTCGCAAGGAAAATCTCGCGCGAACTTACCCACGCGGTCGTGAACGGGCGCGGCCATCTTGTTTCTCATTCATTGCTATGGTTCTGGGCATGCTTTCTCTATCCTCTCTCAATCTCTGCCATCCTTTGCTTGTTTGAAGTTTTTTTGATCTAATTTTACTTATTATCTAACCCTCTATTTTTCTAGCTCTATATTTTTGTGTTTTCTGCAGCTTTTAGTTACTTTTAAACTACTTTTTTAAACTCTTTTCTTTTCTTCTTCACTATTCTATTTCTTCTTTATCATTTAAGTTTATTTCTGCCCAGACCATGGTAAAGGGAGCCGGGAAGCACCCTGAGAAGGGGAAGGGTCCCGCACCCCGTGCCCGGCTCCCGTGCGGGCGTTTAAGGGGGGAGCAAGTGGTCCCGAGGGAGATCCTCAGCGCGGAGGAAGTGGCGGCACTGATCTTCCACGTCCAGCGCCGCCTCCCCAAGACGATCCTGGGAGGCGGCAAGATCGCGACCGGCTATGGCATCCGGGAGCGCCGCCAGCGGTGGGAGAAGGTGTGCCGGGCCATGTACAAGATCTCTGGGGTCCGGCGCACATATAACCAGGCCACCCACCGCTGGACCGATGTCATGGACCGGGAGCGGGACTTGCTGGACGCGCTCGGCGTAGAGGTCCCCGGGCTTGGTGAGTAGTAGTAGTAGTACATTTACTACTCTGTTTTATCCTGCTCTGTTATTTGCAAATCTTTGTTCTTTACCAAGAGCAATAATGCTGCCGATTACATTGAGGTAAATTATATTTCAAAATCTTCTATGCATTTCATTTTCAGGTGCACTGCTCTCCTTCTCAGTAGCCTTGCTTGCTACTATGCTTCTTTGTTTTGTATGTTGTGTTCAGAAGCATTTCATTGGCCTGAGAAATTATGTATGAGTGTACTGTAAAGAAAAGAACTGCGTAATGCTAGACAGTAAGGGTCATATTTTCAATTACCGGCGCATCCCTGCAAAGTAGCAGGGATGCGGCAGTAATTGTGTGCCATGCCACCACCACCCATTGGCCCAAAACGTCACAGAAGCCTTACGCATCTGTGCCGTAAAGGCAGCGCATTGCTGGAGTTGCGTGCCAACGATGGCGCAGCTCCAGCAATGCTCTGGGGTACCCTATCTCCCCAATGCTGCATCAAGCCGTACGTCGGCTTCAAGCGCGCAGGGTTTGAGTCATGCATCATTGTCCTAAAAGTGACTGATTGACATCTTGTAGATTTCCCTCAGCCACTTTTAGGATTCGTTCCTGCGCAGGTACGCCCTCCCTTGTGCCGGAACGCCCCCTGATGGCGCAGGGCTTTACAACGTGATGCATCGCCCATATGCCCATATGTGTTTTTTTTTTTAATATATACGCCGCACCAACACCATGGCGAGTCTTTTGTTCTGCCGCTGCGTCAGAAAAGGCACGCAACAATGGAGGAAAATCAGCCGCAACTTCCGCAAGGGACTTATAAATCAGCCCCAACAGACTGAAGTCCAGTCCTTCCTTTAGACAGTCACATGGCTATCAGAAGAAATAGTGGCGGTGGTGGCGGGTGGATTGATAGTTTGAGTATTCACTGATCTGCAAGCAGGATGGACTTTGTCTGTCACGTGTTGCGCACTGCTGCCTGCAGTGCCAGGCCTAGGCAAACCTCTTTAGTAGTCTGTTTATTGAGTTACATAGGAACTTTCTAAGTCAACGTTCCGCAAATCAGGCAATACGAATAACGTAGTATACCACATGAGATAGATCCCGTGGAATAGTTGTCTATCTATTTGCTATTTTTCCAAAATATGTTGTTATTGTTCTTTTGAAATGTTTGATTTGGTTGAAAAATCTCATCCATGTTTTCTGGTTTTTCTTTCTTTCATGTTGTACATCAGCTCCCCCCAAGGGCAAGAGGACACAGTAGGAGGGTGCTGAGGATGCAGGCCAGGATCGGGCAGGCGAGGGCTCCTTTGCTGGCCCCAGTAAGTTTACATTTTAATAAACAGTACATATTTTTTCCTAGCGTTCCTCATTCGATTTTTTCTAAATCGTCTTTGATCTTCTTGTAGACTGGATATAAATTCTTATCCTGCCTCGAATATGACTCCCTGTGGTATTACTAGACTATTCTTATTAGTCTGTCTGTGTAGCTAACTAAGATTGGACATTTGGCAATTCCATTGGACTCCCATTATATTCAGCAATACCTCTATGCACTGTCTCCTTACTGACTAGATAGTGTGGCAGAGTCATTCAGCTCCCGAAGTCACCGATTATAGATCCCCAATGATCTCTAGATTATCGTACGCAGGACAAGAGAGTAGTACGGAGTCACAGCACAGTCAAGAAGTGTCAGAGGCACTCATGCTTGCAAAAATTCCAAAACCTTTAGCTCATCCACTCTAGTCTAGAGGAACAAAAACCACAGAGTCTATTTAAGTGTAAAAGCTTTATTAAAAGTAAACACATTTATTAAAATCTACTTTGTCATAAAACTATTTAACTGTAAACGGAAAAGTGGTTAGTGCTGACGATTAATTGGACACATTTCTTGTGGTCGAGCCGAACTCTCACCTAGTTTGAACTTGATCCTGGTCGTGTTCTTAGGACTCAGGAGTCAAGCTTCTGTCTGTTAGGAGAAAAAGTGGTGCGTGTTAAAAATCAAAAGCAAGCATTCATCAGTTGTGCATAAAAGTGCAGCAAGACAACAGCCTTCCCTGGAAAATGGGACATTTTTACTATGGAGTAGACAGTCACAAATTATTACATTGTATTCTGTTTTTTTAACATTTCTCCTAGACCAAATATTATATAGTAGTGAGTGGTGAATTCTAACATTCTTAAATGTACTTTGTAGGTGTAACATCTGGTGACGGGGCCAGCGCGGAGGTGGCTGTGTTGGACTTGGACTCGGAGGCCTCTGGGGAGGAGGCGGCGTTAGAAGAGCTGGTGGCCGTTCCTGTGGGGGATCAAACGGTGGTGGCGGAAACAGGTAAGCTATATATTCCTTACTTATTGAGATTGAAGACTGCATAGTGTGCTTTCTGCACGGGTGTATTACAATTACAAATCAACCAGGTAGTAGCCTCCTCGAAATGTACTTCGACTTAGCTGTGAAGTTTTTGGTGAGAAGAATCCCAATAAGTTCTTAGACGAACGTGATGGATGGGATGAACGAAAAGCGAAAGAAGGGTGTAAGTAAGTGGGACGCGAACTTGTATGATGGCTGGCAAAGAAGAACGATATGTGTTTGCTTGGACCCAGAGGTGGCTGGGAAGGAAAGAATATGGTATGGTGCATGGCTGGGTCAATGATGAAGCAAGGATGGGTGGAAGGACAGCAGCCTGGGTGGGTGAAACAGAAACTGTATGTGTGCGTATACTTTGACTGAATGGATGCCTGGAGCATGGTATTCTCTGACTCTTACATAGCACATGTGTATCTAGAGAGAGTAGATGGTCGCCAGGTGAAGTAAGTGTTACCTTGAAGAGCATGTACCACCGCACCCGCACGTCCGTCCCAGTGCAGGGAAGGCAAGGAAAAGAAATTGTAAATGTGTCCAATACTACCATGAATAGTAGCAGTACTTTGTATTGCGTTTGCATTCACAGCATATATCTGGTTATTACGGTGGACACTCCGTACCTCTCTTAATAACTTTAGTTTACTTGTAGTACGTCATTCATGTGTGGGTGTATCACTGTTCACTCAATATTAAGCAAAGCACCTAAAGTCATCTCATCTGTCATTAAATACGTCCCATGTGAAGTGATAGATAATCAAATTAGTTAGCTTCTTCAGTTTCCTTTTCTAGTACTCATTTGCACTGTAGGGTGAAAGGTAAATTAATTAAGCAGTAGCCCTTGTAACAGAGTATTCTCAGTGCCACCCGTAATAGAAAAGTAATAGCTTCACCACCTGCATGTACTGGACCGGTACAGTAACGCAAGTCTGTCTCCATCATCATGGTGTGCAACTTTTTTTCTCGGGTGCAACTTCACTGTGCTGTGTCCATGTCATTCTGCCGGCTTGCATAAGATAACGTACCCATTTCCCTAAACAAGAGAGAAGAAGAAGAATAAGACTGGTGTACTGTCATAGTCGACTGTAATGGAAGTCCATAGTGGTCGTAGAATTAGTTCATTAAACTACCACTACTGTTAGAGCAAGGATGCAGAAGTGGGAGGTTACATAGATACTGTCCTCAATAGTTATGTACTGTGCTTTCAATTTGCTACTTGTACTCTGTGACCCAACTTTCGGCTCAATCACTTTGTGTTATTAATAAGGAGCATTGGTTACAGACTATGTCTTTCTTTCTTCATATAGTTGCTCCTTCCAAATCAACAACAAGGAGGGAGCAGGCTAGATTGGCCCGGCAACGGAGGCTGGAGGTCACAGTCGCCGAATATCGGCGGCTGGTGGCCCTGGAGGAGGAGGAGGACACGCAGTCGAGCGGGGCAACATCTTCGACTGTGACCACTGCATCCTCCTCCGTGACTAAGCCAGCGGGACCGAGCCGGGCTAAGAAAGCCGACCGCCACCGCCAAGCAACCGAAATACCAGCTGCCCCCCACAGGAGCTGCAAGGAACGCCAACGCCGCCTACGAGTCCGCATGTCCAACCTGGAGCAGGAGGTCCTGAGGTATAAGACCTTGGTTAAGGGCCTCCGCTCCGAGCTTGCCACCCTCCGCAAGGAGTATGATGCCCATGCCGCATCATGCACCAGCACCAGCACCCTCCAGTAGTGGAGTGTCCCTTGCCCTTTTTTTATAGACTTTTGGGGGGTGGGATTTGGGAGTTGGGATCGTTTTGGGACGTTTCAGAGACAATCGTTGGGGTTAGGGTGGGTGAGGGAGATTATTTTGTTAGGGATAAATAAATATATTTTTCAACTTTATCTGACCATACCTGTTTTTTACTGCTTTTCAGTCTGGTGGGTGGGGGGCGGGGGTGTAACAGTAACTTTGTTTTCCTGAACAGTCGTAGGACTTTAGTAGTACAACCGTCAATCTCTTGTCTACTCCGAAATAATACTCCATTATACTACCTCCCACCAAACGCTTATCTTACCTGTAATTTGTGTTAGAAATTAGGGCTAGGCCCAGGGCTGGCTCCAGGTGAAATGGGGATTAACGTTGTCATTCCTGGGCGGGTGACATTTCCTCATTGCGGTGGTACTAGTGGTGTGACACAGTGGCAGTTGCATGCCTATGGAAAAAAAGAAAACGAAACCTTGTTTGTACTCCTTACTGTAGCATTACAACGGTTACGGTACGATCGAGAAAATAGCAGGTGACAGTACACTAGAACAGTGCCATAATGTAGCCTAACAAATGGTAAAGTATTGCAAGTATAACTAGTACTTGCGTTGAATTTATTTGACATTGGCTACTACTACTAGAAGATATAGTACTGAAGCTGAGTAAGTCTAGAAGATATCCTCGTATTCCTTCACCAGCCTGTTGCTGCTATCACCTTATCCTCCCCAGCAAGTGTGTGGAATTATTGATGTCATTTTAGTCAGACATCAAGCAAAACAACACAGCCCGGGGGAAGAGGGTTAGGGTTTGTAAAATGGATGGGAATGGGGGTTTCTTTTTGGGTAGGTTTTGTTGAGAGAAGAAAAAAAAAGCAGAGCATGGACAAACAATAATTGAAGATACAGAGTTTACAGACAATCTTTGGTTACAAACTAAAGGTAAGCACATGCAGTCACACTCATAGAATAAAAGACAACAATGGATACTGTATCTGTATTGCGTATGTTGTTGGAGTTGTCCTGTTGAAATTGGTAAGTAAGTTGCATGCAGCAAACAATTCCTCTTATTGGCGGCACTCCTCCATTCCAGCTGACGCTTCGTCCATCAATGTGGTGGTGACCACTGACAGAAGAGACACCCTGTCCACTGCCTGCCTGGCGGATGTTGACTGAAACCCGGCCTGTAATTATTGAACGGAAAACAGGAAGTGCTATTACAATACCACTGATAAATAAATAAAAGGTATGTACGCTGTGTGGTTCAAAAAGTGACACTTTGATTTCCCTAATAGACAGTACAATATTTTTGAAATTGCGTGCTCTGTCTGAGTCACCTTTTTAAGGATCAATAAGTATGGCCAAAATATTATAGCGGATCTTTCCCCTCAAGGTGGGTGTACTACTGTGTTTTAGAACAAAATTTGACCTTCCCAGCAATGCTCCCACCAAGACCCTTACTAAAGCCAGTCGCAAAAATGTAGAAGAACCCAATCATATCTCCAAAAACGATGCCTAGCAGAAAAATGGTCACAAAACGTACTTTGAAAGTAACAGTAGACCCAAATACAGACCGTGGATTGTATTCAAACCACTTGCCTGCAAGCAAAAGTATCCATAGCCAGCATCGCTCCAACAGTGCTCTACAACAACAGAACCGCGTTGCAATAGAACCCCCCTAAACACATGCAATCCTGCTGCTAGGGCTAACCCTAACGAACCCTAACTTACAAAAAGTGCCAAAACTGGTGTTTCCTTATGGATTTTGTCCAACAAACTTCTAGCCGGTATTAGACCTTCCCAGGAATGCCCCAGGCAAGACCCGCCAACCCACCCGCAAAAAAACACCCGACACAACACCACCAAACAGCGAAAAAGCTAAATCTCATACTTACAATGTCTCTCGGCCTTCGGTCCAAACGCGGCGCTGTGCAGCTAGGTCGTCATCATCATCAATCATCATAACTCCTGTTTTCCACCACGGATTTCCTGAAAAGCAAATGCAATCAAGATTAGACTGTCGCAGCAGTGCTTCGACAGAGACCCCGGCCGCAACCCACCCACGAACAGCAGGAAGCCCCCCAAAACGCTACATTGAGCAAGATGTCTGAAGAAATGGCAAAAAAAAGGCTTTTCCTTAAGGATTTTGTCCAAAACACTTCTATCCGGCATTAGACCTTCCCAGGAATGCCCCAGCCAAGACCCGCCAACCCACCCGCAAAAAAACACGCGACAACACCCCCAAACAGCGAAAAAGCTAAATCTCATACTTACAATATCTCTCGGCCTTCGGTCCAAAGTAACGCGCTGTGCAGCTAGGTCATCATCAATCATCATAACTCCTGTTTTCCACCACGGATTTCCTGAAAAGCAAATGCAATCAAGATTAGACTGTCGCAGCAGTGCTTCGACAGAGACCCCGGCCGCAACCCACCCACGAACAGCAGGAAGCCCCCCAAAACGCTACATTGAGCAAGATGTCTGAAGAAATGGCAAAAAAAAGGCTGTTCCTTATGGATTTTGTCCAAAACACTTGTATCCGGTATTAGACCTTCCCAGGAATGCCCCAGGCAAGACCCGCCAACCCACCCGCAAAAAAACACCCGACACAACACCCCCAAACAGCGGAAAAGCTAAATCTCATACTTACAATGTCTCTCGGCCTTCGGTCCAAACGCGGCGCTGTGCAGCTAGGGCGTCATCATCATCAATCATCATAACTCCTGTTTTCCACCACGGATTTCCTGAAAAGCAAATGCAATCAAGATTAGACTGTCGCAGCAGTGCTTCGACAGACACCAAAAATTACACACAAACCCCCGGAACCCCGCCAAAGAGCACCTCAAAGGCAAGCAAGTCAGCAAAAACGGCAAGAAATTTCCACCTCATATTTGGTCCAAAACACTTTTGTCCATTATTAGAGCTTCACAGCAATGGGCCCAAAACCGTCAACTCACCCGCAAAGAAGTACAACACCCCCACAAGTGCTGAGTCTTTCTTCATTGTGCGTAATCCAGCACTCTGCTTGGAGGGAAATCGCAGTCTGGAGGAGGAGGATAGAGGAGCATGTTCTTCAGAACTTGTGAACCTGAGGAATGTAGACTGCGGCACCTTCAAATCAATAAGCAAACAAGTGAAGACAGTTCTGATGATGGTCTTGTTTTTGGGATTAGGTGATTAAAGTTTGAATTAAATTAACTGTGCAAAACAAAGAAAGAGAGACACAAAGCACACAGGAATAAAAGTGAATAAGGACGAAAAAGAAAGTTCTTGATTGATTGTCTCATTTTCAGGGCTCGGTGTCAGGGAATAAGAACAAGATTTCGTCATCAAACTCTGCGAATTCAGGCTGGATGAGGTCAGTGGCACCGAACAGAGAAAAAATCCCCTCATCTACGTTGCTGTCCTCCTCGTCTTCATGCGGCGTGCTTTCTCGTACTTTGTAATCTGGTGGTATGAGGTGCTGATTCATCTTGATCATTGTCAGCCGCTCCACATTTTTGGGCGAGAGGCGGCTCCGTTTGGGAGTTACAATGCCACCAGCAGCACTGAAAACACGTTCAGAAGACACACTTGCGAGTGGGCAAGACAAATAGTTTATAGCCAGGTTGAAGAGCTGTGGCCACAATTGTTTTTTGCCATGCCAATACTGCAATGGCTCATCATTAAGGAAGACCTCTGTTGAGTCATTCAGATAGTCCTGCACCATCGACTCAAGGTCATCAACTGTTCCTCCACTTTGCTTACTTTTTGCTGTGCCTGTGACATTTTTTCGAGAACCATACCCCATCAAACTTAGCCAATCCTCCTCCCCAGCCACTGTTAGTGTTGTCATTGTGTGTGGTGCAGATGATCCAGTTGCCGGTGTCTTTAACGGCTGAGAGGTCACTTGTGCCCCAGCCACAGGTGCAGAAGTGGATTCTTGTGACTGCGGATGGCCTGCTGATGCTGATGCTGATGTACTGGCTTCTCCTTCAATAACCTGCCGTTCTTTTTCAAACCTCTTGGCTGACCAGGCTAACCAATGTTTGTACTTTTGAACATCTGCATCAGCGAAAGGAAAGAATGCGTTGTCTGCCAGCGCCTTTTTGTAGCGTGGATCCAGAATAGTAGCACAAATGTAATGCTGATCTGAGTTGATGTTTTTAAGACGTTCATCACCACGTAGGCGATGTAATAATTTCTCAGACAAAATGAAATGTTTTTTTTTTTTTTCATCTTTTTGAAACTCAGAAGAAACCGCCATCAGTTGGTGCTCCAGTATGCACAACAATGGGATAGCTTTTCCCAAATTACAGTCCTCCTGGCTGACTGCACGCGTGAAGAACTCAAAAGGACGAAGCATGTCTGTCAGGCTTTTAACTATGGCCCATTGCGCCTTACTCATCCGCAGGTCCTCCTTCTGAGATGTAGCCTCTGTCAAGAAATAGTGATCGAGTACCGTATACTGCTCATACAGACGCTCAAGCATGTAGAAGGTTGAGTTCCAACGTGTTGCCACCTCCTGGATGAGTGCTTTCACTGGCATTCCACGTTCAAGTAGCAGTCTCCGCAGATGCTTCCGGGCCTTAAAAGAATGGCTGAAATGGTTGCACATTTTGCGGCAGGTGGCCATTACCTCGAACGCTGGACTCTCTTTATCACTCAAGAATTTTTGAACTACCAGGTTGATACAGTGCGCCAAACACGGCACTCTAACATGGTCACCCTTCAACATGGCCTTAACTACATTGGCGCCATTATCCGTGGAAACATAACCAATCTTGCGTTTTAGGGGGGATAGCATTGTCAAGACCTTTTTGTCAAACTCTTCCAAAAGGTTTTCTGCTGTGTGACTTTTCTCCAAGCCAAACATGGCTAGTGTTGCATGTTTCCGAGCAGCTTTGAAAACTTGGTCCGGGTCAACACCTGCGTTTAGCTTTGCTATAACACCTGAAAAAGAGACCCAGTGTGCAGTGATGCACATGTAATCATCGCCTGGGCCACTGGTCCACATGTCTGTTGTCAGATGTATTGTGTGAACAGCACTCTTCTGCAAAGCTGCCCCAATCGCCTGCAGCACATCTTCATGTAGTGCTGGAACCGCAACTCTGGCAAAATAGAACCGGCTCGGAACCTTCCATTTAGGGCAGAGCGTTGCAACTAATTCAAGAAAACCTACCGCTTCTACAAAAGAAAAAGGTAGAAGGTCCACAGCTAGCATTTTAGCCAGCTTAGTGTTATACAGACGCGTCAGTGGGTGGTTGCGTTCATATGGCACGTCTGAAGTAAGCATTGTTCTAATGTTGCCCTGGACCAAGCATTTACGGGCTGATAATGACTTCGTTGACCCAATTTTGCTCGCTGGTGAACTTTTGTGCGTTGGTGTCTCACTCGCTCCAACACTCTTAGTGTGCCTCACATTGGGTGTGCTGCTGACAGGGGTACTGGGTGTAAGGGAAGTGTTTGACACGTCTTCTTCCTGCTCGTCAACATCAGATGAAACATCAACGTTTCCTTGATTTTGGCCTTTCTTGATCGCAGCTAGGTGCGCAAACCATTGGACAGCGTGCTTTCTCTCAAGATGACCACTCTGGCCGCCGGTACCATAGTTGCTACCTGACTTACCACGACTAACTGCAAGCTTACAAAGGGTACAAATGGCAAACTTTGGATTTTTGGGACAAACAGTAAAGAAGTCCCAAACTGGGGACTTGAAGTGTCTGTGGGACCTGGAGGAGGCGGCGATACTGGTGGTGGTGGTCATGAAGCTAATGCCAGATGAAGTGGAGGATCTGGATTGGCCAACTTTTGTACGTTTTCCACTTTCACCGCCACTAATTAAGGTCGAGGTTGACGCAGGTCTCTTCTTGCCAGAAAGAAATATGGAAGCGGGACGAGTTGGTGTACTACTTAACTCCAATGATTGTGGTGTTTCCACTGCCTCCTCATCGACAACATCATCATCATCATCATCACGCGCAGCAGCTCTTCGGGCTAGGGTCAAAATGTCTGTTTGCTGCATGCCCGCTGGGGCTGCAGTGACCTTTATGATGACTGGGTCGTCGTTGGCAGAGTCTTCATCAGCAGCAGTATCCGCCACTTCTTGTTGAGCCTCATCACACTCCATAAGTCTGAGACTTTGGACGAGCTTCCTTTTACGCTTAAGTACCTTTGTTGGATCATGGTGTGCCTCACTCTCAGACGGCTGTGGTGCTGGTTCCCAAGTTTGATCCGTATCATCAGAAGGAGGTGTGCTTGAAGAGGATGTAGACACCACCCTTGATCTCTTCCTTGCTAGGGTTGTGGAAGACAATGAAGGATCAGCAGGAGGAGTGGCTTCCTCAAATGATACCTCGCCTTGATTGTCGATTTCCTGATGTGCCCCTACTTCGGGAGGAACAACTATTGTGGGCACTTGTGACCCTCCATGCACCTCTGCTTGCGCATCTCCTTGCGCTGCCTCTCCTTCCACATGTACTTGGGCTTGTACTTGCACATGTGATTGTTGTTGCGGCTGTGGTTGTTCAACACTCGTCAGATGAGCTACAACAACCTGTGTTGATTGAGGGACATTGCTGCTGCTTTCTTGCGATGAGCCAACATCACTGGTCGATGGTGATTGAAGAACTATACTGGCTGCCTCTGCAGCACTCAAGGGCTTGGACTTAAGTTGGCGTGGTGGTGGTGGTGGCACTGAGCCCAATGGAGCGGGGGGGGTGCTGCCAGCTTGGTCCCCAGCAGATCCCGCTGCTGCTGCTGCAGGCATACTTTTTTTTTTACTCCCAAAAAAAGGGGCGGGCGGCACACCAGTCTCCTTGGTAACTTGCTTCTTCTGCTCCTTACTGGCACCTTTCTTGCTAGAGGAGCTACGGGTTACTTTTTTTGGGGCCATCCTCTTCAGAGCAGGTCAGCAGGCAGCAGTTGCACGAGTTGCAGAGGGTTCTGTGTCCAGACGTGACGTCGCGTGACGTTATGCTGCACACACCGCTGCAGGACTTCTTCCTGGCACTGGTGGTTCTCTTGAGTCTTCTTGTGCACCTAAAAGCAATGGAAGACAGAGGAACATCAGTTCAGTTATACACCACAAAAATTCGACAAAACACAGAAAAATGAGCACAATCCCATGCCATCCTTGATGTTTACATTGAAGACACCCCACAGAAAGACTACGGACATGCAAGTATGCAACACTCACTACCCCTGGGCATAATGGATGAAAAGTAGGCAAAATAAGTGCAGGCCTCAGACACTGCCTCTCCTCAAAATGGCCCCTTACACCCCAGGCACATGTTGCCTGTACCAGCCAGCACTCAAGATGGCCACCACCACCACCCACATGGCCAGTCCACATCAACAGTACACCCCCAAAAAACAGAAAAACAGCCAGAAATCACCACAATCCAACGCCATCCATGATGTTTACATTAAAGAGAGTGAGACCACACCACAGGCACACTCAGTCCATGCACCACCCACCACCCCTGGGCAAAGGGCCTCACCAGCAGCCCCCCAAAAACGACAAAAAACAATAAAATAAGCACAATCCCAGCCCATCCATGGCCTCAATTATGTTTAAATTCAAGAAGACACCCCACAGAAAGACTAGGCCCATGCAACACTCACCACCCCTGGGCAAAGGGCCCCACCAGCAGGCCCAAAAAAACGACAAAAAACAATAAAATCAGCACAATCCCAGCCCATCCATGGCCTCAATGGTGTTTAAATTCAAGAAGACACCCCACAGAAAGACTAGGCCCATGCAACACTCACCACCCCTGGGCAAAGGGCCCCACCAGCAGGCCCAAAAAAACGACAAAAAACAATAAAATCAGCACAATCCCAGCCCATCCATGGCCTCAATGGTGTTTAAATTCAAGAAGACACCCCTCAGAAACACTAGGCCCATGCAACACTCACTACCCCTGGGCATAATGGATGAAAAGTAGGCAAAATAAGTGCAGGCCTCAGACACTGCGTCTCCTCAAAATGGCCCCTTACACCCCAGGCACATGTTGCCTGTACCAGCCAGCACTCAAGATGGCCACCACCACCACCCACATGGCCAGTCCACATCAACAGTACACCCCCAAAAAACAGAAAAACAGCCAGAAATCACCACAATCCAACGCCATCCATGATGTTTACATTAAAGAGAGTGAGACCACACCACAGGCACACTCAGTCCATGCACCACCCACCACCCCTGGGCAAAAGGCCACACCAGCAGCCCCCCAAAAACGACAAAAAAAAATAAAATAAGCACAATCCCAGCCCATCCATGGCCTCTATTATGTTTAAATTCAAGAAGACACCCCACAGAAAGACTAGGCCCATGCAACACTCACCACCCCTGGGCAAAGGGCCCCACCAGCAGGCCCAAAAAAACGACAAAAAACAATAAAATCAGCACAATCCCAGCCCATCCATGGCCTCAATGGTGTTTAAATTCAAGAAGACACCCCTCAAAAACACACTAGGCCCATGCAACACTCACTACCCCTGGGCATAATGGATGAAAAGTAGGCAAAATAAGTGCAGGCCTCAGACACTGCCTCTCCTCAAAATGGCCCCTTACACCCCAAGCACATGTTGCCTGTAGCAGCCAGCACTCAAGATGGCCACCACCACCACCCACATGGCCAGTCCACATCAACAGTACACCCTCAAAAAACAGAAAAACAGCCAGAAATCACCACAATCCAATGCCATCCATGATGTTTACATTAAAGAGAGTGAGACCACACCACAGGCACACTCAGTCCATGCACCACCCACCACCCCTGGGCAAAAGGCCACACCAGCAGCCCCCCAAAAACGACAAAAAACAATAAAATAAGCACAATCCCAGCCCATCCATGGCCTCAATTATGTTTAAATTTAAGAAGACACCCCACAGAAAGACTAGGCCCATGCAACACTCACCACCCCTGGGCAAAGGGCCCCACCAGCAGTCCCAAAAAAAAGACAAAAATCAGCACAATCCCAGCCCATCCATGGCCTAAATGGTGTTTAAATTCAACAAAACAGTTGTATCATGTACCCCTAACCAACCCTGGTCCTACTGGATACTGTGGCTACCCACAATATAATTTATTTAATGTTCTGAAAAAGTTCCAAAATTTTACTTGCAGCAACTGTAATGCCCCAAACAAACTTACTTGTGAAAGTTGATTTCTAATCCAAAAGTGATCCAAAGACAGTCAAAAAGGCCTCAAATCCAAATATCCAGCAGCACCCACAAAAAGTAATCCTTCCAGCTCCAGATCCAAATGAAAGTGACCAGGAGATGGACAAAGCACTGGGAGGAGCCTGCTGGACAGGAACAGGAAGTTGGAGACTGTGGGGCACTTCCTTCCCCCCCCCCCCAAAATGGACTCCTTGCAAAAAAAAAAAGCCATGCAAATGTCAACCTGAGGAGTGATTCTGATAAAAATCATAATTTTCTGAAGGTTTATCCTGTTTGCTGGTGATTTTCTTGTGCGAAATTGCAAAATCTCTATTTCGCAAGTGCGAGATTGTTCCTTTCCGCCGCAACTACGTGTTCGCAATTGCGAACTCTCGCGAGGTGTGCTGTGCAAGGTGGCAAGCCGCGAGTACGTATTCGCGGGCGACAAACTCCCGCGGGAACACGCAGCAAGATCTAAAATGGTGCGTCACTCGCAAAGAAAAACAACTCGGCAAACGCTAAAATGACGGAAAGTGAATGCCGTGCACCACGCCGCGCGCCGCAACCAAGCAAAAAATCCGCCGCGAGCGGATTCACGGATTTTCGACAAATTCGCGAGCGTTCGCGGATTGCGGATTTGCCGAAAATCCGAAAAATCCGCGAGCGGAGCGGATTTTACGCCCATGCTTAGTGCTATAGAATATTCACAAAGGCTACACTCTAATTACTCATAGCATGGAACAGGTGCAGCATTATTTTGACAAGGCTGTCTTTTAGAAGTTGTTTTAGAATGTTTACAAAGGTTGTGTTCTAATTGCTTATAGCAAGGAACAGGTGCAGATGATTGATTTGATGAGGATGTCTTCTAGAAGGTGTTTTAGAATGTTCACAAAGGTCACATTCTAATTGATTATAGCAAGGAAAAGGTGGAGGGGAATAATTTTATGAGGGCTGTCTTCTGGAAGGTTCATGTTGCGGTCATCTATGCCAGTAGCTTGATGCTATTTCTGGTGGCTTTTCAGGATGTTTCCGTAGCTCCTGAAACCTGACCTTGCATATGCATGGTAAAACATTTGTAAAAAAGCATTTGTAAAAGCTATTAAGCCTTTTCAAACAAACCAGGGTAAACCAGCTACAGCTAGCTATTACCAACAGCATGTAATATGAACAGAAAGTCAGGGTACAAGACGTTTGTTCATTCATAAGTGTTGGGAGGAATGATATGAGTCATGGTGGTATATTGTTATAGTCAAGAGAGGTGAGCTGTGGCAGGAATTCTGACAGATACCCCATACAGTGGGCACAGAATGACTATACCTGTCTCAGGAGGTACCACTCAGAAAAACCTGGTGCCTCATACAGTTGTACCTATGCAGAATAACAGCCAAACTCCAGCCCAACTCTATTTATTTTTATTTATTTAAAAAGTTTTCTATATTGCAAACATGACCACTGGGGGAATTAGAGCGCTTTACAATACATAGGTCAAGGAAGGATACAAGGGGTAAAAAACAGAGCAACCCAACCCAGGAAAAACAAACTTAACAGTCTCATAAAGCACAGAAACCTAGGGAGAAATGGAAGCAAAGAGTCCAGATAAAAGTTTCTTCATCCATAGCGTTTTTACTTCCTTGAGAAAGGAAGTATAGGGATAAAGTTAAAGTTGCGAACATGGTCACAGGGGGTAGCAGAGCACTTTACCGTATATCAGTTGCAAGCGGAAATAGGTGGAGGTGGTAGGAGACCGACAGAACCGCAAGACAGTTTTCATATATTTTAACTGGCAAGGATGTCATTTAGCAACTTGGAAGCTCCATTACAGTGGTAAAAGTTTCTTTCCCAGTATCAATTTAACTTCCTTTTTTAAAAAAGGACAATGAGGGATTCAACCTGACTTCAGGGGGTAACGCGTTCCCTATCCTCGGGGCAATACACAAGAAGGCTCGATTGTAATGTTTTTTAAATTATATTTTTGTAGTTTGAGCAGTAATGTGCTGGCATTTCTCAACGATCTTGATCCAGCAGAGAGCTCCAACTTTTGAACAAGGTACATTGGGGTATTGAAATGAATGGCTTTATGTGTCCTATATGCAATTTTTAATTGTATTCTAGCATCTAGGGGAGTCAATTTAGGGATATCAGCTCTGGTGTGATGTGATCGCGTCTTTTCGAGCCCATTATGAGCTTTGAAGCAGAATTGAGGCTAGCCCTGAGAGGGGCCGTCTTTGCTCTAGGAAGGCCAAAAAGGGTTGCGCTTCCATAATCAAGCTTAGATATCACTAGGGCTTGCACCGCAACCTTTAAGTCATGTGCAGGGAGGAAAGGTTTTATTTTCCTTAAGAGGCTGAGTTGGAAGTTTGCTCCTTTGGTGAGAGTACTAATATGCTTCTGCATGTTCAGACTGTTATCTAGCATTATTCCCAATGAGCCTGTGGAATCAATTATGTGTGGGTTGCAGTTAAGAGCGATTAGTTGATTTAGCGTTTCTTTGATGACTGGAGACCTTGGGTGGTGCAATTAGGAGGAATTCAGTTTTAGGAGCATTGAATTTCTGTTGATTCCGTGTCAACCAGCTTTGTGTTTTCAGTAATACTGAGTTGAGGTACCTGATGTCCTCAGGGGAGGTGACATTCATGTACAGTTGGGTATCATCTACGTACATGTGATAGTGAATGCTGGATGATTTCAGAATTACTGTTAAAGCCTCCATAAACAGGTTGAAGAGAGTGGGTAAGAGTGCGGATCCCAGGGGAATACCCAGCACGACCGGACAAGGATGAGACAAGGACTGATTCACCTTGAAGCTTTGGGTTCTATTGTGGAGAAATGAGGAGAACCAGTTTAGTTCAGGCCCAGAGAGCCCCATACTGTGCTCCAAGAGGTCCATTAGACTGTCATGTTTAACTGTATCAAAAGATGATGGGAGGTCAAGGAGGATCAATAGACAGGATTTGTTTCGATCTAGCAATCTTAGCGCATCATTAATCAATGTGAGTGAGCACAGATTCTGTGCTATGACCCTGTCGGTAACCGGATTGAAATTGGTCCAGAAGTTGGAATTGCACAATGTGGTCATATAGCTGGACGTGCACACATTTCTCCAGGAGCTTTGCCAATGTGGGGATGTTAGAAATTGGGCGGAGGTTTTGTAGGTCAGAGGGATCTGCAGATGGTTTCTTTAGAACAGGGGTAACCTGCCCAGATTATAGGCAGTCCAGAATAACACCTTGCACAGAATAGCACAGGTCACAGTAAACCTAACCAAGAATGACATCATACCCAAAATCCTTTACATCCTGACCAGGATGAGATCTAGTCAGAGCTAGAAAAGCAACAGATATGGTATTGGAACACAGAGCCAAAAACCATCCCCCACAAGGGTTTCTTGAAGGTCACCAAGACCTCAGTCCAGTGCAATAATGTGACCACACACGTACCAACCTGTGGACCAAGGCTAGCCCTTAGTATAACTGGAACGGTATTTATGCACAGCAAATGGAACCCCAACGTTCAGTTCACCTGAATGTCCATCAATTTGGTGAACAGAAATAACGGGTCGCATGGGGGTGGGTGAATGATACCCTACTGATGAAAAGCCAAGACACCTGGAACTCAGACAAAGGAGGACACACATGGATAAAAAGTAAGGAGAAACCCATTGCAGGCAGGAAACTACTAATCTATTCCTCGTGTTTTAGGGGAAAAGGGACAATACTCTTTGGGGTGAACAGCAATTGCAGGAGTATAACCTCTAATAATGATATGCAGTGGGACACCTCCATGTTGATGGACTGGCAATGTGGCGAGCAGGCCTATACTCAGCTTATCCCAGACTGAAGAGGGGTCTAATTACTGGTCACCCTTTACACAAACACTTTGGTCATACAAGGAGACGGTCTTTCTGCACTGCATCACCAAGCCATGAGCAGAGGCGCAGAGCTTCTACATCAAGTATGCAAAAGGTCAGCTGAGTACTTTGGTTAGGACATTTTCAAGGATATTCCTGAAGAGTTTCGGCTTTTTACCAATTTGCAAATAGGTGTAGGTGGTTCAACACTCGTCTTCACCTTGCAAACTAAGGCCATTGCTCGGTGGCTGTAGATCACCAGGTGGGAACTGCTGAAAATGATGAACACCGCCGAAGATGGCCTCAACAAAATAAAAGAAGAAATGTGTGCCATCTGCCACATGGTGATGCAGCATCGGTTATGTGTTGGACTTATTAACCACAATGGATTGGAGTGCATGTGCCAAGATAGCTAGAGCATGTTGAACCTTTATCCCCATGAATGACCTGGACAATAGCACTCTGTCAATTGCCATCCAAGCACTGCACAACCTACTGCAGGTTATGGATAAAGCAGGAGGTGCCCTAAACATTGAATGGTTCATCGGCTGGTTTGCATGGGTACTAAGTGGATCTCAGAACTTTCCAAGGCCTTGTTACCAGTGGATATAATCTTGTGCTTGCTGTGCTTCACCCTGAAACTAATATGTGCCTGTGTTAAGAAAGCTACTCTGAACATAGGGTGAATACATCTGGTTAGGATACCAAAAGCCGAGGAAGCATACACACCACAAGCCAGAAATAGGGAACCCCCATAAGCAAGACACGTAAATAAACAGCCAGTTCAGTAGTTGATAACTCAACTAAAGGGGGGAATGTTAGCATGGGATTGATTTTAAAAAGGTCTCACTTTTAGGAGTCCAGCAAACTGAAGAGTAACTGTTGGCTGTGCTACCCAAATTCACAATACAACACTTGTTACAGTTTCGGAGTCATCCTTTATCATTTCATCATAACACAGCTACCCTCATTCACCAGATATGGAACAGCCTCAAACGCACCTGGTAGATTGCAGCAGTAAATCACATATGGACCAAGGATGTCATGCCTAAGTAACGAGCCAGATGCACACACTCATAAACACAAGCAAAGGTTCAGCAGACAGCCTGCATTTGGCCCAAAGACATGATACCAGAGCAACTGGCCAGTTGCATCCATCAGATACATTTCAAACAATACCTAGTAGTAAGCAGCACCCTAGATTATACAAACAGAACACACCCGGCTACTTGGGCCACCTCAGAATGGGACCTCTAGTTGGTATTTATGGCCCCTTCTATCAGGTTGAGATCAGACATCTAAAATGTGATTTATGGCCCACTGTACCAGTATTTCCTGATCAAAGAGGGAATGAGCTCCTGTTTATTGCACCCGCTGTACAGTATAAAGCATATCATGTACCTTATGAAAGTTGAATTTCAGCAACAGAAACAAGTTGGTTTAATTAAACTCTGAGGACAGTAGAGACTCGACAGAATCTGTCAGCTCAAAATCTCTTGAGGTACAAAGTTTTGGCCATCAATTTATACAGATGTACAATAAAATGTTCTCTACATTCCTAAAGAGCATCTTAGTCATGAAGCAATCACATCTGTGCATCTGGCTCTTTACCTTTGGGAGAGCTAATGTGGGTCTGTGTGTATGTGTCCATATGTCCGGTGTGGTAAGGAGTGTGTGATCACTACGTGTGGTGTACATCTCATGTCCTAATTGGTTTAGTATGTCTATCTACATGTGGTATCTAGTTTGCGCCAGTTCTGAAGAACGCGGGCCTTTGTCCAAACTTTTTTATTGGGGCCCATTATCACAGACTTGTTTGTAGTGCAACCATCTATCTATGGAATCAATCATTGTTTTGCCTGTAATTTATTGAGGACCCCACCTGTGACCTGTTACTTGATAAGCATAGGCATGGGTGGCAGATTCTGCCTGGCCATGTATCTCTGAGTCTGGGCTGTTGGATAGGTCACCTTTGGTGATTCTGACAGCAATAAGGTGAGTTCATTGGAACTCCTAAATGTAATATGGCAGCCACTGGTATAACGTTTACCAACATTATCATTGCTGCGTATACAGTTGCCGTTTTGTACACTGTGATTATTTGTACAGGTATTAACGATACAGTAATCATTTTGTACAATTCAATTATTTGTACTGGTGTTGAAGAGATTATGTTTGATATTGTCTTATTCGAAACAATAATATTGCATGAGTATGGATCACTGAATATATTGGTATTACTATTATTATTGCTGATGTGTGCGCTGATGTGCGGGCACAAATTACGGTATTCATTGATATTGCATTGACGGACATTTTGTGGGTACAAGTGGAGGCATTCGTTCACATTGCATTTACTGATATTGTCATTGGCTGGCCTGCACATATCATGACATTCATTGGCATTGAATTCACCCATCCAAACATGCACACAAAAAGTAATTACATTAAAACACAACACATATAAAAATCCCACACCAGTTCAGAAAAAAAGAGTAAACATTAGTAAAATGACACTAAAATAAATTCAATCCAATTAGTGGAACCGGAGATATGTGTTTCTAAAATAAATTGTGAAATCTAGGGTTTAAAAGATCAAAGCACCAATCGTGGCTATCTGTTCGCACAAGACTGCATAAACGTCAAAAGTTAGGGCTAATCACAATGGAGTGTCTATAGGATACAATGGGGTGGATTCGTCTCAGTCTGGGCTTACCTTCAGATGTAAAATAAGTTCTTGAAAAGGAAGCCGCTGGACGAGGTCTCAGTTAAGCCCTTAATGAGGCGAGCAAAGCTCCAAGCTGAAGAAGATTCATTTCCAGGCTGAGGTATTGGCCATAATCAAATGGGGTGCTGGTCGTCACCAAGTTCAGTGAAGATATTTCCCTTCGGACTTAGAAGCTTTTCTGGAGCTCCGATCCACCAATCGGAGCAAGGCTGCAGGCTTTAGCTGAAGACGGCTCCACAAGGCCAGATAACAGTGCTGGGAGGTCCCACTGAAGAGGATTTGCTGCTGCAGAGAAGAGCTTAGCAAGAGTTGTGACAAAGTCAATCCCACCGCAATGCACCTTCATCAAATTGTCCTGCAAGTAGGTCCCTGTCTCCAGTCGGTTCTCCTAGCAGTTTCTTCAGAATTTTATTTGAAGTTTCAGGTTTTGGATTTTGGTAGGAGGAGGCCACTTTAGCACCAGACCAGGGGCCCAGGACTGAGGGGAGGCATGTTAGGGCTATGGCTCAGTCCAGCTGGGACCAGCAGCTGCAGTCAGGTAAGCTGCAGCGTCTCTGAAGTTTGTTATGCCAATGCTGCTCACAAAAAAGGCAAGTCAGCTAGCTCTTGGTTTCACTTGGGTGGACCTGGGCTCAAGAGGCAAGTCCAGCCTTCCTTCCTCAGGTAACAGGGCAGTCCCTTCAGCAGCAGGACAGTCCTTGCAGAAGCAGGGCAGCAGAGCAGTCCTCCTTCTGAGGCTTAGGCTTGTCCAGATGTAATCTGAAGAGTGGTTCAGGGGGTTCTAATATTTATATCTTGTGCCAGCCTTAGTATGTGGGGGGATACCCTGTCTTATCCCCACTCTCTGCTTCTGGAAAGTTCTTCCCTTTTCATGCCAAGGCTCCAAACTGTCTGTGGAGACAAAAGGCTGGTGTCAGGTTCCTTTGTAGGTGCTGTAGGTAAAGCCCTTTCAAGTGCAAGTGGGGCATGGTACAGCTCTGCCCCCAGCCATCCTAGCAGGATGGCCCATTCTGTCAATACCTAGTCCCCTTTGTGGTACTGTCTGGAAGGAATACACAAACCCCAACAACAGAGCCATTCACAGTCATGTGACCCAGGACACTAGCAGAGAGGTCTGGAAGAATGAGGGCTGCCATGTCTCCTCTGTAAAGGATCACGTTTTTGCCATCTGCGGTGGTGATGAGTGCTGTTTCTGTCCTGTGACTAGGTCTGAATGCGGACTCCATGGTGTCAAGGAGCTGGTAGTTGTTGAGGAGCTCTGTGAAGTATAGATTAATAAATTTCTCTAAGACCTTGGCCAGGCATGGTAAGACAGAGATGGGTTTGTAGTTCAAGAGCCAGGCTGGGTCGGGCGTGGTTAACCATCGAAGATGGCAGATGCACTTCCCTGACTCTTCGGTGAAGTGCCAAGAAATTCCTATGGCACCATCCATGAGCAATGAGGCGCACTTTGAGTCCAAATGTGAGGGAACCCCTCCTGCAGCCCCAGGAGGCATTCCAGTTTGAACTGCTTGCCAAACGATGCTAGCAGGTGAGCAAGTGAATGGTGGACCTCCTGGATGTCGGCCCAGACACCCAACTACAGTGAGTCAATTAGCTTCCCTGCTCCCACCTGACAAGGCCTGGTTAGCGCTTGAGGAGTATCATTCTGTGGAATTCCATGAAGTTGCTGAAAAACTACGCTAAATTCTGTGGAGTTCCGTGAGTGGGCGGAGTATTGCTTGGTCACCCCTGTAGGCTTCTGAGGGTTGTTGGGGAGCAAAAACCCTTATTGTTGCCACATGTAAGTCACCCACAGCAGGATTTACTAAGATGTTGTCAGAGGCCCCATCCCCTTTTTAAACCACTCTGCAAACTGGGATCCTGGTGCACTACTGGTTGGAAGATGAAGTCCCCTTGGTTGCTAAAGGTTGTTGGGGTTCATGAACCCCTATTTTTGCAACAAGTAAGTCCCCCACAGCGGGATTGCTGAGACATCGTCGGAGGCCTCGCTGCCTTTCTCAACCACTCTGCAAAGGAGCCTCCTAGTGCACAACTGGCTGGGGAATGAAGTTCTCATGGCTGCTGAGGGTTGTTGGGGCCAATACTCCTATTATTGCCACAAGTAAGTCCCTCACAGCGACATTGCTAAGAGCTCATCGGGGGCCTGCGCCTTTTCTCAACAACTTTGCAAAGGGGCCTCGTGGCACACTACTGGTTGGGGATGAAGTTCCCTTGGCTGCTGAGGGTCGTTGGTGGTCAACAACACCTATTATTGCAAAAAAGTAAGTCCCCCACAATGGGATTGCTGAGACGTCATCAGAGGCCTGCCCCCTTTCTCAATCACTTTGCAAAGGGGCCTCCTGGCACATGTTGGGGGATGGAGTCCCCTTGACTGCTGAGGGTCATTGGGGCCCAGAAACCCCTATTGTTGCAACAAGTAAGCCCCCCCACAGAGGGATTGCTGAGACGTCGTCTGAGGCCCCACCAAAGTTCACAACAACTCTGCAAAGGGGCCTCCAGTGTCATGACCCCAACCAGCAGTTCTAGGACTGCTACCACTGAATACTTCTAACCACTTTGCCACTTGATGTTCCTTTGGGTAAATATCCTAGCTTAGTCCATATAGCAAGGCAAGGTAGGGTGGGTCAACCACTCCTACCATAGCAGGGAAAGAAAAAGGAAACACAGATATTCCTCACTAAAATTACATGTCTCATATAGACCAGCTTCTTTCCCAGACGCTCAGTCATGAGTGGCATTGTTTATCTCCTACTTAGTTGGAGATGCTGCCTCCTGGGTTCTCCCATTAGTAGGAAGTGATGATCGTATTTCAAACAATTGGGAGGCCTTTGTGAAGGAATTTGAAAAGTTGTTTGATAGGAGAGCAACCGCACAATCTGCAGATAGAGAACTGCTAGAACTGAGGCAGGGTAACCGTGATCTGATTGCCTATTTAAGAGACTTCTGTTGCCTTGTGGATGTGACGGCCTGGCGAAAGGAGTAAAGATCAGCTGTATATTATATACTATCGAGGCATCAAATATGAGATGAAGAACTTCTTAGCACAAACAGACCCTCAACCTCAAATTTGTCCTGAGTTGATCAATCTAACAATCCATTTGGATCACTGACTGGCAGAGCAGAAGGGAGATCGGCAACGCTCTCATCATGCAGGACTTCGGTTTGATCATCCTAGTGTCAACACAAACTCCAGCACACATGAAAATCATGGTGAACCTATGGAGATAAGTTCTGTTTGCTTAGCTTTATCCAAGGACGAGAAAGAAGCATGTCACAAGAATGGTCAGTGTCTATACTGTGGTAAAAATAGTCACTTTGTTAAAGACTGCCTTATAAAACCCAAATCGAAAAGTCTATCCCAACCAACTAAAACAGTTTAATTTTATTAATACAGTGACAGAAAACTAGGTGACTCAAAAGATATGAAGGGTAATCTTTTGAGTATCTAGAAAATACCCTCCCTCAGTTCACCAGTGGGAGATCATGAAGCCCACTTGATAATGAAAATGACTCTAATACTGTCTCAACAGCTAACTTATGCTATTACGGTTCCTATAGACTATGGGGCTACTGGTAATTTTGTGGACGCAAGCGTAGCACGCAATCTGAGTTTACCATGTTTTAAAAAAAAGAGACTAGAGATAGTCCAAACAGTGGACGGAAGAGTTTTAAAATCCAGCCCAATTACTATGCAAACCAATTATATATCTCTAGCATTCAACTTCATGAAGACCAAACATGTGAAACGTATTCACTTCAAACATATTAATGCCCCACAATATGTCTTCGTCCTCGGTATACCTTGGTTGAAATTACCCTGGGATAGACTGGGTGTCAAAGGCCATAACCGATTTATCCCCACATTATGCACATCATTGCCTTTCCCCACACCCAGGAAAGCACAGTCATTCAGTTGTCAGAGCAGCTGAGAGGAAGTGGACTTGCCCACGCAATAGGCACAGTTGCAAGAGGTGTTTAACAAAAGCAGACCAAAAAATAATTACCTACCCATCGCCCATATGACTGCCAAATAGATCAGGTACCAGTCGGTGATTCTAAAATGCCGCATATATGCCTTGTCTGAAAAGGAAAATTACCATCTACAAGCCTACCTAGACCAATACATAGGAAATTGATTGAGTTGACCATCAAAGTCCCTAGCAGCCTCTCCTTTGTTTTTTGTACCAAAAGGCAATGACGAACTTTGCGTATGTATAGACTTCAGACCCCTAAAAAAGATCACAATAGAAATAATAAGTACCCATTTCCCTTATTCCTGGTACTGTTGGATCAGGTCAAATTGGCTTTATCTCACAAAACTGGATATCAAGGGGGCATACCACCTAGTCAGAATGCATGCAGGTGATGAAAGGAACAACTGCTTTTAAGGCAAGGGCTGGACTTTTTGGATATATGGTTATGCCCTCTGGGCTCTGTAATGCCTCAGCAGCCTGCCAGTTTTTCCTATGTTACATGCTTAGAGAACCTATGGACAAGCTTGCCCTCGTCTACATTGATGATGTATTGATTTATTCTGCCTCTGAAGTGACCCACGCTGACCACATACCCACAATTTTAATCACTCTACAACTCCAGGGACTTTGCTATAAGTTGAATAACTGTGACTTTCATGTGACTGGGGTAGAGTTTCTTGAAGTGATCTTATCTCCTGGAGGATTGCAGATGGCCAACAGGAATATTCAGGCAGTTGTCCAAATGGCTGACACCAAAAATGACCTGAGATCTTCAATCCTTCCTGGGCTTCACCGATTTTTATCAGCACTTTTTTTGACCATTTCTCCCACAAAATAGCCCCAATAACTTGTCTCCTAAGGAAAAATGTGGCATTTGAATGGGACTGCAAAGCACAAAAACCATTTGATCACTAAAGACAGCCTTTACCACAGCACCAATTCTTGTTCATTCAAACCCTCAACTGACTTACATTATAGAAGCTGATGCTTCTGAATTAGCCATGGCAGCCATACTTTCACAAATACATTCTGATACCGGTCAACTCCACCCAGTTGCCTATATGTCCAAAAACTATTTCCAGCAGAGAAAAACTATACAACCACAGAAAAAGAACTTCTGGCAATTGGGGATGCATTACTAGTTAGGGGCCCAAACATATTGTTACTGTATACACTGATCACAGCAACCTGCATTTTAAAAGACGGCAAGGGTCCTAACACTTTGTCATTTGCGCTGAATGATATTCTTTTCAGAATTTGTGAAAAAAACAAATGACTGATGCCTTAACTAGACAAGATTCCACCTTGGTACCACAGTCTGATACACAACGGTTAATCATAGATCCTAAGTAGGTTCTGAATGCACTCTTCACAGAAGATTTTCTTGATGCTTTACAGAGCAGTTATGCAGAATAATTTTTGAATGGCTCCACAATCATGCATGTGCAGGACATCGAGGGCATCAACAAACATTGATTGCCACTCAAAGAAAGTTTTGTTGGCCTAAAATGTCTCAGGATATCCATAAATGTACCACAGAATGTGAGGTGTGAGCCAGAGCCAAGCGTGATCATTGAAAACCAGAATCTTCTACTGCCACTGCCAATCCCACAAAAACCATGGGAAGATTGTTTGTTGGACTTTCTTACTGCATTACAGCTGTACATGGGGTATAATCGCATTTTGGTGATTATAGACAGTTTTTCCAATTTGGCCATTTTAGAGCTTGCAAGAAACTACCCACATCAAGTGAATTGGCACAAATGTTGTTACACAATATTGTGCATTTATATGGAATCCCCTATAGGATCATTTCTGATTGTGGTACTCAGTTCACTGTGAAGTTTTTGTCCAATTGATGAAAGGCTCTAGCATTTTCTACCACTTACCACCCACAAACTGATGGGCAGAAGGGAAGGTTCAATCAAACTCTCAAGCAATGCCTTAGGTGTTACTTCTGCCACTACATCCTGGGTAGAAATGCTTTGGTTAGCAGAGATCGCCTACAATTCCACCATCCAAATCTCACCCTTTCAACGTTCATATGGGTTCCAACCTTATTACATACCGGTGCAGAGTCCAAGTATTTCAGATAATACAGTACCAACTGTAACATCGGAAATCCGGAACATTTGAAAGACTCATTCTAAGGTATTTAAATGTTTGAAAAAAGTAAAAGAGAGATACAAAACTGCAGCCGACAAACAGCATAGCCCTGGGGTAAACTACAAAATCGGCGAACAAGTATGGCATTCCACAAAAAATATCACATTCCATAACAAGAAAGACGTTCATCCAAAGTATATAGGTCCCTATACAGTTGTTCTGCAGGTAAATCATGTTCCAATTGGATCTTCCCTCCATCCAGTGTTCCATACTACTTTCTTGAAACATGTGGAACACAAATGTGCACTCCGACCACCCCAATGGTGATACAAGGCCACGAGGAATATGAGATGCAAAACATTTTAGGACAAATTCTATGTATACCGACCAATACCCTTGGCAATGACAAGTCCTAATATTTTCAAGAACTTATTTCAATTCTGACTTTCCCACAACTGGCTTGGTCTGTCAATAGTTTACTCACTTTAATAAGTTCCCTCAATGCACAGCCACTCCCACCAGGTAAGTAGTTTGTGTTATACTTCTAAAAAATAACCAGCATAAGAGAAACTGTTGCTAAACTACTTACTACTACATCTATAGCTTTTTACATCCCCACTACTCTTCAGACTCACTAATGTATGTTCTCACACTTCATAACTATATCTTGCACTGAACACATTCCAATGATCAAATCTCCTAAACCTTATTCAGCCAGTCTGTTAGTCAGTCAAAATAAGTTTATTTCATGTTACACCCCATTAACTTTATGACATATGAGAACATATTAAGAATATAATGCACTTGTGATTTACAAACACGTATAATGAGATTATGTTTTTATGAATTTAGCTTGAGGGAAACCAAGTAGAATATTTATGTTTATTTTCTAATGGTTTCAGTTACCCCTGATGAAGAGCTGTAGAGCACAAAATGCATTGAGTGGAGAAAGGTTGAGGTTACCCGGTATGAACTGTGAATTCCTACATGCTACAGTGAAGGCCTGGAAGGGCACGTCTGTGCCATTTGAAATAGTGGAATTACGATGCTATTGTAGTGAATGGACGAAACATGTAAAAATGCTGGAATAAAAACATGAATTAAACATGGAGTAAATTGGATTCCTGTAATGAAGAAAAAGTCCTTGTTTTAAGGCTGTGCGATTTACAGTTGGCGCATGAGGATTTGCCACATATTTCTGAATATTACAACATTCTTGCTACTTGCGCCAGAGCACAAAATTAGGGGCCTATTAGGATGGCGGACGGACCTGCGTCCGTCCGCCACCCCCGAGGTGGAGGGACCGTCCGCAGGGGCAGCGGCGGTCCCTCCGGTGCAATTAGGATGTGACCGCCACCCTGGCGGTCACATCCTGTATCTTTAACCTTGCGGCGGGTGCTGCTTGAAGCAGCACCCGCCGCAAGGTTAAAAATGCATGTTTTACATTTACATGCACAAAGCAGCAGGCACCGCGCGGTTCCTGCCGCTTTGTGCATGTAAATGCTGGTACCCCCCATGGGCACCCCCCACCCCCCGACACCCTGGGGGCCCACAACAGGCCCCCAAACACCAAAGACCACAGGCTTTTCCACAGCGTAAAAGCCGCCATGTGTAAATGTAAATGTATTTCGATTTATATAGCGCACGAATCACCCAGGGGTCTCAAGGCGCTTGCTTAGGGAACCCGTCCTGGTATTCCCCTGTGAGATACCCCGGCAGGGTATTCACAAGGTGAAAGCCAGGCATCCCGCCACGAAGGGCCGTAGTGGAGATTAAGCAAGCTATTGCCCAGAGTCGCAGAGTGTGACCCCGTGAGTCGAGTAGGCACCGGAGCGAGAATTGTCGAGTCCGTGGAATTTTTGAGCCCGAGACCCGCCGAGGCGGGGAATCGAACCCTGGTCCACGGCTGATCTCAGCTTCCGGGTCTGCCGCCTCTAACCACTGAGCAAAGCATGTTGCACTGCACATCGTAATTTGGCTGACGGTGTCTTGCAGACACCGCCACCAAATAGCCCTCCACACCCCGCGGATCAGCGGTGGACGGACCTGCCGTCCGCCGCTGGTCCCACCGCAAACCCACCGCCATCCTAATCTGGCGGTGGGTCTTTTCTGTGGCCGCGGTGGTGAATCCGCATCCTCCAGGCCGGCGGTGGCTTCCGCCAGCCTGGAGGATGCGGATTCATCGCCATCCTAATCGGCCCTAAGTCTGCATGCCACAACTATTATGAGCAACCAGTAAAAATTTGAGTACTTTAAGGTGTGTATTCGACCACTTCATTAAAAGATTTGAGTTGCCAGGTCAAAGTGGCAGTTTAAAACCGCACACTCAGGCTAAAAAGGCAGGCTTGAAGACATGTATTACAGAGCTACTTTAGTGGGTGGCACAATAAGTGCTGCATCCCACTAGTGGCATTTTATTTACCAGGCAGTACCATATACCAGAGACTTGTAAGTAAAATAAAGGTGTCAATCAGGTGTATACAAATGTTAACATGTTTGAAAGGGAGGTCACATGCACTCTACCACTTGTGACCAGAGTGAAAGTGCCCAGAGCCCTATTGGCAAAAAAAACAGATTCAGCATCAGAAGGCAAAAATCTGGGATGATCCTGCAGAAACGGCAATTTCCCAACATACCCCCTAGCCAAAATCTAAGCTAGAATAATCAATATCTTGATATGCTTTCCTGCCCAGGCGACGGCACAAGGATACTTTCCTCTTCTGCAGTGGCAGATGTGTGTTCTGCATACTTCTAAACCTAGCTGTAGCAATCTGTCAACATCCTCTTGAATCACCGCACTGGACCATGGTGAACGCTTCTCATCATCTGCGGACCACATAAGTGAGGCTCCAGGCCTTAGCTAATGTGGATCAGACTTCGGTCCCTAAGCCAATAAAGACAACAACCAACAGAGGCCACCGACAATTGTTTGTACCCGGCTTTCGACTGCTAAGTGGACGTTCCAATATCTTGGGCAGGCGTTTGTTTCCAGGCTTTGGACTGGCAAGCAGTCCCCCACTTGCTTCTGAAGTCTCACTGGCCTAATAGGTTTCTCAGAGAGGGGCCATAGCCCCTGTTGATAGGAATCCTATTTACACTCTCCCTCCAGCCATCTCAGGGGTGGTATCCCGAGATGCGCCTTTCAGCCTAGGATTTCTATTGTGAGGGTGAACAGGTGCTTGGCAAGACAGGATTTTCAGGGAGGAACTGTTAGATCAGACATCTTTGGTGTGGTATCCCCCAACACTTTTTGCCTTCATCACTCTGCTTTTGCTGAACAGGCTTTTATTGGCATTACGATTCTGTGTGCTTGACTACCGCTAAACAGTATTAAAGTCCATGAGCTCTCGCCCTTAAACATGGCAACATTGGTATACACATAAATGACACATTTAATTTCATTAGAAATTCCTAGTATATGGTACTACATGTACCCACATCCTGTAAAATAAATGTTACATTATACCATCCACTAAAGTAGCACTCTAAAACATGTCTTAGGCTCGCCCCTGTTGCATGTAGTACAGTTTTAATATGCCATTTCAACCTGAAAAATAAACATTTTGCCGACCCTAAACCTTCCTTTTTAATAGTTAAAAATCACCCCTGAGGTAGACCCTAAAGGCCCATAGGCCACCTCTCCCATAGACTAACACTGAGTTACCTTATTACACTTAATAGGTGACAACCTCTGTTTGGGAGCAGCTAAAGAAATACTTCTTCCTTTCACTTGATTTGTAATTTAACATCCTCTTTAAAGTCAGATTTTACGTTAGTATTCTAAAAATGGCACTTTTGGAAATTTAGGATTTTTCTTCCTAAAACAAAAGTCCCTTTTTGCGAGTGCCTAGGGCACATGACTGTAATGGCTCTCCTTTGGTGTGCTGTGTATTGCTTTCAGACATGGAACAAAAGGACCTTGGGGATTCCTTTCCTAGGCAGGATGACCTCAATTTCATTTGAGATGTCATCATTGATATCACTGACCATGGCATGAGTGATGTGCTTTGTGAGGTCAAAAGCAGTGCATTGAGGGGTGCTAAATTTCTCAGATTTTCAATGATTGAAATATCCGCCTAACTATGACGTGCCTTTAACCTTTGTTTTTTTCCAGTGAATTTCAAGTTTTTTAAAGTCTATTCCTAACTATAAAATCCTTGTAACCTTTTGTTTTCTCAGTGAATTTCTATACATTTTCAAAACCTATTTCCTAACTATAACTATAATGTCCATAAAACCTTTGGTTTTCTCAATGAATTTCTATTTCATAACTATAACATCCTTGTATTTTTTTCTATAGTTAGATATTGAACATTAAATATCTGTGGTGCACCAATTATTGTTGATTTGAGATCTATTTATATAAAAAAGTACATTAATCATGTTAATTCAAGATATTTTTGGTTTTCATGACAACGTTGTGATCGCTGAGGACACACAGTGAATACCTCATGTTTTTGACAAAGTGTAAAACACATATATAGAATTTTTTTCCCATACAGTTTGAGTCTAGCTGTTTAATAAGATATTGATTTCACTTTCCCCTTCAAATTCAAACAGCTGAAATAGATTTTGCTTGTTCACGGCGACATCGGAAGCCGCGATGACGCCAGTAGTCGTGAATACTGTGTGTTTTTGACACAGTATTAAACACATATAGACATGTTTTATTTAAAGTTTGAGTCTACCTATTTAGTAAGATGTTGATTTAACTTTCCCCTTTGTATTCATTTATTGAGAAAAATACATCTAAAATGTATTTTCCGTTCTTGCTGCAAACCGGAAGTCGCGAGGACGTCGATAGTTGGAATAGTGTGTGTTTTTTTTACAAAGTGTTAAACAGATAGATTCTAACAGTTTAGTAAGATATTGATTTCACTTTCACCTTGGTATATATTTGTCTAAAGAAGTACAATTGAAATGCATTTTGCTTGATCGCGACAATACCGGAGTTTGCAGGAGCATCGGTGGACGCGAATACCGCAGGTTTTTAGTAAAGTGTAAAACACATATATAGACATATTTACATAAAGTTTGACTGTACGTGTTTAGCAACATATTGGTTTAAGTTTATTTTCGCAATGCATGTGTCAAAAAGAGCCCGTCCCAGAAATAACTTTCTGTCTTCTTGATGATGCTGATCTGTGTGAGGACTTTGGTAACTGCGACGATAACGCATTTTTCAGCAGGTGTAAAACACATAAATGTACACATTTTACAGTATTTAAGACTTTTTAGACACTAGGGGTTTATTACTGAACTGTTATAGGGAGTTTGTATAAAAACCATCTTTAAAACCAATTTTCCATGTTTGCGATGGAGCTGGGTCCCGCAATATTATTAGCCACACATTACTCTCTAAAAGACTCTATAATAGCATGTATAACTTCCTTAACCCCCTTGCATGCTCGTGATGGAACCATTCCATCACAAGCCACGGTGGGGCTGTGCTGGTGATGGAATGGTTCCATCACGGCCCGGCCGCCGCGCAGGCGCGGCGCTGATTTCATGCCTGCGCTGAGGGTTCTATTAGGCGGGCGGGGCCTTTACGGAACCATTCCGTCACAAGCACAGCGCCACGGCAGCTTGTGACGGAGTGGTTCGGTCACAAGCATGGCGGCGCTGCGCGGCCCCCCTCCCCTTTAGCGCCGCAGCAGAATTACCGCCACGGCCAAGGGGTTATTATCTCTATAACACAGTGTATAAATCTTTCGTTGGAACATGTGACTGCATACATCACTGTCACAGTAAGTCTCTCATTCACTGTGTAAGTATTTCAGTGGATCTGTGATATGGTGCATCAACCTATGAATGGTTCTGTTATGAACTGTGCATCTATGACTGAAAGCATCAGGGTTTAAATGGGTCTGTGATTTGGGTACATGATTCTCTCAGTCAATCCGTGAGTAGGTGCATGAATGCCTTTGTGCATTTATAAGTAAGTATACGACTGTCTGTCTGGATCTGTGAGTGGATAAATGAATGTCTAAGTGGGTGTCTTAGTGGGTGAGTGAGTGGGTGCATTATTGTCTAAGTGGGTTTGTGAGTGAGTACATGAGTCTCTCAGTAGGTCAATGACTGGTAGAGTAAGTATCTGAGTGGTTCTGTGAGTGGGTGTGTTGGTCTCTGAGTGGGACTGTGACTGGGTGGGACTGTGATCCTACGCACATCCCGTGATTTAAAAATTATAAAAATGTTTAGGCCTTTGGGGACCCCCTGAGCAGGCCTAGGGGGTCAGGGTGTTTCTACCCTGCTCCCTTTGCGTCTTTTGCACACTTGTTTTTCATTTTTCTTGTGCCTCGGTTCTACCGAGACACAAGATGGCTGCCAACACTTCCTGGTTTGGAGTGTTGACAGACAGTCGACAGCCAATCAGCATGCAGCTCGTGCTCGTAAGGGTATGCGTTTAATCCTCGGACAGTACTTTGTCCATAGATATATCTATGATTTTACTTTGCACGGATTTACACCATTTAACATAAAGCATCATCGGCAAACCAAACTCTACCTTTTTGCCTAATTTGGTGTCATTCCGTTCAGCAGTTCGGGCTATGGCCTGTCTTAAAGATCCCTATGGAAAATTGCATGGGGAAAACACGTTTTTGGACCCCCCTTTTTTTTCCGCCCACGCTTTAGCAATCACCCCCAAACTTTCAGGGAAGGATTGGAGTGGTGCAGGCCATCTTCTTTGAGAATTTTGCGAAGATTCGTCCACCGGCGTCAAAGTTATCCGAAATAGAAAGTTGCGGATTTCCTAACGGAAACTAGGTCCTAAGAATAACTACCTACTGGCAAACGCCAGTAGGTAATATATATATATATACATATATATATATATATATATATATATATATATATATATATATATACATATATAGATTTCAGGGGTGTTATAGTTAGCTGGAGATTTCACTCACATAAAACGATTGAAATTCGCCCGTTATTAGTTAGTTGTACTAACTATAACTCGCGCGCTCACAATCCACTGCTGATGATGTCACATATTACATCATTCATGACATGGTCAGTGACATCACTGATGACATCACTGATGACATCTCAAATGACATCACTGATGACATCACTGATGACATCATCCAGTGAAAGTGGTTTGGTTCGTTCTTTAAATATGTATTATATATATATATATATATATAGCAATCTGCCTTGAAGACTGAGTTAGGCTCAAAGAGAGCCTTAACAGCAGACTGCCGCCTGAAGCACGTTCCTGCACAGTGTGGCATGCACCCTATCATGAATGCCACACCATGCAGGAACAGGAGCGCAATTCCAGGGGGGTCAGAACATGTGCCTCCCACATGGACCCCTAGACTCAGTAATGGCAGGGGGCTTTTGCATCTCCACCTCTCTTTTCATGGCACACTCACCACCCAGCAGAGACGGCAATCCGGTAGCGGCCCTACCGCCAAACTCTAAATACGTCAGCTGGACCCATAGTGGTGGCAGTGGTTGGACCACCATAGCGAGTGCTTAGGACCAACGTGCTCGGAATAGGCCCTAAATGATTTGCCCAGAATCACCCGAACCTGGTTTCCTGGTTACAAAGTCACAAGCTCTGGCCATTATGCCACATCTTCCCCCCTCATTGTAACATTTAATCAAGTGAAAACTGGATAAAAAAAACTAAAGGTAGCAAATAATTGGCAAGGGCTTAGTAACTATTTGAGAATTCGTTTTTAACCATAATTTCCATGGGCATAAGAACCTCACATTTTTATATTTTTCAAACTAAATGCTTGAGGTATTACAGTTTTTATTACATCAAGATGACATCAGGCATGCCACACTTTTGTAATACATCTGGACTGTTAGCAAACTAGTTGTCATTAGAATATTGTCGGAAGGCAGATGTCAGAGGCACAGACTTGGATAATTAAGAGCAGAGAGGAGGGTGCAGAGGCAACCGGCTGACCATGCTAGGCAGGAGGGAGGGGCAGTGGCAGCACAACGAGCCATGGATGGCAGGGGAAAGGAGAGCAGGGGCGACAAAACAACAATGCAGTACAGGCAAGAGAGGGTGTTGTGATACAACAGACCTTTGAGGGCAGAAGGAAGAGGCAGTGGCATACAACCATACATGCCAACTGACCCCATTCAGCCAGGAGACTCCCAATGTTTTTAAGCCCAAAAGGGCTTTATTTTATCATTCCCTTGTATAAAATCTCCTCTTTTTCAATGTAAGTCAATGAGGAAAATCAATTCCCGAGTTTTTCTTTTCAAAATCTCCCTCTTACCAAGTTCAAAATGTTGGCAAGTATGGTACATTGCATCACGGAGGGCAGGAGGAATTGGGTAGGGACATGGGCTTGAATGACAGAGGGCAGGAGGGAGATGGGCAGGGGCATCAAACTACCCTTACAGAGCAGGCGTCAGGGGTTGCAGACGCACAATATATCACACATTAAAAGCAGGACAGCAGTGCAGCACAACAGACCATGGAAAGCAATAGGAAGGGGACAGGGCCATGCACATGGACAACAGAGAGCAGAGGGGAAAGAAACAAGGGCAGCATGCTGATCATACCAGACAGACAGGAGGGACACTTGCAGCATAACGGGCCATGAAAGGTAGGAGGGAGGGGTTTGAGCCACTAACACTGACCAGAGAAGGCAGGAGGGAGGTGATTGGGGTCTTCACTTGGAAAATGGAGGGCAGGAGCAGCAGGCTGATCATTTAGGGCAGGCAGGATGGGCACTGGAAGGACAACACCATGAAGGGCAACAGTGAGACTATAATGGCATACACATAGACAAAGGAGGGAAGGTGGGAAGGTGGGAAGGGGTAAAGAGCAGCAAGCAGACCTCACAGGGCAGGGCACAGACGACCATGCCTGGCAAGTGTGAGGGTTAGTTGGAGCACAACTTCCATGATAGGCAAGGTGGAGGGGGAAGGGACATACAGCGGTAAGAACTGGACATAAACAAGAGAGGTCAAGGGAAGGGGCATCACAACAGATCATGTAGGGCAGCCAGGAGGAACAGTTGAAACACAACAGAGGGCAGAAGGGAGTTGCAGCAAAATGGACCATGGAGGACAGGAGGGAGGGGAGAGAGGCATGGAAATCATATAAGCAGGGTGGAGGTGGCAGGGACAGGTGGCAGCCATCTAACTATGCTAGGCAGGGGAGGGATAGTGACAGCTCAACAGAATACTCAGACTAGAAAGGAGGGGCACTGGCAGATCCATGGAACATGGTCGGCAAAAAAGAGTAAGCAGGGGCATGCACACAAACATCAGAGAGCAGGGGGAAGGAGAGTAGGGGGCAGTACGCTAAGCTCAGAGGCTATGCAGGAGGGCAATGATGGGGCACAAAATTGAGTAACAAAGGGCCGGAAAAGTGGGCAGAGACATCAAACTAAATGGACGGCGGTGGCAGCACATTGGACCATGCAGAACAGGAGGGAGGGAGCTGGTGCATGGATTCAGACAGCAGAGGATAGGGAGGAGGAAGATGGGGCAGAAAGCTAACTGTTCAGTGCAGGCGGAAAGGGCAGTGGCAGAACAACAGCCACACAAGGTTGTAATGAGGCAGTAGGGGCATGGACTTGGAAAACGGATGGCAAGGAAGAGGGGGCAGGCGCAGGAAGCCTGGGCAGGGGCAGCACAATGCCAGGTCAGGCCCTGCATTCAACCATCCCACTGTGCATTGCGATGGGCACCTTATATAACGTAAAAAATAAAGAAATTCGCAGAAAAAAACTAAGGACAGAGAGGCTATAGTTAGGAAATAGAATTTTAAAAAAACTTTGAAATTCATTAAGAAAAACAAAGGTTACATGATGTTATAGTTAGGCTCAGATTTCACTCTTACAAAACCAGTGAAATTCAACAGTTATAGTTACCGGAGCTAATTATAACTTACGCCCTCTAAATGCACTTCTAAAGACCACACATATCACATCACTCATGAAATGGTCAGTGACATCACCTCATGACATCACTGATGACATATCAAATGACATCACTGATGACATCAAACATTGACTGAGTGTTTTCTAAATGTTTATGAGTGTTAAACATATATACTAAGGTACTGCAAAAGTTAAATTACTATAATTTGTGTACTACTAATGAGTGATTATGTTTCTAACATATATTATGTGAGTGGCTCTGTGACTGTGTGTATCCATGCGTGAGTGGATGTATTGGTGTGTAAGCTGGCGTCTGAGTACTTGTAAGGGTGAATAAGTGAGTGTGTGAGTAACTATAGGTGTGGGAGTGGCTGTGTGACTGGCTGTATTGGTGAGAGAGTGGGTGTGTGAGTGGCTGCATGGGTGAGTGAGTTGGTATATGAGTGGCTCTATGAATGAGTTAATGGGTGTGTGAGTGTCTGTATATGTGACTGTGGGACTGTGTGAGTGTCTGTATGGGTCTGTGAGTGGATATGTGAGTGGCTGTATCAGTGACTAAGTAGCTGTGTGAGAGGCAGTATGGGTGAGTAACTGTATATGTAAATGGCTGTATGGGTGACTGAGTGGGTGTTTGAGTGGATGTTTGGTAAACTGATTGGTTGTGTGAGTGGCTTTATTGGAGAGTGAGTGTCTATTTGAGTGGCTGTATGGGTGAGTGAGTATTCATGTGAGTGCTTGCATGAGTGTGGGAGTAGGTGTTTGTGTGGTTGGATGGGTTAGTGAGTGGCTCTGTTGATAGGCTGTATTTATGATTGACTTTGTGAGTGTCTGAGTCTGTGAATAAATAAGCGGGTGTGTGAGTAGCTGTACGGGTGAGTGAGTGGCTATGTGAGGGGCTGTAGGTGAAGTGAATGGCCGTGTGAGTAGCTGTATGGGCGAGTGAGTAGATGTGTGAGTGGCTCTATGGATCAGTGAGAGGGCGTGTGAGTGGTTGAATGGGTGTATGAATTGGTGTATGAGTGGTTGTGTGGATGTGTGAGTGGTCTGTGGATGATGTCATCAGTGATGCCAATTGAGATGTCATGAGTGATGTCACTGACCATATCATGAGTGATGTAATGTTAGGTCATAAGCAGTGTATTTCTCGAGCCCCCCCCCCTCACTGCCCCAGGGACCACCATCTCCCCGGGGCACACTTTATTCAAATATTAGGGTCCATTGCAGAACCTCGGCCCCGGGGACCACCACCTCCCCAGAGCTTTAAACTTGATTGGAGGGGGACCATGCAGCCTCCCTCCTGGTGCCCACCCCCAGGACATTATAGTTTGCTATGGCAGGGCAGGAGCAGTGCCATAGCAAACTTCTGCTTCGCTCCATGGAATTGAGAGCAGAAAAACTGCTCTCGCTTCCATGAAGTGAAGCAGATTTACTTTTGGCAAAGGTAGCTGCATGTTTGCAGCTCCCCTGCCCAAAAGCAATGTCAGTTCGCGCGGGAGCCGGGCAGCCAGCAGGGACCGCAGGGGCATTGGGGCTCCCCCTGCAGTCCCCAACTTGAGGCAAGGCCCCGGAGGATGGGGTCCCCGGGGCCAAAAGTGGTGCAGGGATAAGAGAAAAAAATTAAAGGAAAAAAGAGGCAAAGCTCCAGGGGATGGGGTCCCTGAGCCGAAAATGGCCTTAGGAGGGTGGCCACGCGGACCCCTCCTTTAACTCTAGGTATTTATTTAAAAAAAATAAGTGGGCATGCCCCGGGGATGGGGTAATTAATAAATGGCTCAGGATGAGGTACTGAGGGCCCAAAAAGTCACACAGCCCCCCTTCCATGAAGATGACAAAAAAAGAAGCCGTATCTCGCCGGATGCCCCACCCCCTCCCTGCACCACTCTGCAACTGTACCTCCTGGCACATTCTGGGTTGGGGGATTAAGTCCCCTTAAATCCTAAGGGGTTTTAGGGGCCAATTATCCCACCAGGTTCCTCCAGTAAGCCCCACACAGTGGTATTGCTGAGAGGTGGGCCAAGGCCACACCCCTTTTTACACCACTCTGCAAACGCATCTCTTGGCACACTGTTGGGGGGGCGATGAGGTCTCCTTGTGTCCTGAGGACTTCAGGACTAAAGTGGACTTCCTTCCCCAAGTAGCAGTGCACCAGGAGGAGCATTTGCAGAGTGGTGTAAAAAGTGGGCGAGACCACCTCTCAGTAATCCCATGCAGTGGCGGCTGGTGACATTTCAAAGTGGAGGGGGCGTAAAATTATTGGCGTACTGCACTGTGGCGAGCGAGCAAGCCTGAACAACCTACAGGGGATTCGGGGGGTTCTCCCCCGAGAAATGTTTTTTAAAAAAAGAGTGGATAAATGGTGCCTTTTCAAGCAAATTTGAGGATATTATAGCTTGCCTACAAGAAATCCTGCATCACAACGGCAGGTGTGTCCTCCTCAATCTATTTCCTGCTACAATGCTCAGTAAAATCAGGTAGCAGTCAGACACTGAACGCGCAGAGAAAAACATTTCTGGAAAGTCGCAAACGGGGTCTGCGAAAATCTCGAAGTTGGAGACGCCTCTTGTGCGTTCGGGTCAGGGTGCAGCATGGTAAGGTAGCGCCCCCAACCCCAGTTGCCCTTTGCCAGACTGGACAAGTCCCACATGATTATGTCTTCACGGATGGGTGTCCAAGATTAAAGTGACATAGGGGATATTGGCGCAAACCTGCTCAGAATAGTTTGAGGGAGTCTTAATATATTAAGGAAACAGAGTTCCTGCCTCAAGGGTTGAGAACACATTGAGCATGGGGGCTACCTGCCCGCTCCTCCCCCCTCATGAAGGGACCCCAAACTGTTTGGCTGTTTGTAACATGCAATTCCATGTTTGCTCTAAAGTATTACATATGTTTACTGCAGAAGGTAATGTGTGTGCGCGCCCATGGCAGTGAGAATGAATGACAATACCCGAAGTTTACCTTGATATTTGAAACAGGCTCAGATGTATTTTCTTAGTTATAGAAAAGAACCCCCCAGTGGGTCTGCAATTTGTTTGTAGCCCTCGTTTGTTCCCTAGTTCACTAGACAGTTCACTGTCTTGGCGAGGGAGCGCCCACGTCCATGAATCACCTGTGCACCAGGAGCTAATTTGGTCTGTAGTAGGGGCTACACGAGAAAACCCAGTCACTGATGCGCTCGGTGCAATCAACTTCAGTGGCAGAATAATATCAAAACCTTTCTTTTGACTAGTCTCTGGTACTATGTGTAGCTTCAAAGCGCTCCAATATGGTGTGTTTTTACATTTTATTGCTCGCATGATGGACAATCTGCGGATGCGAGCCGACAACGGGAATACTACAGTTTCAGTACTTCTCGACATGCCGGACGCATTCGACACGGTGAACCATCTCATACTAGTGGAAAGATTGAAGAGGATAGGAGTGAAAGGCCGGGCGCTGCAGTGGCTTCAATCCTATTTAGAAGGTCGACAGCAGATGGTAACCTTAGCACCATTCTCCTCTGGTAAATCTCTAGTCGCCCATGGGGTGCCGCAGGGCTCTGCGATCTGCCCCATCCTATTCAACGTCTACCTGCAACCCCTGCTTTCTATCATAAAGTCCTCCGGGGTCTGTTTAGTCAATTATATCGATGACACACAACTAGCCTTCTTTTTGGAAGGGGACCATGCACTATCTTTGGAGGCGTTCCAGCATTGCATGCGGCAGACGACTGAATGGCTCAGGAGGAACTCATTGCAATTAAATTATTATTTTTTTTTTTTAAACACCTTTATTAACATGGTGCAAGTCATACACAGCATAGCGCCTACAACCACCCGGGCCGGCGATGCGGTAAAGGTGTGATGACGTATGTAGATAATAAACAGTCTATTCGAAGTACACAGCCTGATGCCGTCAACCCTGTGGTACGGCGGCGCTTCATCACCTGACAGTAGGTGGTCCAATCGCAAACTTCCGCTGAGATTATGACGGTGCACATGATAACTTCTACACACTCACAAAAGGTAGGTAATGTAAGTCGTATGCTGTAAAGTTGGAAATGCAGGTGTATTTTGTATTTGAAATCCCTCCCATTTTCCCTCTACAGTAGACTTCCCGCCCCCCAAATTCAAACAGGAAAGAAAACCCCCACTGAACTCCCAACCCCCCTTTCCCTCTCGCTGTCCTACCCGTTCACTGTCCCGTCTGTTGTTTGCAGTGCCATGTGTAGTCTCGTGTTGGAGTCCGCCTATCACGCCCCAGGCGTACCTCCTTCTGAGTAGTTCGAGGAAGTGTCGACCGTGCCCTGTGGAACCTCCCTTGTGTAGTATCGTCTGTCCCTTGCCTCCTGACAGCCTGGTTCCAATACTCCACCCAGCCGTTGCCATGTCTCCCTACTCAAAGTAGTCCCCTCCTCGACCGAGGACTCATGAGTGTATTGTGTGTGTGTCAGCTATTGTGTATCCTCCCCCTCTGCCCGCTGTGTGTTCGCTGCGTCCCCCCGGTGTGTCTAAAGATGGTATATAAGCCCCAGAAGTTCTTCGGCCTACTAGTGGGAGGAAGGAGCTCGCTGTAATGTTCAGCTTGTGTGCAGCAGTATACCATGTCCCTTGCCCATCGTTTTTTGGTCGGGGTCGGCCCTCTCATCCAACACTGCGCCACCGTGCGTCTCGCTAACAGCAGTCCCATGTCCGCCAACCTTCTACACGCCACTGGCAGAGGCTTTGAATAGCCCAGCAGTGCCAAAGCAGGATCCATCGGTAGTTCATGATCTAGTATCTCGCTTAATTCCGAAATAACCGCCTCCCAGAACTCATATATCTTGTGGCAGCCCCACGCCATGTGCAGGAAGTCCGCCACTGGAGCGTGGCAGCGCTCACATTCAGGGGCGTGTCGGAGGCCATAACGATGTAAGCGTTCAGGAGTGTAATATACTCTCTGTAGGAATTTAAAGTGTATCAACCTGTGTCGCCCGTTCAGAGACACTTTTCTAGTGTTGGCACAGCAATACACCCACATCGAGTCGTCTATTTCTGTCTCGAGGTCAGTCTGCCAAGCCAGTCGGGCCTTGGAAGGCTCCTGCGCTCTGTATGAGACAATGCTCTTGTACAGCTGCATCGTCAAATGACGTGGGGACGCTGTTGCTATGACGTACAACAGTTCTGGAATATCTGGCGGCTCTGTCAGGTCTGGGCCTAGGACGTCTCTCAAGGCACTTCTAAGTCTGTGGAATTGGAACCTCTGTAGCAGTGTCGGGCACTCAACTCCCAGTGTAACCTGGTCCCACGTTTTGATCTTACCACCCTCAAACAGATCACCCGCAGTCACAAGCCCCAGCTCATTCAGCGCTCGGAGTACGTTCCTGTCCCCAATGGGGGCCAGCCACTGCATCCACTCCACCGCCATCGCTGGGGAGTATAGCAGCACTTCTTCCCTCGCTTGCAGTAAAGCTTTCCAAGCATGCTTTGTAGCCGTAATTGAGTCCAGTAAACCCACCCTTCGATCAACCGGCGTACAAACCGTGGCCGGGAGCGGAAGAGGCTCCGCAAAAAGTCGTTCCAACCGTTCGTGCGGGATGTTCTTGTCACCATGAATCCACGTGTGTAGGTGCGTGGCCTGGGCCACTCTATAATATCTCTCTAGGTCAGGCGCACCCAGCCCACCCAGCTCGCACGGGAGTGTAAGAGTGCGCCATCTGACGCGTGGCTGCCCGCCCCCCCAAGCCAAGCGGGTCATAAGCTTTGTTAGATTCCGAAAGAAGGCTCGCGAGAGAATTATGGGCAAGGTGGTGAATAGGAATAAGAATCTCGGGAGAATTACCATCTTCATGATGGCCACGCGGCCCATCAGAGATAGCGGAAGCTTACACCATCGTTCCACGTTGTCTTCGCATTTGCTAAAAGCCACCCCATAGTTTTCAGTAAAGAGCACCTCCGGATCAGTGTGAATCATTATACCAAGATACCTCACCGGGTCTGCTGACCAGTGCAACGGAAATTCCATTTCAAAGCGGTCCGTCACCGGGGTCAGTGGGAACGCCACCGATTTCTCCCAGTTAACCTTTAGACCCGAGAGGGCGCCAAAGCGCACCACCTCTCGGAGAACAGGCGAAAGGTTGGACTCTGGATTGCGCACATAAAGTAGCGTATCGTCCGCATACGTCGAAATAACTATTTTGTAGGACGGGAAGCTAACCCCCCTATGCCAATGGTACTCCTGTAGTGCGCATGCGAGTGGTTCAGCGATGAGGGCGTATAGCAACGGGGACAGGGGGCAGCCCTGCCTTGTGCCTCTACTGATGGGGAAGGGGTCCGAGACCCGGTCCCCCAGTCGCACCCGGGCTACTGGTCTCCAGTACAGGGCGCCAATCATTTGCAAAAACTGTTCACCGAGCCCCATACGACACAAGACCTTTAGCATGAATGGCCATTCAACGGAATCGAACGCCTTCTCCATGTCTAAGAAAATTGCGACGGCCTTCGCATCCTGACGCACATGCTGCATAGTACCCAGCACTGTGCGTATGTTATAGGACAGGTTTCGTCCCGGTACAAAACCGGACTGTTCTGGGGCAACCACCTTCGGCGCAAGAAGGGCCAGTTGGGTGGCCAGGACTTTGGCGTAGAGTTTAGCGTCTACATTTAAGAGTGAAACTGGTCTGTATGAACTGCAGACACCAGGGGGTTTACCTGGCTTCAGTATGGTAACCAAGAGGGCCTCCCTCATAGTGCCGGGCATGCTGCCTTCTTCGCATATCTCATCAAACAGGGACAACAGGTGAGGGATGAGTTTGTCCTTGAAAGCCTTATAAAAGCCTACTGTCAAGCCATCTATCCCAGGAGCGCTGTGTATGCGCATGGTAGCTAAGGCCTCCGAGAGCTCGTCCGCTTGAATCGGGGACATGAGGAACTCCCTGTCGGATTGCGCTAAAAATGGTAGTTGTACATGCTCCAGGTAGTCGTCCTTGTCTGCCTCCATATCACATGTCTTGGTGGTGTATAAATTGGAGTAGTAGTTGCAAAAAGCAGAGAGAATGTCCCCGTCTGCCGTGACTGTGTCCCCTCCCGGGGTTTCAAGTTCCGTTAATCTGTTTTTTTTTCTATTGTCATGCAATAGTCTGGCCAACAGTGAGCTAGGGCGCTCACTCTCACCGTAAGTCCTCGCCGAGGCGTATTTCCCCATGTAGCAGACCTCCCTGTCCGCCTCCTCATTGAACTCCGAAATTAGGGATCGCAGCCTATCTGCCACAGTAGGGTCCGGGTCCGTCAGGAGTCTCGTCTCTAGATCCGCTAATTGGGATTCCAATGTTCGGAGTTGTTGTCGTATGGCCTTCACCACGCTGGAATGTTTGGTCATAGCTATCCCGCGAATAAAGACCTTGAAGGCCTCCCGGATCATGTGGAAGTTATCCACCGAGCCTAGGTTCTTCTCGAAGAAGATGTCTATTTCCTCCGCCAATTCCCCTCTAAAGGCATCGTCCAATAGAGCATATGGAGGGAAACGCCAGGCAAACGGTGGGGATCCTGCGATTCGGCGTCGCCAGGATCAACAGTATTGGGGAGTGGTCAGACAGCATCCCCGCGAGCACCGAGCACGACACAATTTGGCTGGTGATGGAATGAGAGGCCAACCAGTAATCGATCCTGGTATGTATGTCATGAAAGGAAGAGTAATGAGTGAACCCACCCCTGCCCGCATTCCTGCTTCTCCATACATCCACTAGGTCTAATGTCAGCAACTCTGCTTGTAGTGTCACCGCAGCCGCAGCTGGCTTTCGCGCGGGCCAGAAGACCTATCCAACCCGGGGTCTAGGACTAGGTTAAAATCCCCCCCCCCCCCCAGAGCATATGTGCCGAGGCATATGTCCTACAACAAAGGGCCAACTGGGCATAGAAATCCGGGGAGTCATAGTTCGGGCCATATACGTTAACCACAATGAAGTCATGGCCCTTACCCTCGCACCTCGAGATTAAATAGCGGCCCTCGGGGTCTGCTTGAAGCGGACGTAGGACCAATTTGGAGTGAGGGTTCACCCATGTCAAGACGCCTCTAGAGTGTGTAGTGTGGCCCGCCGCTGCAGAGTTACCCAACAAACCCCTGTGCTGCAGCATCGCGCTCGCGAGTGGTAAATGGGTTTTTTGAATGAGGGCCAGATCTACATGGTGTCTCTGTAAATAATGGAGTACTTTCCTCAACTTCCTGTGGTCATTGAGACCCCTAACATTCCAGGTCAGCACTCTTAAGGTATCCGGAGGATTGTCCAAGTTCGTCACCTGGGCACTAGCCATCGGAGGCAACTGAGGACATACAATAGTACAATGCCATCATGCCACCAACATCACACAAATCATCCAAAGGGTACAGCGAGCATACAGGAAATAACCCCCCTCCTCCCCGACCTCCCACCCTGCCCCCCCTTTCCAAATTTAGCAACTCCCCAAGCAACACCCTCCAGCCCCCCACCCACAGCAGACCCGCCCCAACCCGGTCCGACAGTGTTTCACACACCCCACTCCCCAGCGAACCCACCTCAACTAAAGCGAACCAACAAAACAGTGTGCTAAACGCGCGGGGGCCTAGGTACCCAAATGTCATAGTCTCTACCTATGTCTCAGAACACTCGTCAGCCTTACTACCCGCTCCCGCCGTGCACAAAAACCCTTAATCAGTGCAACGTTCAACATAGTAACAGCACGCAGTATCACAGTGTCCCCGCGAGGTATCTGCCCAGATCCTTAATCGGCAAATTGTCCCAAGTCTAGTCCCCTCTGCTCTCATCATCAACTAACAACGAATCATGTGGTGTGCCTCCACAGATGCCAGCACAGGGGGCGTGTAGACCTTGTGACCAGAGCAGCCCCCCCCAACTTACCCCCCTCCCCCCCGCCCCACTTATCTGTTCGGCTTGCAGTCCTCAAAAGGTGCGCCATGCTGCCATTCATTCCACTCGGAGCGGGCCACAACTAGAACCAACCGGGAGCCCACTTCTCCTACACCCGGCGCTCAGCAGGGCAACACAGATCGGAAAGATTTAATCCTGTTCGTCCAATTGGCTGTCTCTTTCGTTGCCCTCTTGGTTCTTGTCCAAGCTCCCTTTCGGTTCCCTCGACCATCGCTTCATCGCCTGTTGCAGCGCCTTAGGATCCGTAAAGATATGAGAATGGCCACCCTTGTTGACACGCAGCTTAGCTGGATAAAGCAGCGCGTAGTCCAGACCCATCTCCCTTAGACGTTTTTTGTGTGGTATGAACTGTTTCCGCTCCTCCTGCACCTTAGCCGTAAAGTCCGGGTACAGGGAGATAGGCGACCCTTCATATTGTAGGTTCTGCTTTGTGCGTGCCAAATGGAGTGCAGTGTCCCTGTCTCTATAGTTGAGAAGTTTCGCTATGATAGGGCGCGGAGGCGCGCCAGGCTGTGGTTTGGGTGCCAGCGATCTGTGTGCTCTCTCTACTGTAAACATATGTGAGAATACTCCGTCTCCCAGAAGCTTCATAAGAAGTTGTTCCACAAAGCGGTCCATAGGGCCCGTAGCTGTAGACTCCGGAAGGCCCGTGATGCGTAGGTTACAGCGCCGAGAACGTGCTTCCAAATCTTTGGTTTTATCCTGCAGCGTTCGCATCATCCGCTCCATCTTCTTTTGCGCCGCATCCAGATCGGTTTGCGCCTCCTCCACTTCCGTCATTCTGCGTTCCGCCATATCATGCCTCTCATCATGTTTATCCAGCCTCTCCGCCATCCGATCCATTCTATAGGACATCGCGTCGATCTTGGACCCCAGGGCCGAGATGCTGGATTGGATGCCCTGCTCCATGGAAAGCAGCATAGTTTTTAAGTCTGAGTCAACGCTCGGAGCCTCCACTGAGCGTGCCGCCGGGCCACCCTCTGCCACAGGGCTCTGTTGCAGTAGACGCTTCTGCGAGAAGGGCAGCTTACTTTGAGTTCTATCACCCTTGCCCATGATGCCACACCTCACTCCTGTAGGTCACACCAAAGCGTAGGTTCGCCGAGTTAGTTCTCAGGGCGGCGAAGCACAAGACCAGGCACCTGCAGGCCGCTCCCCACCCCGGATCCCTCTCTGACCGGGGCTCGGTATTGCGGGCTAGCGGTACCAGGGCGTGGACCGCTGGGGATCAAATCGGGCCGGCGTCGGCTCAGAAGGGCCAGCTGGGTGAATCAAGGGGGCCGCTTTGTGTCGCCCAGGGAGGGCTCCCACTCCCAGGAGCTGTGTCAGGAGCTCCCTCGCCGGCGTCCTGCACCTCCAGCACAGCAGGCACCGAGCGCAAAAAGAGCGCGAGGATGTTCCAGAGGATGGGTCGTCGCCCTGCACAAGCTGGAGCACCCAAATCAGCCCACCACAATGTCGGCTCCAGTATAGCACCCCAGGGCAGCTGAATTGGGGCCCTTGATAGCAAGACCCCGTGGGGGGGGGCCTTATCTCTCCTTCGCCCCCTCGCAGTGATCCCGTAGGAGGGGGGGGCGGCACACCAGGTCTCGCGCCGTTGGGCAGTGTCGCGGGGGGTGGGGGGGGCGCCAACCCCAGGCTCACCGTCAATAAGCTCCCGGCTCTTCGGAGGGGGGAGGAGTCGACGGACCGGTACTCTGCGGCGTCTGTTGCCGCACGTCTCGTTACGTCACACGGGTGCCTGCAACACTCCGGCCCGCGGCTCTGCGGCCTAGTACCACCGAGGTGCGGCACTCCTCCAGTCTGCTGTGGCTCCTTACACTCGATGCCGCCGGGACGCCCGCTTGTCCCCCACACTCCGGGTAGATCGTGAGGGCCAATGCCGGTCCTCAAACGTTGCTGCGAAGGATTAGGAAGGATTTTTAGGGTTGCACACGGCGGAGCTGCGGGATCAGGCGACCATTACCCTCGCCGGCTAGCTCCGCCCCCCAACTCATTGTAATTTAATAGCGGAAAGACCGAGGTAGTATATTGTTCTGCAGGTAGGATGTCTAGACCTTTTCCATCTGACTTTAGACTCACACCAGAGGAGGAACCTTTAACACCGGTCAGTAAGGTGCGCAATTTGGGGGTGATGTTTGATGACGACCTCCAGATGGAATCTCAGGCAAGCAAGATTGCCAGTGTTTGCTTTGCCTTAATTCGTATGCTATGGAAAATACTCCCCTTACTACCTAAAGAGGCTCGTTCTCTGATGGTAAGTAGCATTGTAGGAGGCAGGCAGGATTATTGCAACTCCCTTTACTTGGGGGCCCCTGCTTATATTCTCCAGGGACTGCAAAGAATCCAGTCTGAAGGGTGCGTGGTTTGCAGCCGAAGGGAATGGCTGCATTCTAAAGTGGCTCCTCGGCCCTCGCTGATTTCTCGGCCACTAATCCTTAGCCAGTGCACCTGAATCCCCCTACACCAAGGGGTATTGCTCGTGCGACTGACTGGACGCTGATGCCTGCTTCCTGATCGCCTCCGGGCCCCGATGGTCGCGACTGGTCCGCCGGACTCCGCTGCCCCTGGACCTTAAAATGGCGGCCGAGGTTGCTGACTGCTGCAGGGCCCGACTCCGAGCCTGATTCCACAGCTTAGGTGCCGCTGTGACGAGGTGCCAATCGTGTGGGAGCCGGAGGAGGCGATTGCTAATTACTCCGAGGAGGTCCTGACCTGCGGGCACCGGTGAGTGCCGACCTGTATTGCTGACAGTAGGCCCCCCTGGTACCCGGGGTGCATTCTACGTGAGTCCCTGGCTTTGGGCCTGCTGCCGGGGACCGCTCAGTGCTGCCTGCCGTTGCCATGCCTGCACCGGCTAAGTGTCCCCCGCCGGAACACCCGCTTGGCTTACTTTCAACCCCCGTGGGGTGCGGCTGGGGCCGCACTTGCCGAAGTAGTGCTCCGCGGGGCCGCTCCGACCGTGTGGAGCCGCGTGCACTGTCACCCGCTCTTGTAGCAGCGGGGGGGGGCTCCAGCGACATTATTCCCAGAGCCCACGTGAACTGCCTCAGTGCGTCCTGAACTCAGTACGGAGCGGAGGCTGGGGTGGATTGCTCTGACGAGGTCCCGGGTCCTTGCCCTGAAGGTGTTTTCCTGCACGCTACGGGCGAGTAACGGTGGTCTGCTGCCTCAACCTTGGCCCGTGCTCACACTGGAGGGCCACTTTGATGCTTTGCTGTGCCACACACGAACGGCTGGAGCCCTGCCCCCACTTGCAGATATCCCCTCCTCTCCTCCTGGACTGCCTGGCTGGACTCTCTCCGGTGTGGGGTGCTATTACTCACGACCTGTTACCTGCTTCAAGGTGCGAGGCGCTTTCACACTCCCCCACACACCACTGTTGATCTGCTCATTTTCCTTCGCTCCTGCCGTAGCCCTCAACTCTTTGGCTGCACCGACCTGGGGGAGGTGGTGTCGGGCGGCCCGGGCTGGGAGATTTGGGGCCTACTCCTGTTTGGGTGTGTCCAGACCCGCTCCACTGGACTACATTGTGCATATTGGCTTTCACAATGGCTTCCAATAAAAACAACAGGCTGTCTAATCAAAGGCAGATCAATAAACTCTCTTGGGGATCTAAGGGAGAGACCAAGGAGGTGAACCTTGAGTCTGCACCTAAAACTGCAACCCCTCCTCCGACAACTCGGACCCCCACACTGGAAGATGTGATGGAGGCAATAGCCGGGGTCTGCTCATCCCTGGAGACCCGAATAGACTCGGTGAACATAGAGGTCACCCTGCTGCGAGCAGGCCTCCGCAAAATGGACTCCAAGGTACGTGATACGTGACATAGAAGTTAAAACCGCAGCACTCATAGACGGCACCTCCACCCTCCAGCAACAAGTGACCCAATTACAGAAAACAACAGCTGCAAATGGGAGAGCTCCTCGACGACTATGAAGGACGCGCAAGGCGCAACAACATCCGCATCCTGGGGGTTCCGGAACAAATGGAGGGGCCAACTACCAATCTCTTTGTCGAGAATTTAATCCTGAAATATCTCCAGCCAAAACAACTGTCTAACTAGTTCTCCATTGAGCGGGCGCACAGGGTCCCGGGGGGTAGACCGAAAGCAGGCGACCCCCCGCCCCATAATTGCTCAGGTATTCAACTTCCGTGACAGTGATGTCATCCTTCAAACGGCACGAGCGGCGCCTCCCCTGCGCCTGGAGAATGCTCAGATCACGTTATTTTCCGACTTCACAGTGAAAGTTCAGGCTCGTCGGCGCAGTTTCCTTGAAGTCAAGAAAGCACTCTGTGCCAAGGGCATAAAATACGCCAAGTTGGTTCCCGCTAAACTGCGTGTGGAATCGGATGGCAAGACTTAGTTCTTCATATCCCCTGAAGAAGTCTGGGACTGGATCGAGGGATGGCGTCAATCAGGGTCCACTCCAATTCATGGACGGGGATCCACCGCCCACGCCGGCCCGGGCTCGCTCCCGGAAAGTCAAGACTTGTTCACCGGAAGCACTCAAGGAGACTTTCTAAGCTGCCCGTTCCTTTTCCGCTGTTAGACCAAGATGTTGTCCCGTGACCCGCCCTGTACTGTTGAGACCTTCTATCCTTGACCGGCCAGGTGTCTGCTGGTTGGTGCCCACCCATGGTCTTCACGTATCCTTTTCTCTGGTCCGGACACTATGGATCGTCCAGTTTGTTTCATTGTTTATTGTACTATGTAAGTGCCACGGCTGATGTAACCTGTCTTAAGATGCACTAGGCTATACAATCCTGCTAACTTTGAGCGAGGGTTCCCGTGGCTCTCCATGCACCCCATCTATGTTTGAGAGGGCGACAGGCACTCTGCTAAGTTGGGGAGTGGATATTTTCAAGTCAGCGGGCATGGGGGCAGAGTGGGGGGTTGGTTTGGGAGGGAGGGCGGTTCTAGGATGTTCTATTTAGGTTTTTTTTGGTTTGCATCAGAGTCTTTCCTTGTCACACTTCACTTCTCCTTCAGGGTCCACACTTGGCAGGTCAGCTCCATTGGAAGTCACCTGGCCCCCATGTGATTCGTGGAACGTTAACGGGCTGGGGCACAAAATAAAACACGGTATAGTCCTCCAATATCTACGACATAGTCCTGTTACAGGAGACACACTTGGTGGGCAACACTTGTCAAGCTCTTCAGAGAGGTGGCTATAGACTTCTAGTACACGCGGGGTTCACCTCTGGATCCCGAGGCACAGGAATTCTTGTTAAAAGGAGCCTGGCACTCACTTACATGAAGACATGGGCAGACCGGTTGGACCGCTTTGCAATAGTTGAGGCTGCTTGGGAGGGACGTCCACTAAACATTATATCTGCATACCTCCCGCCGACCTTAGGTCGTGATTCATCAAGGAGCTGGGCACCCGGTTGTTAGGCCTTCCCACTGGCACACTCCTCATCGGGGGTGACTTCAACATGACAATGTGTGACGAGCTGGACCGACGACCTAGGCGCAGCTCCCACAGGCAGGGTTCTGACCTGTTTGACTTCGTACAGGCCACAGGTCTTGAAGACTTCTGGAGCACCCACTACCCCGACACACCTTACTTCATGCGCTACTCTAATGCACATAACAGTATGTCGTGCATTGACTATTAATTTTGCCCCACAACCGACATTGGTTTTTTCACTCGCCCGAAAGGTCTTCCTCTGGGCATTTCAGATCACTCACCTCTTAGCGTTGACCTAATGTATCACTGCCAATTCACCCGAGGCCCCATAATTATCAACCCCTGGCTTCTGCAGATTCCGGACGTCAAAGACAGCTTGATAGAACGCACATATTTTTATTTTGCCGAAAACGTTGGGTCGGTGAGCTCAGCGGTCAGGATTTGGGAGGCATACCTAGCGGTTGTTAAGGGTGAGGCACTATCACTCAAGATGGGATATCTACAGAAGCACAACAAACTGATCAATCAGGCCGAATCTGACCTCCTTAGCCTCGAAATGTCCCAAAAAGCTGCACCCTCGGAAGAAACGGCTCGCCGTCTCCGAGCCCAGCAACTAGCCTATAAAGCGCTAGCACAGGAAAAGGCACAGGCTCGACTACTTCACACTCGCTACCGCGTATATGAATTTGGCGACAGTGCGGGCAAGATGCTTGCCTGGCTGGAACGGCGTGACCAGGGTACTAGATGGGTGTCATCCATAATAAAACTGGATGGGTCCACAATCGTAGACCCACAAGAAATAGCGGAGGCTTTTGCTGACTATTTAGAACATATCTATACTGCTGGAGCATGTTATACTCCGGAGGAGTCCAGACAACTTCTGGACGAGATGCGCTTACCTACTATCTCAGACACTGAAAAAGAGACCTTGGATGCTGATATCACGGTAGAAGAGCTGACTACGGCACTTTTTGCCGTTAACTCTGGCAAGGCTATGGGCCCCAACGGGGTCCCCATTGAATTTCTGAAAGGCATGTCTCCGGGAATTGTCCCCCATCTAAAAAACATGTTTGAAGACAGCTGCGAGGCTCGTGCCCTACCGTTGGATCAACGATTAGCGTCCATGGCGGTTATCCTCAAGCCGAATAAACCACCCACAGACTGCTGGTCCTATAGACCGATTTCTCTAATAAGTGCGGAGGCAAAGGTCCTGGCTAAACCTCTGGCTAACCGTCTCCTCCTCATGCTCCCCTCCCTAATACATGATGACCAATCGGGTTTCCTTCCGGGACGTAATACGGCCCTAAATTTTCGGAGAGTAAAGAATGTCTTGAGTCGGCAATCTATCATCCAACAAGATGCCGCCATTCTGTCCCTTGACGCCACGATGGCGCTCGAGGTCCTGCTTAGATTTGGCTTCGGACAAAATTTCATCCGCTGGGTACGACTCCTGTACACAGACTTATTGGGCCAAGTCCGGGTCAACAACCATACGTCTCGACGGTTTCGACTCCATAGGGGAACCTGACAAGGATGCCCCTTGTCACCACTGTTATTTGCCCTCACCCTGGAACCCCTGGCCCACTGGGTCCACACAGACGTCTCCATAAGAGGCCTCCAATGGAACGAAAAGATAACGGACAAAATTTCCCTCTACACCGATGACATCCTGGTATATGTGTCCTCCCCCAAGTCCTCTATTAATAGTTTGTTCCATGTCCTTACTAACTTCGGGAAATATTCGGGCTACTCGATCAATTGGTCTAAGTCAATCTTATACATGCTGCATGGCCCCCCGCCCATTCTGCCCCAGGGGTTCTTCATTGCAGTGGCTCCAGACGGATTCAAATACCTCGGTATCTATGTTACATCAGACCCCAAGGTGTTCCATGATCGTAACCTGATGGGTCCCTTGCGGAGATTACACAGTGACGTGCCCATTGGCGGTCCCTCCCACTCTCCCTCCCTGGCAGGGTGGCCCTATTTAAAATGCTGGCGCTCCCGCGTTTCTTGTACACTATGCAAAACTGTCCGTTTCCGATCCCTGACTCTTTTGTTAATGCGGTGGAGAGTGACATCTGCCTTCTGTTATGGGACGGTGGGGCAGCCCGCATCGCCCTTCACAAACTCTTTCAAGACTAGTGCGAAGGGGGAGTTGCCTTGTCTAACCTGCGCCTTTAGTATTGGGCGTCGCAACTGGTGGCAGTCAACCATTGGATACATGGTCCACCCCTGAATCCGGCCTTCCTCCTTGATAGATGCCAGACCGGGAGGGAGGGATATCTGGGAGCCCTCTACAGCAAGCTGGTCAGGCATAGATATGCAGGACCCATGGCACACACGGTCGCAATATGGCACAGGGCCAACAAGTGTATGGGATGGTCGGATAAACTTACCATGGCAACACCCCTATGGTCGTCGCAACGACTGGGTTCCCTTTGCTTCCTTCAGGGATTCGACAAATGGGACACGATAGGGATCTCGACAGTGGGAGACCTAGTACATAGGGGCAGACTACTGACATTTGCTGAGCTGCAGGCCAAACACTCCCTTGCACTGACGGAATCCTTTCGCTATCTACAAATCAAACACGCCATCCTCGCCGCAATCCCCGACCTCACATCCATACCTGAAACTTCCCCCCTGGAGGATAGACTACTGTCTGAACCTCTCCCTGTAAAGGCCATCTCCTACACTTACCGCAAGCTCTGTAACAATCTCCCTGACTCCTTCCAACCTTTGCGGAACAAATGGGAGGACGACTTGGGTCTTTTAGATGATGAGGAATGGCAGGCGGCCCTAATGTCCCCTAGGAAGGCAGCTATCTGCCATCATTTCCGACTGATCCAACTGAAGGTTTTACATAGAGCCTACATGTCTGCGCCAACCCTGGCCAAAATTGTTAGACGCCCTGACGTGTTGTGTCTAAGAGGTTGCGGCTCACCTGGCACCTTCTATCACATCCTATGGGATTGCCCGGTGATTCAACACTTTTGGGGTGGAACTATTCGTAAGATGGGCAACTCCCTGGGTAAGACAGTCCCACAATCGCCGAAAGAATGTGTCCTTAATATGTGGGGACCCAATGACCTGAACGAACTGGAACTACAATGGGTGGCGCTTCGTTTCCTCCTTGCCAAGCGATCCATTGCTATGAAATGGGGCGCTAAAGAAAGGCCGCTGGTGGTGGGCTGGATGGCTGAGATGGACCATTGCATGATTGCCGAAAACAGTGTACAAAGTCAGAGGCTGCCCCAGGAAGAAATGGGATAGGAAATGGGGACATTGGAACAAATATTGAGGTGAACTCTGTGAATCTCCGACAACTGAGCTGGCTATGGCCCGAGCCGGACCCATATGACGAAACGTATGCAAACTTATTTTCCTGCTTGATTTGTACATTGATTCAATTGTGTCGTTTTAATTGTGACTGATTTCATGACTCTGTTTTTCCTCTTCCCTAAGGCGTAAGCTTTGGCTCCTCTATCCTGTTCTGTTGCGACCTGTTTCATTCTGGTCTAAGCATGTAGACTGAAGCACCAGGATACCCGTAGGGTGACAGAATGCGCTATACAAGTTCCTAATCAAGTCAGAAACACGCAGATCTTTTTAGGATGTTGGCCCAGCCAAAGCTGCAAAGAAGCAGTGACTCGTGGTTAAAACCACGCTTTGGAACCATGCGAAGGGCTCAAATCCCAGCTACTGCGCACAACCAGATTATGTGAGTGGTGCAAGCAACTCCTTCCCAACCCGCCCTACCCCAACCAGGCATATGCTCCCGCCCACCCCAACCAGGCATACCCCTGCAGTCTGATTTTTCGCAGAGCAAGAAGCAGAATATGAAATGGTATTTAAAATACCATTTTATTTTCTGCTCTTGCACTGCGAGAAAGCAGTGGGGCAGTGCTCCAACGCCCTAACGGAGCGGCCGCCATTGATCCCACTGTGTGTGTCTTACTGGAGGTACCTTGTGGGCTAATTGGCCCTAAGGACCCTCAGCAGCAAAGGGGACTTCATCCCAAATCCACAACACCCCAGGAGGCGCATTTGCAGAGTGGTGGAAAAAGCGGGCCTGGGCTGCGTCCACCTCCTAGCAATCCCACTGTGCGGGGCTTACTGGAGGTAGCAGGTAGGCTAGTTGGCCCCTGAGGACCCCCAGCAGCAAAGGGGACTTCAATCCCCATTTAAGATTGTGCCAGGGAGAACTTTCGCAGAGTGGTGGGCAAAGCGGACATGACCTTCTACGAGAACTTAGCAATCCGGCTGTGTGGTACTCACTGGAAGTAATAGGAAGAGTAGCTGGCACCCACAAATGTCCTTGTGGGCTAACTACCCATCCTGTTACCTCCAGTAAGTTCCACACAGTGGTATTCTAAGAGGTCTTTGGCGGCATGCCACTCTGCAAACATGACTCCTGGCAGTGGCATACTACTCGTTTACGAAATGAAGTCAACTTTACTACTAAGGGACTTTGGGGGCCAAGAAACCCTCCTGGTACCTCCTGTTAGTCCTACGCAGTAGAATGCCTGAGCGCTGGTTGGAGGCCCAGTCCCTTATCACTCTGTAGACGCGACTACTAGTTAAAGAAGCATTTGCAATGCAATAGGTCCAGCATTTGCGAGAGTTAGAGTTATTGGCGTTGTAAATGTAAAAACTTTTTAGTAATGTTTTTGTTAGTGATGTGGATTTACGTAATGTGTTGTGAAATTCTGTGGTATGTTGTACAGTGAAATGATGAGGATAGAAGGTATGTGGTATTTAGTGTATAAGAATTATGTGAAGCGGAAGTATGTGCTATGGAGAGTAATTGTGTGGTGTGGTAGTCTGTGTTGTGGAGTGGTAACCTCAGATTTAGTCTTCCTAGTTTCCATAGAAGTTAAACTATAAACTCAATGAGGCACAAAAAAGAAGCAACCATAGAGGAGAACTTCTGGACCTAGTCAGAGGTATGAGCAGGGCCACTGGAACTATGCAACTATTTGGCTGCACCAATTTTCGGACAGTCATGCATTTTCTGCATTTGCCACATCATCAATCATCTACTGCATATTCTGCAGAGTTGAACAAAAAAAACCTTGATCCTAGCTCAAACGTTACCAAAAATTCAGCGACAAGTGTTACAGCGTGGTGGAAGGCCCTTTGCAAAGCTGGAATGGTCACCTGTTCCTTATTGCTAAATGTGGGTGTTAAATTGGTACTAATGGTGGGCAGACTACTCTTCCTTCTTTCTGCACCTTTTTTGCGTGTTTCTGCACCTCTCTTATTTCTTTCTGCAACTATCCTGTCTCTTTCATCAGTTCTGTTGCTTCTTTCTGCACTTCTGTTGCTTCTTTCGAACTCCTCGTGCCTCTATCTGCACTTCTCTTGCCTGATTCTCCAACTCCCTTGCCTCTTTCTGCACTCCTATTGCCTCTTTCTGTAACTCACTTTCTTCTTTCTGCATCCCCTTGACTTTTTCTGCATCCCTCTTCCCTCTTTCTGCACGTCTCTTGCCTCTTTATACACATCTGTTGCTTCATTCTGCACTTCTCGAGCCTTTCTGCATTTCTGTTCCTTCTTTCTGCCCTTCTCTTGCCTTTTTGTACATTTCTGCTGCTTCTTTCTGCACTTCTCTTGCCTCTCTCTGTACCCCTCTTCCCTCTTTCTGCACCTCTATTGCCACTTTCTGTACTCTCCTGCCCCTTTCTGCAGTTCTCTTGCCTCTTTCTACACCTCTATTGCATCTTTCTGCACTTCTTTTGCCTCTTTCTGCACCCCTCCTGCCTCTTTCTGCACCGTTGATTTGTTCTTTCTGCAACCCTCCTGCCTCTTTCTGCAACCCCCTTCCTTTTTCTGTACCTCTTTTGCCCTTTTTCTGCACCAGTGTACCCTCTTTTTGCACCTCTCTTGTCTCTTTCTACACTTCTCTTTTCTCTTTCTGCACCTCTGTTGCCTCTTTCTGCAGTTCCCTTGCCTCTTTCTGTATTTCTGCTGCTTCTTTCTGCACTTCTCTTGCCTCTATCTATGCTTCTCTTGCTTCTTTCTGTACTTTCATTTCCTCTGTCTGCACTTCTCTTGCTTCTTTCTGTATCTCACTTGCTTCTTTCTGCACCTCTCCTGCCTCTTTCTGCACATCTCATTATTTTTGTCTGCACTTCTCTTGCCTCTTTCTGCATTTTTGTTGCTTCCTTCTGCACTTTTCTTGCTCTTTCTACATTCCTGTTGGTTCTTTCTGCACTTTTATTACCTGTTTCTGCACCCCTCTTGCCTGTTTTGGCCCTTCTCTTGCCTCTTTCTGCAACTCCGTTGTTTTTTTCTGCAATTCTCTTGCTTCTTTTTGAACCTCACTTGCTTCTTTCTGCACCCCAATTGCCTCTTTCTGCACCCCTCTTCCCTCTTTCTGCACCTATCTTGCCTCTGTTTGCACCCCTCTTCCATCTTTCTGCATGTCTCTTGCCTGTTTCTGTACCTTTCTTGCCTCTTTATGTACTTCTCTTGCCTCTTTCTGTACCTCTTTTGCTTCTTTCTGCACTTCTCTTACCTCTTTCTGCATTTGTTGCTTCTTTCTGGACTTCTCTAGCCTCTTTCTGAATTTTGGTTGCTTCTTTCTGCACTTCTCTTGACTCTTTCTGTACCCTCTTTCCTCTTTCTGTATTTCCCTAGCCTCTCTCTGCACCTCTCTAGCCTCTTTCTTTACTTCTTTTGCCTCTTTTTGCACCTCTGTTGCTTCTTTTTGTACTTCCCTAACTTCTTTCTGCAATTCTCTTCCTTCTTTCTGCACTTCTCTTGTCTCTTTCTGCACCCTCTCTCCTCTGTCTGCATCCCTCTTACTATTTCCTGCAGTTCTCTTGCCTCTTTCTGCACCTCTGTTGCTTCTTTCTGTACCTCTCTTGCCTGTTTCTTCGTCTGTCTTGCCTCTTTTGGTATTTCTGTTGATTCTTCCTGTACTTCACTTGCCTCTTTCTGCATTTCTGTTGTTTCTTTCTGCACTTCTCTTGCCTCTTTCTACATTTCCATTGCTTCTTTCTACACTTCTCTTGCCTGTTTCTATAACCCTCTTGCCTCTTTGTGCAACTCTGTTGGTTCTATCTACATCCATCCTGCCTCTTTCTGTACCTGTTGCTTCTTTCTGCACTTCTCTTGCTTCTTTCTGTATCTCTCTTGCTTCTTTCTGCACCCCTCCTGCCTCTTTCTGCACCTCTATTGATTTTTTCTGTACTTCTCTTGCCTCTTTCTGCATTTTTGTTGCTTCTTTCTGCACTTGTCTTGCTCTTTCTACATTCCTGTTGCTTCTTTCTGCACTTTTTCTTGCCTCTTTCTGCAACTCCTTTTTTTTCTGCACTTCTCTTGCTTTTTTTTGTACCTCTCTTGCATCTTTCTGCACCCCTCTTGCCTCTTTCTTCATTCCTCTTTCTGCACCTCTCTTGCCTCTGTCTGTACCCCTCTTCCTTCTTTCTGCATATCTCTTGCCTGTTTCTGTCCCTCTCTTGCCTCTTTCTGTACTTCTCTTGCCTCTTTCTGCACCATAATTGCTTCTTTCTGCACTTCTCACCTCTTTCTGCATTTTTTGTTTCTTTCTACAGTTCTCTATCCTCTTTGAATTTCGGTTGCTTCTTTCTGTACTTCTCTTGCCTCTTTCTGTACCCTCTTGCCTCTTTCTGCACTTCTCTTGCCTCTTTATGTACCTCTGTTGCCTCTTTCTGTACTTCTCTGGCTTCTTTTTGTACCTCTGTTGCTTCTTTCTGCACTTCTCTAATATCTTTCTGCATTTTGGTTCCTTCTTTCTGCATTTTCTTGCCTCTTTCTGCACCCTCTCTCATCTGTCTGCATCTCTCTTACCACTTTCTGCAGTTCTCTTGCCTCTTTCTGTACCTCTGTTGCTTCTTTCTGCACATCTCTTGCCTGTTTCTTCATCTCTCTTGCCTCTTTCTGCATTTCTGTTGCTTCTTTCTGCACTGCTCTTGCCTCATCCTACATTTCTGTTGCTTCTTTCTGTACTTCTCTTGCCTGCTTCTGCACCCCTCTTACCTCTTTGTGCAACTCTGTTGGTTCTTTCTACACTTCTGCTTCTTTCTGCACCACTCTTGGTTCTTTCTGCACCCCTCTTCCCTCTGTCCGCACCTCTGTTGGTTTTATCTGCACCCATTCTGCCTCTTTCTGCACCTCGCTTGCCTTTTTCTGCACCTATGTTCCCTCTTTTTGCACATTTCTTGCCTGTTTCTTCATCTCTATTGCCTCTTTCTGCATTTGTGTTGCTTCTTTCTGCACTTTTCTTGCCTCTTTCTGCATTTCTGTCACTTCTTTCTGCACTTCTCTTGCCTCTTTCTACATTTCTGTTGCTTCTTTCTGTACTTCTCTAGCTTCTTTCTGCACTTCTCTTGCCTCTTTTTACATATCTCCTATTTCTTTCGGCACCTCTCTTGCTTCTTTGTGCACCAGTCTTGCCTCTTTCTATATCCATCTTCCTTCTTTTTGCACCTCTCTTGCATCTGTCTGCTCACCTGTTTATTCTTTCTGTACCTCTCTTGCCTCTTTCTGCACACCTCTTTCCTTTTTCTGTAGTTCTCTTGCCTCTTTCTGCACCCCTCTTACCTCTTAGTGCAACTCTGTTGGTTCTTTCTATACATCTGCTTCTTTCTGCACCCCTCTTGCTTCTTTCTGCACCCCTCTTCAACTTTCTGCACCTTTGTTGGTTCTTTCTGCACACATCCTGCCTCTTTCTGCACCTCGCTTGCCTTTTTCTGCACCTCTGTTCCCTCTTTTTGCACATTTCTTGCCTGTTTCTTCATCTCTATTGCTTCTTCACTTCTGTTGCCCTTTTCTGCATTTTTGTTGCTTCTTTCTGCACTTCACTTGCCTCTTTCTGCATTTTTGTTGCTTTTTTCTGCACTTCTCTTGCTTCTTTTTGTACCTCTTTTGCATCTTTCTGCACCCCTCTTGTCAATTTCTTCATCCCTCTTCCCTCTTTCTGCACCTCTCTTGCCTCTGTCTGAACCTCTCTTCCCTCTTTCTGCATGTCTCTTGCCTGTTTCTGTCCCTGTTTTGCCTCTTTCTGTACTTCTCTTGCCTCTTTCTGTACCACAATGGCTTCTTTCTGCACTTCTCTTACCTCTTTCTTTACCCTCTTGCCTCTTTCTGCACTTCTCTTGCCTCTTAATGTACCTCTCTTGCCTCTTTATGTACTTCTCTGGCTTCTTTTTGTACCTCTGTTGCTTCATTCTGTACTTCTCTTACCTCTTCCTGCATTTCTGTTCCTTCTTTCTGTATTTCTCTTGCCTCTTTCTGCACCCTCTCTCCTCTGTCTGCATCTCTCTTACCACTTTCTGCAGTTCTCTTGCCTCTTTCTGCACCTCTGTTGCTTCTTTCTGCACATCTCTTCCCTGTTTCTTCATCTCTCTTGCCTCTTTCTGCATTTCTGTTGATTCTTCCTGTACTTCATTTGCCTCTTTCTGCACTTCTCTTGCCTCATCCTACATTCCCGTTGCTTCTTTCTGCACTTATCTTGCCTGCTTCTGCACCCCTCTTACCTCTTTGTGCAACTCTGTTGGTTCTTTCTACACTTCTGCTTCTTTCTGCACCACTCTTGGTTCTTTCTGCACCCCTCTTCCCTCTTGCTGCACCTCTGTTGGTTCTTTTTGCACCCATCCTGCCTCTTACTGCACCTCGCTTGCCTTTTTCTGCACATATGTTCCCTCTTTTTGCACAATTCTTGTCTGTTTCTTCATCTCTATTGCCTCTTTCTGCATTTTTGTTACTTCTTTCTGCACTTCACTTGCCTCTTTCTGCATTTCTGTTGCTTCTTTCTGCACTTCTCTTGCCTCTTTCTACATTTCTGTTGCTTCTTTCTGTACTTCTCTAGCCTCTTTCAGCAACTCTCTTGCTTCTTTGTGCACCACTGTTGCCTCTTTCTACACCCATCTTCCTTCTTTCTGCACCTCTCTTGCCTCTGTCTGCTCACCTGTTTCTTCTTTCTGTACCTCTCTTGCCTCTTACGTACCTCTCTTGCATTTTTCTGTAGTTCTCTTGCCTCTTTCTGCACCCCTCTTACCTCTTTGTATAACTTTGTTGGTTCTTTCTGTACTTCTGCTTCTTTCTGTACCCCTCTTGCTTCTTTCTTCACCCCTCTTCCCTCTTTCTGCACCTCTGTTGGTTCTTTCTGCACCTCTGTTGGTTCTTTCTGCACCCATCCTGCCTCTTTCTGCACCTCTCTTGCCTTTTTCTGCACCTCTGTTCCCTCTTTTTGCACATTTCCTGCCTGTTTCTTCTTCTCTTTTGCCTCTTTCTTCACTTCTGTTGCCTTTTTCTGCATTTTTGTTGCTTCTTTCTGCACTTTACTTGCCTCTTTCTGCATTTATGTTGCTTCTTTCTGCACTTCTCTTGCCTCTTTCTACATTTCTGTTTCTTCTTTCTGTACTTCTCTTGCCTCTTCTGCACCGCTCTTGCCTCTTTCTGCACTTCTCTTGCCTCTTTTTACATATCTTCCATTTCTTTCGGCACCTCTCTTGCTTCTTTGTGCACCACTTTTGCCGCTTTCTACACCGATCTTCCTTCTTTCTGCACCTCTCGCCTCTGACTGCTCACCTGTTTCTTCTTTCTGTACCTCTCTTGCCTCTTTCTGTGCCTCTCTTGCCTTTTTCTGTAGTTCTCTTGCCTCTTTCTGCACCTCTGTTGCTTCTTTCTGCACTTCTCTAGCCTCTTTCTGCATTTCTGTTCCTTCTTTCTGCCCTTCTCTTGCCTCTTCCTACATTTCTGTTGCTTCTTTCTCCACTTCTCTTGCCTCTTTCTGTACCCGTCTTCCCTCCTTCTGCACCTCTCTTGCCTCTTACTGCAGGTCTGTTGCATCTTTCTGTACCTCTGTTGCTTCTTTCTAAACTTCTCTTGCCACTTTTTGTACCCCTCTAGCCTCTTTCTGTACCTCTGGTGGTTCTTTCTGCACCCCTCCTGCCTCCGTCAGCATCCCTCTTCCTTCTTTCTGTACCTCTCTTACCTCTTTTTGCACCCGTCTTTCAGCACTTTTCCTGCCTCTTTCTGTACCTCTCCTTCCTCTTTCTGTACCCCTCTTGCTACTTTCTGTACCCCTCTTTCCTCTTTCTGCACTTCTCTTGCCTCTTTCTGCACCTCTACTGCCTCTTTCTGTAGTTCGCGTGCCTCTTTCTGTTCCTCTCCTGCCTTTCTGCATCCCTCTTGCTTCTTTCAGCACCTCTCTTGCTTCTTTCTGCACCCCTGTTCCCTCGTTCTGCACCTCTCTTCCCTGTTTCTGTACCTCTCTTGGATCTTTCTGCACCCCTGTTGCTTTTGTACGCACTTCCCTTGCCTCTTTCTACATTTCTGTTGCTTCTTTCTGTATTTCTCTTGCCTCTTTCTGTACCCCTCTTCCCTCCTTCTGCACCTCTCTTGCCTCCTACTGCTGTTCTATTGCATCTTTATGCACCTCTGTTGCTTCTTTGTAAACTTCTCTTGATGCTTTCTGTACCCCTCTTGCCTCTTTCTGTACCTCAGTTGGTTCTTTCTGTACCCCTCCTGCCTCCTTCAGCATCCCTCTTCCTTCTTTCTGTACCTCCCTTACCTCTTTTTGCACCCGTCTTTCTGCACTTCGCCAGCCTCTTTCTGTACCTCTCCTACCTCTCTCTGCACCCCTCTTGCCTCTTTCTGTACCCCTCTTCCCTCTTTCTGCACTTCTCTTGCCTCTTTCTGCACCTCTACTGCCTCTTTCTGTAGTTCGCTTGCCTCTTTCTGCACCGTTCCTGCATTTTTGCATCCGTCTTGCTTCATTCAGCACCTCTCTTTCTTCTTTCTGCACCCCTGTTCCCTCGTTCTGCACCTCTCTTCCCTGTTTCTGTACCTCTCTTGTATCTTTCTGCACCTCTGTTGCTTTTTTCCACACTTCCCTTGCCTCTTTCTACATTTCTGTTGCTTCTTTCTGTATTTCTCTTGCCTCTTTCTGCACCCCTCTTGCCTCTTTCTGAACTTCTCTTTCCTGTTTCTGCAACTCTGTTGCTTATTTCTGCACTGCTCTTGCCTCTTTCTACATTTCTGTTGCTTTTTTCTGTACTTTTCTTGCTTCTTTCTACACATCTCTTGCTTCTTTCTGCTCCCATCTTGCATTTTTCTGCACCCTTATTCCCATTTTCTGCACCTCTCTTCCCTCTTTCTGTACCTCTCTTGTCCCTTTCTGCAGTTCTCTTGCCTCTTTCTGCACCTCTTTTGCTTTTCTGCACTTCTCTTGGCTCGCTGTACACTCCTCTTACCTCTTTATGCACTTGTCTTGCCTCTTTCTGCACATTTGTTACTTTCTGCACCTCTCTTGTTTTTTCTGAAATTCTCGTCCTTCTTGCTGTACTTCTCACGCCTCTTTCTGTCTCACCTCTTTCAAAACTGGAGTGCAAGCTGTCAAGTTTAAAGGTCTGCGTGCTCTCGTGACTGAGGTATATGTCTACTTGTTTATGTATTTTCACATGTGTTATGCACCTGAAGATGATAGCTTAAAAGCGGGTAGCTTCTCTTATAGGAGGTAAATCTTCTCAGTTCTGCTCTGTCATTCAGTTACACAGGCAGACATGTCTTATTTATATAGGTGTTATAGAGCCCCTCAAAAGTACTATTGAATTCCCATGTGCCCTGTATTATGAGCAGAAATCAATGAATGAATCAATCAATCATGGCATTTGTGAAGCGTGCTACATACCCGGGGGGGTAGGGGGTTAATGCTGCTACTGTTCGAAGAGGCAGGTCTTGAGGAGTCTCCTGAAGGTTAGAAGGTCTTTTTTCTGCCATAGGCAGATGGGGAGGGTGTTCCAAGTCTTGGCGGCGAGGTGGGAGAATGATCTGCTGCCGGATACGGGGGACGTGATGAGGGCATGGTCTGCGGAGCGGAGCTGACGGGCAAGGGTGTAGAGGCCGAGTCGTCTGTTGAGGTACGCTGGTCCGGTGTTGTGGAGTGCCTTGTGTGTGTGGGTGAGGAGCTTGAAGGTTATCTTCTTGTTGACAGGGAGCCAGTGCTGGTCTTACAGGTGGGGTGTGATGTGGCTGCGGCGGGGGATGTCGAGGATCAGGCGTGCAGAAGTGTTCTGGATGCGTTGAGTCGGTTCAGGAGTTTGGCTGGGGCTCCTGCTTAGAGTGCATTGCCGTAGTCCAGTCTTCTGCTGACGAGGGCCTGGGTGACCGTCCTTCTAGTTTTGGTGGGGATTCACTTGAAGATCCTGCGAAGCATGCGAAGGGTGTTGAAGCAGGAAGAGAAGACGGCGTTGACCTGCTTTGTCATGGAGAGAGTGGAGTCGAGGATGACCCCTAGGTTTCGTGCGTGGTTAGTGAGTGTAGGGGGTGCTCCTAGTGTTGTTGGCAACCAGGAGTCGTCCCAGGCAGAGGGGGTGGAGCCGAGGATGAGGACCTCCATCTTGTCCGAGTTCAGCTTCAGTCGGCTCTTCCTCATCCCTGCGGTGATGGCCTTCATACCTTCGTGGAGGATGGTTTTGGCGGTGTGGGGGTCCTTGGTGAGCGAGAGGATCAGCTGGGTGACATCGGTGTAGGAGATGATGTTTAGGTCGTGCTGTCGGGCGACTTGGGTGAGTGGTGCCATGTAGACATTGAACAGCGTTGGGCTGAGAGATGAGCCTAGGGGTATGCCGCAAATGATCTCGGTGGCTTCGGGGCAGAAGGGGGAGGCGGATGCTCTGGGTTCTCCTGGAGAGGAAGGAGGTGGTCCAGTCCAGGGCCTTCTCTTGGATTCCGGCATCCTGGAGGCATGCTCTTGGTGTGCGGTGGCAGACTGTGTCGAAAGCGGCTGACAGGTCCAGGAGGATGAGGGCGGTGGTTTCTCCATTGTCGAGCATCATCCTGATGTTGTCAGTGGCGGCGATGAGGGCAGTTTCGGTCCGGTAGTTGCTGCGGAACCCGGACTGGGACGGGTCTAGGCTGTTGTTCTCTTCGAGGAAGCTGGCCAGTTGTTTGTTGATGGCCTTTTCGATGACCTTTGCAGGGAACGGTAGCAGAGAGATGGGGCGGAAGTTCTTGAGGTCCTTGGGTTCCGCTTTGAGTTTCTTTAGTAAGATGTTGATCTCTGTATGCTTCCAGCTCTCTGGGAAGGTCGCTGTCTCAAAGGAGATGTTGATGGTTTTCCGGAGGTGGGGTGCAATGGTGCTGCTGGCTTTGTTGAAGATGTGGTGTGGGCAGGGGTCTTCTGGGGATCCGGAGTGGACGGAGTTCATGATCTTGCTGTTGTGGTCGTCGATGTTGGTCTAGGCGAGCAGGCAGTTGATGCGGTGGTGGTTGTGGGAGTGGGGGTGTCAGCTGTTGCTGGGGTGGTGATGGCGTCGAAGCTGTCGTGGATGACTGAGATCCTGCAATGGAAGAAGGTGGCAGTGAGTCGCACAGGTCTTGTGACGGTGGGATGTCGTTGGTGTTGGAGCTGGGGTTAGAGAGTTCCTTCACGATGCTGAAGAGCGCTTTGCTGTTGTCTAGGTGTTCTCTGAAGGTGGTCATTTTGGCGGATTTTATGAGTTGGTGGTGTCGGCGGGTGGCGTTCCTGTGGGCTGTGTATCTTTCCGGTGTTCTTTCGCAGGTCCAGTTTTTTTCTAGTTTTCTGCAGGTTTGCTTGGAGGCCTGGGGGTCTTTGGTGAACCAGCTGGCTCTCTTGCTTGTGTGGGTGTTGGTCGGCTTCTTGAGCGGGGCGAAGGTGTTGGCGCAGCCGTTGATCCATTGTCTGAGGCTGCGGGCTGCGGTGTCGGGGTCGGTCAACAAAGAAACAAATACATACACCATTTGTACACAAATTTACAGAGTATGCTGTTTGAAACACAGGTATTCAAGTATTTGTAGGTTTATTTTTATGTCTCATGTCACTAGGTAAAAGCAGGGACACACGCATGTGTACCTTCACAAACTTGGCCCGACTTACAACAATGATATGGTTAGGATTGCTATTTTACATTAGGTAGGCCTAACATTCTGAGCACTAGATGAATAGTGAAGCTTCAAGAGAAAAGTAAGGTTTAAGACATCCTGGGAGAAGGATGAGTGATTAGGCTACTTTGTATTATTCTGTGGAAAGATACACTCGAAGTAGGTCTCTTTCTGCTGCTTCTTTCTGCACTTGTCTTGCTTCTTTTTGCACCTTTCTTCCTCTTTGTGGACTTCTGTTGCCTCTTTCTGTATTCTTCCTGCTTCTTTCTGTACCCTTCTTTCTCTTTCTGCACCTATCTTGCTTCTTTCTGCACTTCTTTTGCTTATTTCTACGCCTTTCTTCCTCTTTCTGTACACGTCCTACCTATGTAGGCATAGTTAGAAATTAGCATTTAAAAAACCTTAGAAATTCACTGAACAAACCATAGGTTTCAGGGACATTATATTTACTATTAGCATTTAAAAAACTTTAGAAATTCACCGAAAAGAATATAGGTTTCAGGGATGTTATAGTTAGGAATAAACATTTAAAAAGCCTTAGATATTCACTGAAAAAAACACAGGTTTCAGGGACGTTATAGTTAGGCTGGCATTTCACTCGTACAAAACCAGAGAAATTCAACCAATAAAGTTAGCTGAGCTAACTATAACTCGCACCCCTGCAAAGTACTGCTGATGGCATCACACATTACATCACTCATGTCATGGTCAGTGACATCATTAATGACATCACTGATGACATCTCCTATGACTTCACTGATGACATCATCTACTTAATATCTGATGCACCTCCTCACACCCTGATAAAACCTTGCATACACCTACTCTAAAATACAGACTACCATTCTCAAAACCATAGACTGTCAGGACTCCTATGATCTCTTTATCATTGACAGACTTTCTAGGAGCAGAACGACACCTATTCCCAATGCCCTACCCTGTTAGGTTGCTTAAAATATCCTTATTCAGGTATGTGCCAAGGGTGGGAAGGGGATAAAGAAGAGACGGCCAATCCGTAGAGTTCCACTTAGAAACTTTCCTCTTTCTTCAGCTATCTTCTCCCTTTTTCTTTTATATCCTAAACCTTATTTGTTAGGAACTGAAACACAATAAACTTTTGTACTTGTAACATCCTATACATTAATTAAATATAACTTTTTTCCTTGCACAGAGTACTTGCATCACAGGAAATGATGACTAATCTGTTTTCTTCAACTGTATGAGTTCGAAGTGCTCTCAGGTAAGTGCTGTTATATTCTTTATTTCTTTCTTTTCTAGTCGTTTGTTCTAGCATGAATATCACCCAGATAATGTTCGCTACCTATGATTTGTTAACTGTTCCATTACTAGAGCTGACAGAGACAAGAAAAGGGTTTTCTCATTATTCTAAATGTAAGCCTAACTATACCGTCCCTGAAACCTGTGGTTTTTCACTGAACATATATATATATATTATACGCGGAACTGATAAGGCTGGAGGTAGTGGAGGGTGGGCCACACTGTTTGCACCAATGAGCAAACAGTGATTTCATCTTTAAATTAAGCCCCAAGTGCAACATCAGTAATGGTGAAGAGGGCACTGAGGAAAGCTGTCAGGCTTGACCTATGCCCGAAGAAGCAATAAAATCTTTACCTGAACCTCAGAGCATGTGTTGGCCCCATTCTTTGGAGTGAACAAGAGTACGCTAGTACTCGAAACGTTGCATTTTTTGAAAGGCACTTGGAAATAAATAACATCTTGCCCGGATAACGTGGGGTCTGCCTCTTCTTTCGCCGCTGCTTGTGGAGGTTTGAAGATTGTGTACATATATATATATATATATATATATATATACATACATACATACATATATATATATATATTCACTGAAAAAACCATAGGTTATAGACCATATATAGTTAGGAATTAGCATTTACAAAACCTTGAAAATTCACTGAAAAAACCATAGGTTATAGACCATATATAGTTAGGAATTAGCATTTAAAAAACCTTATTTTACTCACACAAAACCATTGAAATTCCATATATAGTTAGTTGCACTAACTATATATCGCGCACCCGCAATCCACTGCTGATCATGTCACATATTACATCATTCATGACATGGTCAGTGACATCACTGATGACATCACTGATGACATCTCAAATGACATCACTGATGACATCACTGATGACAACATCCAGTGACTGTATGTTTCTGTAAAGTTAAAATATGTCTTACATATTGAAGAATGAGTGGATGTATAAGTGTCTGGATGAAGGATTTAGTAGGTGCGTGACTGACTGTATGAGTGAGTGATTAAATGTGTCTCACTGAATGCATGGGTTAGTGACTAAACTGTCTTAATTTGTGCATCCTTATGTCTGTTGTTCTGTAAACTGCTGCATGTGTTGATCATTAGCTATACGAGAGGCTATATGTGTTATTAATTGGTTGCCCAAGTATTTCTATGGGAGATTGAGTTTGTGTGGGGGTGGCTGGAAGGTGTGTGACTCTATGCATAGATGTGTGAGCAGTTTATTCACTAGGTGTGTGAGTTCAAGAGTGCATGTGGAAACAGCTACATGGGCAGTTGACTGTGTGCATGAGTGTATTGATGAGTGAATGGATATCTCAATGCTACATGTCATAGTAAGTACATATGTAAAACACAGTACATGTGAGAGTTGGCATATATAAATAACTGTGCATGAGAGCCACTGAATGAGTGAGTGGTTGTATCGATCATTGTGAACTTGTATCAGGGATTGTATAAGAGAGTAAATATGTGTTAGTATATGTTTCAATAAGTAAGGTGTGTTTAACTGTATAGTTGAAGAAATGGAGGTGAGATTGTTTCTTTGCATGACTGACTGGGTGTGTGAGTAACTCCATGGATGAGTGGCAGTGTGTGAGTGTCTGTATACACTGAGTGTATCTAAGGTTATATTAGAGTCTGAAGAGGTTTATCGTATTAGCACAAGAATGATGTCAAATGAGATGTCATCAGTGATGTCATCAGTGATGTCATTTGAGATGTCATCAGTGATGTCATCAGTGATGTCACTGACCATGTCATGAATGATGTAATATGTGACATGATCAGCAGTGGATTGCGGGTGCGCGATATATAGTTAGTGCAACTAACTATATATGGAATTTCAATGGTTTTGTGTGAGTAAAATAAGGTTTTTTAAATGCTAATTCCTAACTATATATGGTCTATAACCTATGGTTTTTTCAGTGAATTTTCAAGGTTTTGTAAATGCTAATTCCTAACTATATATGGTCTATAACCTATGGTTTTTTCAGTGAATTTCAATGGTTTTTTAATAGCAAATATCATAAGCTGTCGAATGTCAAGTACGTGGTAAGTGAAAACATTTTCGTGTTTATGCACACTGATCTGCTTTGAATGGTGCCCCCCCCCCTCATTTCTATTAGGAGTACTCTCTCTTTGCAGATAGTGAAAGGTAGTTAACGCAGGCCTTTGCCCCCGTTGTAATCCGTCGTGCCTGCTTCTCTCTCCATTTGATTGATTGTTATCCAAGTATTTACTGTTTTAGAATTAGTTCTCTTTGGTTCATTCTCTATTTACAAACAAACACAGAGTCGCAATACTCTGTTTAGTCTTTGCAGATAACGAAAAATCGTGTAAAAAAAAAGAAAAGGAATCGAGCAAAATCAGTAGGCCACTAATGGGATCTCTTTTTGACCTCGCTAAAATAGAAACATTAGGAACAACCCCTCATGACAAATACAAAACTAGTGAGATGAACTGAACTCCACACAATGATGGCTGCAAAACAGCTCGGCTCCGCCACCCACCCCGCCCAAAATAACGATAAAGAACGGCTGCCATGATTGGTTGCGGAATGACCACGACGGAGCTACGAAATGGTGCTGCTCTCATGCTAACCCCAGCTTCAGTCTGAAACATCCAGAAACACTGTAGACTACCAATTCGATCAGTTCCGGTAGCGCCCCAATGTAACCCGGTAGAGAAGAACTAGCCCTCCCCTCTTTGACTGATGGTTCTTGTTGCCTGTCCCTTCTGTTGTCATTTAACAGAACTATTTAGCCTGCTGAAAGGGGTTGTGTTCCGACCGCTGGTTGGTGGAGACATTTTGACTATATTCTGTACCTGCGTTGTCGCGTAATGCGTCATATGACGCGCCGCGTTAGCGCATCCGGAAGTCATCCGGGGCGCGCAGCGCGTAACGTAAGCATAACAAGTCATGTGACTTGTTAATAAAACTTTTCATTGGTTCATTTTACTTTTCTTATTGTAATGATGAAAGGCTTGGTCATATGACCTAAAAATTACGCTTTTCATTACTTCCGAACATTATTTTTTCTTAAATATATGTTATAATGTTCCAGGCTAATGTACTTTCCCGGAAATTTTACAACTGTCCTGCAAGTAAAATATATTCTTTTTTCGAGAAAAAGAGTGTTTCTTCGTCCCATGACGGAGCCGTTGAGCAAAAGAGGGTCGACCTGCTGTCTTAGTCGCCGATACGCCTGAATATGAGATTCTTATCGATCACTTTATGTTGCAGGAATAGAAAACACAACAGCCCTTGACCATTTATCTTTACTGCGTTCCTTCGTATTATACCTTTTACCCTTCATGTAATTGGTCTGCTTTATTTCACTTGCCTTTTAATGATTCTAAAACAGTCACTATTATTAAAAACTTTACCAATGTATATACTACTACCATGTTTTCTTTTAAAAACCTTTATTGTGAAAATTTCATTATACAAATACGAGCCTATAACCACGTGGGCCTGCCACAGAGCAAACTGTAATCGTATATGATGAATAGACATTTACACTGTAGAGGAACGTAACGGGCGGGCCATTAGGTTGCAAGAACTAAGGTGTCTAACAGTTACGGAATCGGTGGACGTACATTTTATAATTAAAATACGACAGGGCCAGTTACAATAAAATTATCTAGATATACATTTGCGGGCAAGTACCATGGGTGACGTTAATTCGAACTTTCAACAGTACAGTAATCAATAACACATCAGAACTTAATATCAATAGGGATGTCGAAATAGTCAATCAATTCTCGTCCCCGCCCGCCATGTGCTTCAAAACTGCATACGTATCTCGTGATTTCAAGGTTCTGCAACCAGTACACAACAAGGAGTTACGAGTCCCATTTATTCCGGCGCCATTTTGGGCGAGGACGGGCAGGTCCAGGATATAGTCAAAATGTCTCTACCAACCATCGACTATGATGATGTTCATATGCTGTATTTATTAGAGTAACACTCATCTGTCCACATGAAATTAATTTGCCACAATCTAAACATGTCATTTTAATCTTTCCAAAGTTCTTCTAAATATTTGGGACCGTTTCCCTTGCCTCTGAAGCTCTCAGTGCCACTTCTTTGATGAATGTACTAGCAGGTCAGGGGTTCTCCTCCAAATCTCTCTTTTATGCAGCACTATAATTAATTGGTGCCACCTCTCCATATGACGATGCATGGTATAGTTACCACAACTATATTTTTTTTCGGTTCCTCTGGAGAGTTCATCGTGGCAGATGAAGCGTGTAACGTACCGGGCATTTACCTTTTTTTGCATGTACAGGAAAGGAAAAAAAAATCGAGCGTCCGAGTTCTAAGGTGTCCCAGGGCCATTTTAGTGGACCAGGCCCAAATCCAAAGAACAGGCCGCCATTTTGAGAGTCCTCTTGCAGCCGCCTGTCGCTGTAGCATCAAGAGCAGCCGAAACTCAGCTGAATGGCAACTGAAACGGTAAAGGGGCGCCCCACTACAGCAGACTATCCTCCACCTAGGAAGGCCCATTCACGCCGGCTCCCCCCCCCTTCGGGCACCCCACGCCGTTATTCGGAGCAGTATTGTAGGATGGCCACACCAGTGCGGCAACTTGCTAGACATCACCTCGGTGGTAACCGAATCTCAACGCCTTGTGGTGTCTTCTATTCAAAAAACATTGTTATGCTGCCTTCGACCTATTCGCCGCAAGTGCGCACACAACTCAAATGCATAGCTTGCTAGACACCACCTCGGTGCCATCCGGATCTTGGAATGTCAGCACCTTTTGGTGTCTTCTCTTCAGAAAATATTGTTGCGCTGCCTTTGGCCCCATTCGCACATCAGTCCGCTACTGACGCCATCTCACAGGCTAATGGGGCGCCCCACGCCGACTTTCAGCATTGTAGAATGACCACACCAGTACAGCAACTTGCTAGACATCACCTCGGTGCCATCCGGATCTCGGCGCCCCACTGCAGATGAAGTGCCTCTCAACTATGAAACCACCACGGTGACATCCGGATCTTAGCGCGTTGTGCTGCCTTCGGCCTATTCGCACATCGGTCCGCTACTGACGCCATCTCACAGGCAAATGGGGCGACCCACGCCGAGTTTCAGCATTGTAGGATGACCACACCAGTACAGCAACTTGCTAGACATCACCTCGGTGCCATCCGAATCTTGGCATCTCAACGCCTAGTGGTATCTTCCATACAAAAAATATTGTTACGCTGCCTTTGGCCCCATTCGCACATCAGTCCGCAATTTAGACATCACCTCGGTGCCATCCGGATCTTGGCATCTCAGCGCCTTGTGGTGTCAGTCAGAAAATATTGTTGCGCTGCCTTTGGCCCCATTCGCACATCGGTCCGCTACTGACGCCATCTCACAGGCCAACGGGGCGCCCCACGCCGACTTTCAACATTGTAGGATGGCCACAGAAGTGCGACAACTTACTAGACACCACCTCGGTGCCATCCGGATCTTGGCGCGTTGTGCTGCCTTCGGCCTATTCGCACATCGGTCCGCTACTGACGCAAACTCACAGGCCAACGGGGCGCCCCACGCCGACTTTCAGCATTGTAGGATGGCCACACCAGTGCTGCAACTTGCTGGACACCACCTCGGTGCCATCCGGATCTTGGCGCGTTGTATTGCCTTCGGCCTATTCGCACATCGGTCCGCTACTGACGCCGCCTCACGTACCAACGTATTTTCTCCGCATTTTATACCCTATGCCGCATAACAGGTCATGTGACTTGTTTATAAAACTTTTCATTGGTTCATTTTACTTTTGGTTTCCTAATGATGGAAGGCTTGATCATATGACCTAAAAACAACACTTTTCATTGGATGAAAACTTTTTTTTTTCCCAAACGATGAAAGCCCCACCTTGTTTCTGGATGTTTCAGACTAAACTGGCGTCAGCATGAGAGCACCACCATCTCGTAGCTCCGTCGTGGTCATTCCGCGAGCAATCATGGCAGCCGCTCCCCACCAGAAGCCTGCAGGAGTCGGGGCCCCCAAAACTTTTGATGAATTCTCAAGGCGGAGGGGACGCTTTCGAGAATGGGGTCCAAGACCTAGCAGACAAGCGTCCGATTTCCAAGGTGTCCCAGGGCCATTTCAGTGGACCAGGCCCAAAAAGGAAAGAGCCTGCCGCCATTTTGAGAGTCCTGTGACAGCCGCCTATCGCTGCACCGCAAGAGTGGGCGCAACTCAGCTGAATTGCGGCTTTTGACACAGTGGACCAAAAACGGACGGAATGGCAACTGAAACGGTAAAGGGGCGCCCCACTACAACAGATGACACTCCACCTGGAGAGGCCCGTTCACGCCGCCTCCCCCGGGGCGCCCCACGCCGTTATTCGGAGCAGCATTGTAGGATACCAAAACCAGTGCGGCAACTTACTGGACATCACCTTGGTGCCATCGTTCTGCTGCCTTGGAACTATTCGCACAACAGTTTGCTACTGATGACCCACCCCCCGCGACGCCCCACGCCGTTATTTGCTGGGTGGCAACTTACTAGACATCACTTTCGTGTCATCTAGATTTCGGCGCGTTCTGCTGCCTTGGAACTATTCGCACAACAGTTTGCTACTGATGACCCACCCCCCGCTACGCCCCACGCCGGAAATCTGGACGTTGTGCTGCGTTGGGACTATTCGCACAGCCGACCGCTACTTCGTTGTTTTTCCCTAAAAATGTTTATATTTTATTACTATTTTTGTTTTCTTGTATATATTTATAAATTATTAAAGTTTTATAATCTTACTACTTTGTCGGAGTGCTATATATTTTTAATGTGACACATAATTGTAAAAACTTTGATGTACAAAGAGTCATCCCTGGAATCTTCCGCTTCACGCTCGGTCCCCTCCCCAATCACAATACAGGATGGTTTTCAGATAATAGCAACGCTTCTGCTGTGACGGATCTCATCGAGTGTGGGCCTTGATCTACTATAACTCCTTTGAAGAGGGGTGATTCTTTACAGCTGTGGCCATAAACTACATCTGCAGGGCTAGCTGATAGCCTAGGACCGGCCTGGACAATCGGACACAGAGGAAAAGGAGTGTCAGAGGGTGCGGTAGTGAATAGGGCGAAAGGGAGGTGTCGGGCGGGCACAGGGTGTGATTCTCAGGGAAGAGCAGCGCAGATGGGGGGAGGTTTATTACCCATGCATAAGACAGAGAGCGGGGGTGACCACTGCCTGGGTGAGATGCTTGCGAGGGTGGGGAGCCATGCTAAGGATCGACAGCGTGCACAGAGTGGGTCTGGTCAAGGCATCTAAAATGGCTGCCGTGCACGACAAAAGTGTGGCATTTGAAAAAAGACAAGATGGCGCAGACAATGTTTTTCAACACTTCCTGATTTCCTTCGAATCGAACGTTAACAGACGTTGGGGCATATTACCAAAGTTAAGCGATATTTATCCCTAACGATGCATTGCAAAGATTTTTTTACCGTCAGAAATTATCGCAGATAAACCTTGCTATTATCAAGGTTTATCGCAAATACGATAAAAAAACGACCGCAATGCATTAATATCGCTGAAAACTCAGCGATATTCATGCATTACCGAGCTAATGCTCTTAGCCATGTTATCCACCTCCCATTGGATAACATGGCTAAGAACTGCTCAGGGCAGCTGTTACTTTTTGGAGATATTCGCGCTTATCTCGAATATTTCCAAAAGTTGATAATAGGAGATAGCGATGTTAGCGACTGTTTCCAGTCGCTAACATCTTGGCATGCCCACTTTGCATGTCATTAGTGATAAATATCACTCACATGCAAAGTGGGGCCCAAGATGGTCGCTATCTCCTACTAGCCGTCGCTAACTGGTGTTAGCAACAGCTAGGTAATACAGATATAATTTTATCTCCGCGAAGCGGAGCGCTGTTACAGATATATATCTTGTTTTTGAACGTTAATTTCTCAAAATGCACTGAAGCACATATATTGAGACCTAGCAAAGGCACATCGGGCTACCAGTCCCTAATATTTTACCAAGTTTCGTGCAAATCCATTCAGCCGTTCGATTATTATTATTATTTTTTTTTTTTGCCCCGCGGGGCCCCTTTAAAACCTCCACATCAAACCTAGGGGGTCAGCGAGGATCTACTATGCCCCCTTATGGTCATTTGCCCCTTCGCTTTGGCCTCCTCTTGTCTCTCGATCCTACCGAGAGACAAGATGGCGGCCGCTACGTACTGTTTGGAATGTTTACAGACACCGGAGAGCCAATCAGCTTCGCTTCGCAAAGCTCCGTAACGCGAAAAGTACGCGAAGCGGTGCGCTGTTACAGATATATATCTTTTTTTGAACGTTAATTTCTCAAAATCCACTGAAGCACATATATTGAGACCTAGCAAAGGCACATCGGGCTACCAGTCCCTACAATTTTGCCAAGTTTCGTGCAAATCCATTCAGCCGTTCGATTATTATTATTATTTTTTTTTTTTGCCCCGCGGGCCCTTTTAAAACCTCCACATCAAACCTAGGGGGTCAGCGAGGATCTACTATTCCCCCTTATGGTCATTTGCCCCTTCGCTTTGGCCTCCTCTTGTCTCTCTATCCTACCGAGAGACAAGATGGCGGCCGCTACGGACTGTTTGGAATGTTGACAGACGCCGGAGAACTAATCAGCTTCGCTTCACAAAGCTCCGTTGCGCGAAAAGTACGCGTCCTGGAGCGCTGCCCGGTCCGCTGTTACAGATATATATCTTTTTTAAACGTTAATTTCTCAAAATCCACTGTAGCACATATATTGAGACCTACAAAAGGCACATCGGGCTACCAGTCCCTACAATTTTGCCAAGTTTCGTGCAAATCCATTCAGCCGTTCGGGCTAAAAGTGAGGCCAACCGCCCTATGGAAAACTCAATGTTAAAAACACGTTTTGGGACCCCCTTTTTTCTCGACCCCCCCTAGACGAACCCCCCCCCAATTTTCAGGGGCTGCTCAGAAACAAAATGTGCCATTTTCCTGAAAATTTCAGCCAATTCCGTCCACAAACGCCAAAGTTATTAGACATAGAATTTTCAAAAAACCCATAGAGAAAAAATCCTAACTATATATACCTACTGGCGACCGCCAGTAGGTAATATATATATATATATATATATATATATATATATATATATATATATATATATATATATATATATATATATATATATATATATATATATATATATATATATATATATTTCCACCAAGAAAAGATTAATGTCCGCACTCGCTCAATCCATCAATTTGGGTTTATTTCACAAGAGACTACAAACAATCCCCTTTCACCTACGCGTTTCGACCGCAGGTCTTGGTCACAGTGTTACCACTAGTCCATCATTACTTTCTAACTTATATACCTTCATACCCATTAGCAAATAATGGTGCATTATGGGTGAGGTAGTTTTAACGTTTCAAATGGAAAAATAAAACATTTGTGTTGCAGAAAAACAATGCGAGTTAACCAGTTGGAGCTGTAAACATAAGAATGATTCATAATTCTCATTTGTACAGTTTATAACCACAATCTTATAGTCGTTAATTACTAGGAATTTCCTATTAAAACCATTGTATGGGTTTAAAAGACGACTTTAAACAACGAATAAAGCACATCAGGGCCATCCAAAATGGCGATATGTCCTACGCCATTGCAAAACACATGTCCAAACATACTGGAAAAACATGGAAAGATGTTCGTTACAGCGGACTTGCCACCATCCCTCAACATGAGAGAGGAGGGAATAGGAAACAACTACTTAGACGATTGGAGTCTCGCCTAATCATCAGGTTTCAAACTAAAATGCCGAGGGGTCTGAACATGGACGAAGAGATGCATGTCCACTTGTAAACCATATATGACTGTTTATTGTAAATACTGTAAATTGATTGCTCGAATAACCATTGAAACCAGAATTGCTGTAAACGTGACAAGACCATGAATGGGAAAGGCACTTAGCCATTACTCAGAAGCAACATCTGATTTGTACAAAATTATAACCTGGGGCACTATGCCTATACTTAAGTTTACATTCCAAATGAATAAGTGAGAGCATGTTTCACTGACATATGCTTTATTCGTTGTTTAAAGTCGTCTTTTAAACCCATACAATGGTTTTAATAGGAAATTCCTAGTAATTAACGACTATAAGATTGTGGTTATAAACTGTACAAATGAGAATTATGAATCATTCTTATGTGTACAGCTCCAACTGGTTAACTCGCATTGTTTTTCTGCAACACAAATGTTTTATTTTTCCATTTGAAACGTTAAAACTACCTCACCCATAATGCACCATTATTTGCTAATGGGTATGAAGGTATATAAGTTAGAAAGTAATGATGGACTAGTGGTAACACTGTGACCAAGACCTGCGGTCGAAACACGTAGGTGAAAGGGGATTGTTTGTAGTCTCTTGTGAAAGAAACCCAAATTGATGGATTGAGCGAGTGCGGACATTAATCTTTTCTTGGTGGAAATTTAATCGTGGGGACAGTTCATCTCCACTGTCATGCACCGCCCGTGCGAAGAGTGCGCTTGCAATTGAACAAATTGGTGGATAATATATATATATATATATATATATGAGAGAAAACAATCCTACTTCAATGAAGAAGAGGCACGTACACGAGGCATGCATGGATCAGGCTTCTTTATTGATGTTTGGGTCTCCCACGACTCTGCAGTAAAAGAGAGACGCGTTTCGCCTGCGCAGCAGGCTTTGTCAATCCCAATATATATATACTTATACATATGCAATTATCATACAAACTAACTTACCTGTGAGTATGATCATGATACTTGGAGAAAAAATATACTTTTTTTGAAACTGAAATATTACTTACCGAGCTCTGAAAGCTGGACACCTAGCAGGTCAAGCAAGTCCTTTTCCCAGTCTAGGATGTTGGTCCAGCGGTACATCAGCTGTTGCTGGGTGCACTAGAACCCTGTTTTCTGGTGCATACTGCAGCACTCACCACCAGAGCACACTACAACCCTGCAGGGCATAACCTTACATGGCCTGCCACCTGCTGTCAACATGCACTGCCGCCTTGCTGAAAATGGGGTGGGCTGCACCCATGTCAACTAAGAGGGTGTGCGGGTGGCACCGGTGACCAGCAGCACTAACAGGGAGCTTGCAGCCCAGGGAAAGAATCTGCAACATCCTGCCCCTCTGAGGCAGAACCGGGACCAGTGGTGAGTGCTACTGCTCAAGGATGATGATGAGACACATTTGAAGCCCTCTTGAGACCTCAATAAGTGACATCACACGTCTAATTGACTAGCACCACCACGGAGCCAAGACGGCTGTGAGTTATGCAATCGCAGTGCACAGTGGGCCTTGGCTGTGAACTATGTGACAAGCACTCTGGTGCCCGAAAGGATGGAGGTATAGATGGTGCTTAGCGAGGTTTTCCCCCTGTACCTGGGGGACGCTGCTAGAGGAGGTAGCAGCTAGCGTACAGCAGATGGAGCTGCTAAAGCTGGCATGGCGCCGGCTCCAGGGCCTACCCACGCTGCTGTCCATGGCAGAGTGAGATGAGGGGAGGATTTGCAATGGTGAGCTGAGGCCTGTAAGAGCCTGCACCGAGGTGGGTTCTGAGGGACGTTCTCATGGGACATTCCAGTTCCCCCAGCCCCCTTCTCTCCAAGCAGACTGGTGGTTTACGCACGATCTTGAGGCTGCACCGAGTCTACGGGTGGGCCTGGAGAAAGATATTGTGGCGTTAACTATGCATCCAGGGGCCCGTGAAACTTAGAACGCAGAGTGACGGTAGCAGGCGGACATGGTACCAGTCCCTGCAGCGATGGAAAGCTGGAAGAGGGGCTGCTGCCTTAACTTGCAAGTGTATTTGTCGCTGGGTAAGTCCTCTGTCTGAGTCTCCTGCAACAGTAATGCTCACTGTGTGTGACTGGAGCTGAGCCTGCAGAGATTTGCCTATTGATGCTCCCAGGACTGAGCTGCTCGAGTTGAAGACACGGCCTAGCAGGAAGATCTGAGGTAAGTGACTAAGGGCCCCAGGCGTGACTTGAGGTTTGTCAGCGCTGTGGATTGGATAGGCTCCCTGTTTTTGTTGATTCCGTGGATCCAGGTTGATGAGTGTGGGGAGGGACTGGACAATGTCAACAGTTGTCCCATACATGCCTAGGTGCTCTTAGGCAGTGTGGAGGTGCACGCTTCGGCCCAGCAAGACTGAGTGAGTTTCTGACTTCATAAAACATTGTGACTTGCACTGGTGACTGCCAAGTCTTGAAAATGGACAAAGACAGAGTGCTTTGAGGTGTCCAGCAAACAAAAATCAACCAATGTATGGCCTCTGGTCCTAGGGGGTCCCGCCGGCTGAGAGCAGGAGGGCTGAATGGCCCACAGGGCAGCACAGGCGTGTAGATCCTGGCAGCAATTGAGGTCTCCAGTGTTAATGTGCAAAGATTGATTCGGTCTCCATGGACTTGAACTTGCTGCCGGTAAACTTTTGCAAGGTTGCTGAGAGATCCTTGCTAACCAGCTTCAGAAGCAGAAGCTGGAAATGCATGCTGAAGAAGTGGAAGGTCACTCCTGGGGATGTAGATTGCACTTTGTGGAATTCCCTGAGTGTGTGGGGGCACTACTCTAGAACTCTTTTTTGGAAGGATGGCTCAGATCAAAGTTGCCAGGGGCTGACTTATCCCCTGTATTCGAAGTGGAGGGCGCCCAGTGGACCTTGCCTCCACCACTGCCACCAGGAGGGGGGGCCGCTGCAGATTCTTATTGCAAAGATCCTCAACTATGGGGATTAGGATGTTGTCCTTCAGGCGGTCTGGTATCTGAGGGATACCACCTTCAAAAACCACTTCACTGTGATCATCCCTGACAATGCACAACATGCAGAACAGCTGTGGCTAATGTTTGGGGAAGAAAGAAAATACTGAAGGCCATGGGACTAAAATATATCTTATTATACCCCTCAAAATGTAAAGTAGTGCACAAAGGATGATCTCATTTTTTCATAAAGCCTGAAAAGTTTTGACTGGCTATCCTGGAATCTTATGATTTGCTACATTCAACTCAAACAAGATTTAGACCAGGATGCAGACTGAGACAACTCTCCTAGCAGCCACCGAAGATCTCAGGAGAATATTGGACCAAGGGGGTTCAGTTGCACTCATCCTTTTGGATTTGAGTGCATCCTTTGATAGTGTCTCCCATTCAATTCTGCAAAATTGGCTGGAGATGCTAGGAATCAAGGATAAAGCACTGAACTGACTGGCCTCCTTTTAGAAGCTTCCAGGTCAGGGTGGGACATTGCCTGTTGGAAGTATATCAGCTTAAATTTGGAGTTCCTCAGGGCTCGTCTTTGGCCCTACTCTCTTTAATGTATGTAGGCACCCTTTAGCCGACATCATTTGTTCAGCAAGAATTGCCATGGTCTCTTAAGCAGTCATCTCCCTTAGTTCTAACATTAGACAACCTGAGGCCAAGTTGGTGGAATGAATAAAGAAGGTACATACATGGATGTACAACAGTCACCTTAAATTTAATGGTGACAAGACGGAGGTTATGTTGGTTAGAAATAATCCTGCTCTATGGGATCATTTTTCATGGCGTTTATGCCTGGGCGACAGCCCTACTCCAAAAGATGAGCTCAAAAGTCTGGGAGTATTTTTTTATAAGAACCTCACCATAGCAGCACAGGCCAAGCAACTGGGAGGGACATATTTTGGTCTTTTAAGAACCCTCAGGAAGACAATCAAATGGCTTCCCATTGATATCCATAGTGTAGTGTCTACACTACAGTAATTCCCTTTATCTTGGGAGGCCTATGTATGTAACCAGGAAACTATATACAAAATACCGCAGCTAGAGTACTGCTGAATGTTCCTAAATCACACAAGGCATGACCGGTCCTGGCAAGCGTCCATTGGTTGCCTGTGAGGATAGAATTGAGTTTAGGTCTCTCTGTATAGTTTGCAAAGTAAAGTATGCCAAGAGACCACAAATTGTGAAGCAATGCATCGTTCCTCACCATAATGCATGGAACTTACGATCAAACAATCAATTTCTTCTTTGCCTACCTGGCATCCAGGCTCTGGAACTCACTTCTGTTAAGCCTAAGATCTAATAATATTCTGCTCAGCTTTAGGGAGCAAATGAAAACTCATTTGTTCTCTTGATTTAGTTTGTCATCTCTCAGGTTTCCTGTTAGCGCAGGGAAGCCCTTGTTTGAGTAGCCATATGCTCTATGAGACCGCAAATTAAAATAAATAAATAGAGGTGCATGGCGACTGGTGGAACCCACACTTGGTCCCAGCGAGCACATCAGAATGGAATCGACAGGGAGGCGACGGGGTAGATGCAGGAGCGCGTTGGGTTTGGAAACCTGTGAGGTGGTGAGACAAGATGGTACACTTGATGTGGAATGCCTGTTGCCGTAGAGAGAGGAAGAAAGAGCCCTAGTAAAGACAATCACTTCTACAACCCCTGCTGAGAGTGGCTTGGACATGGTGAAGAACACACAAGAACATGCTGCCATGAAGATCCGAGGCGACACTGGTTATTGGTAGCCCCACAGGGTTGATGGGTCAATGTGAACTTGGGGGATGCTGTGTGAATTAAGAAGCCTGAACAGCTGCAGTGGTAACCGACAATGTAGACGGTACGGCCTTGAGGGGTTCACAGGAACTCTTGCAAGGACATACATATTGTGCCTTGTTGGGTCTATGTACATTTTGTTGCAATGCTGTGTAGAGACTGGAGCGGCACTATGTTGAAGGGTGATGAATGTTCCCTTGAGTCACCCCTCTTTTATTCTTTTTCCCTACCTTCTCTTCCCACCTTTCTTCTACCTTTCCTCCCATTTGTCGTTAAGGTGGTGAGTGAGGGGAGAAGCGGATAGTGATGGAGATGTGATTGGCGCTTGTTGTGTGCAGTGAATACCTATTGATGGTTGTGTTAGGTGGTTGTAGTAGAGGATATAGTAGAGAGGAGTTGGGGGTCAGGGTAGTCTCGGGCCACTACCTTGTGGGTCCAACCTGAGGTACACTTTGCCCCCCACAATACTTTAGTTGTTTAGGGTTTGTAGGGACTTGGCTTCGTCACAAACTGCATCAGTAATGTACATTTAGTTTAGGGAGGGGGTGGGAGTCTTGTTTGGGTAGTGAGACACAGTTCTGGTCAGGGAGTGTTTACCCAAGGAGGAATGCTAGCCTAAGACTGGTTTATGCAGCATAATCATGCACTATGCCCTCATCTTGGACGTGCAAGAACAATGCAGTTTCTGTGGGTGCCTTGGCTGGGGGACGGGGAAGGTACAGGTTAAGACCAGCGGGATCTGTGAAAATCAACTGATATTATGGAAGAACACCTGTGTATGGTCACTTAGAATATGAGGGGACTGAACACCTTTGTCAAACGATACAGAGTGAATGCTTATCTGCAAAGGCTGGCATGTATATAGCAATGATTCAGGAAACACCTCTCTCAGAGGGAAAAGCTTAGACATTGCAAAATAAATGGACAGGCCAGGTGAGTTCTTCTGTACGCTGGAAGGGGAATTGCTCCCATATGTTGGGATGCCCATCATTTGGGCGGGCGACTTTCATTTTGTGGTTGACAGACTCCTAGATAGACAACCCCCCCCCAGACTTGGGACTAAGCCTAAATGACAGCTAAGCTGCACAAGACAATGGACAAACTGAATTGCAAAGACATTTGGAGGGAACTCTACCTGACTGTTGGAGATTTATCCTGTTCTGCTCCCACACATGGTGCGTACTGCTGATTGGATCGGTGTCTAGAGTAAGACAGTGGTGCGCCTAATATTCAGGGGGCTCGGTATTTGGTGCATTCCTATTGGACCATGCATAGTTTTTATTAGAATATGGGGAAAATGCCCTAGAATCCCTTTGTGTCGACTTCAGCCAGAGGCACTGAGGAATCCCGTTTATAAGGAAGACATCTAGACAGTCCTACATGAGTATTTTGAAATCAATTTGAACTCAACAACACAGAGGGGGATGAAGTGTTGTGCCCTGCAGGCGATGGTGAGGGAGAGAGACTTCTAAGGCGTATGGCACTAAACCAAGACTGGAACAGGAACAGGTGTTGAGGAGATATGGACAAGAGTCTAACGGCAAATAAGGGACCAGCTGGAAGGCAGACGGGGTACTGATATCGACCTAGCATATGGTACCAAACCTATGAGACAGATCGGACAGCTACAAGAGGCAAGAGTATAGATAGCAGCTTCAAAGAGAAGGAGACAATTTGGGGTGACTACTGGTGTGACTGCTCAAAAGAGAGAGACTCCCTTGTTGATTTTATTCTTACTCAAAGCAGACAGAAATTTCTTAGCGGGCCAACTTGGAGTACATGTGTTATTCCGCGATCACATTGAGAGGTGTACTGGGCCTCTGCTGGGGACACAGGGCCTGATTCACATAACTAACTTAAGACAACATCCTAAACTCCTAACCATTTTGGTATTCACAGAAGGCACTTACTCATTTTGGTATTCACAGGAGGCACTTACTCATTTCGGTATTCACAGAAGTTAGGAGTCCTAACTTTAGGACTCCTAAATGCCTTCTGTGAATACCGAAAGTCTTAAAGTTAGGATTTTTCTCAGTTCAGGAGTCCTAAACTTAGGAGTCCTAACTTCACTGCTCCTAAACTGAGAAAAATCCTAACGTTAAGACTTTCGGTATTCACAGAAGGCATTTAGGAGTCCTAAAGTTAGGACTCCAAACTTCTGTGAATACCTAAATGAGTAAGTACCTTATGTGAATATCAAAATGGTAGTAAGTTTAGGATTTTTTCTTAAGTTAGATCTGTGATTCGGGCCCACAGTGAATGAGGTGTGGGCCTTCCTGGAGTGAGTTGTTGTGCTCTAGCTTATAGAGGCCCAGAGAGAGTAGTTAGAACTGGAGCTTCAGATGGATGAAATGCAAACAGCCAAATGTGACATGGTCCTTGGGAAATGCCCGGTTCTCGATGGTCTCCCAGTAGTATATTATCAGGCTTATTCCAATTAACTGATCTCCAAGCTCCTGAAGTTGTTTTTGGAGGCCAAACGCCATGATACACCACCACTGCCTATGTGTGAGGCCCTTATTATGAGGCCCCAATTACCGGACAAGGACCCAAAAGATCCAGGTCCCACAGGCTGCTGTTCATGCTGAATGTAGACAGAAGGATACTTGTGAAAGTGCTGGCGATGAGATTGTGGTGTGTAGTGATGCACCTGGTGGGTGACAACTAATGTGGTTTTCTGCTGGGACAGGGTAATGCACCCAATTCAGGGGATGGACATGGAAGATGAATTGGTGGCACTAGATATTGAAAAGGCTTTTGACACCCTGAGATAATGAGATTGGGACTGGGTTTCTTATTCAGGTTGAAACTATTTATACAGCTCCAACCGCAAGGGAACAGACTGGAAGTGTACTGTCTGATCTTCTCCATATAGGGCGGGGTACGAGACAGGGCTACACCTTATTCTGCTTGTCTTCTCCTTGGTCATGGAGCCACTGGTGATCAGCCTGAGACTGGAACTTTGAGATTGGGGAGTGTGTTTCAGGGTCACAGTCCATATCATGTCAATGTATACATACGACACACTTATATATCTGGCTCGGCCTGAGGACTCTCTGTTGATGCTATTAGGAATAATGGAGGACTTTAGGCAGATGTCTGGATTGTGTGTCAACAGGCAAAAGATGATCTTCTTTGCCATAGCCGGCGGCTTGGTGGTGCTGTTGCAGACTCACCACCCTGAGGTGGGTCTACTCTGGGAAAAAGAGACGGTCTGGTGTTAGAACGCCTTACTCAAGAAACCCAAGGCAGATCCTAGGGAACCTAAGAACTTCTGGCTCATCTTCCTGCTCCATATCCCGGCGAAGGTCATCAAGAAAACCATTAACAGACAGCCTACCCGCTACCTTGAGGAGAACAACATTGGACCCGTCCCAGTCCAGGTTCTGAAGTAACCACAGCACCGAAACTGCCCTCATCCCCACCGCCGATGACATCAGGGCCCTGCTGGACAAGGGTGAAACCGCGGCCCTCATCCTCCTGGATCTATCAGCCGCATTCAACACTGTCTGCCACTGTACCCTATGGAACAAACTACCTAGGCAGTACTTGTAAAATATGAAACAATGTTGTTGAAAGGACCAGCACTAGTGGCGAACAGATTCTCGGAAGTTACAAAGTTTATTACAGTCACATAATAAAAAAATACATGTATCATACATCAATAGTTAAAAATATACCTTCCTTAGAAAGTACACATACAAAAATTATATCATAAAAATTCGTGAACAAAAAGGATTAAGTTGTGTGTCGACGCGTTTCGGCGACCAGCGCCTTTCTCAAGACAGATTACAACTTTCGAAAGAAAAAGTGAACTAGACCCGATGATTCACAACACAATGGGTGGAATATCAGCACTCTAGCGAACCATGTGTTTCTTAAAGTTGATTTACCTTTTCTGTTTAAAAGAGATTCTCATCTGATAAGTTTGCAGCTCTGATATAAGGGCGAGTGTTGGAATACTTCTGCGCCTTGGCTAATTAGGTCCTTATTACGAGGGATCATAGACTTCCTGCTGCAAACGGAGCTCTGGAATTGCGTCGCCTCCACACTATGTGATTGTGCTTCTAAAGCTTGATGGTACCAGCATAGTCGAGTGGTTTGTGAAATCACGAACGTGTTTGTTTTAAAATCAAAACGTTGTTTGATGCTCGTTCTTGGATTACATCCAAGAACTTGACCGAGTAAGACGTTCGCCTCCACGCGGCATTTATTCAAGAAACCACAGGATTTCATTGAGTCGAATCCTTCGACTGAAACCTTTTTATATCCACATTGCGCTACACCGCCGATATTTAAAGAGCTGCCAGCAAAGGCTTGCAATTGACTACGGCCATTTTCAGCAGAGCGAGCATCAAACAACGTTTTGATTTTAAAACAAACACGTTCGTGATTTCACAAACCACTCGACTATGCTGGTACCATCAAGCTTTAGAAGCACAATCACATAGTGTGGAGGCGACGCAATTCCAGAGCTCCGTTTGCAGCAGGAAGTCTATGGTCCCTCGTAATAAGGACCTAATTAGCCAAGGCGCTGAAGTATTCCAACACTCGCCCTTATATCAGAGCTGCAAACTTATCAGATGAGAATCTCTTTTAAACAGAAAAGGTAAATCAACTTTAAGAAACACATGGTTCGCTAGAGTGCTGATATTCCACCCATTGTGTTGTGAATCATCGGGTCTAGTTCACTTTTTCTTTCGAAAGTTGTAATCTGTCTTGAGAAAGGCGCTGGTCGCCGAAACGCGTCGACACACAACTTAATCCTCTTTGTTCACGAATTTTTATGATATAATTTTTGTATGTGTACTTTCTAAGGAAGGTATATTTTTAACTATTGATGTATGATACATGTATTTTTTTATTATGTGACTGTAATAAACTTTGTAACTTCCGAGAATCTGTTCGCCACTAGTGCTGGTCCTTTCAACAACATTGTTTCATATTTTACAAGTACTGCCTAGGTAGTTTGTTCCACAGATTTATTCCCTGACCTAGGGGTTGATTGTCATTAGTTCTAACAGGGAACCCTTGTTGTTTACAAGTCTTGCCACTGTACCCTACGCACACGCCTCCACAACGCAGGGATCCAAGACAAGGCTCTGGAATGGACCACCTCCTTCCTCTCTGGCAGAACCCAGAACGGCCGCCTCCCCCCTTTCTGTTCCAAAGCCTCTGAGATCATCTGCAGCGTACCCCAAGGATCATTCCTCAGTCCAACATTGTTCAACATGTAAATGGCTCTGCTCGCCCACGTCGCCTGACTGGACGACCTCAACATTATCTCCTACGCCAACGACACACAGCTGATCATCTCCCTCACCAAGGACCCCCTCACCGCCAAAACCAACCTCCATGAAGGAATGAAAGCCACCACTGAGTGGATTAAGAACAGCCGTCTGAAGCTGAAATCAGACAAAACGGAGGTCTTCATCCTCGGCCCCACCCCCTCAGCCTGGGACGACTCCTGGTGGCCAACCGCACTGGGAGCAGCAACAACACCCACCGACCATGCACACAACCTGGGCTTTATCCTCGACTCAACACTCTCCACTACCAAGCAAGTCAACGCCGTCTCGTCTTCCTGCTTCAACACCCTCCGCATGCTCTGCAAGATCTACAGGTGGATCCCCACAGAAACAAGATGAACAATCACTGAGGCCCTCGTCAGCAGCAGGCTGGACTACAGAAACGCCCTCTACGCAGGAGCTTTGGCCAAACTCCTGAAACGTCTACATCGCATACAGAACACCTCTGCACGCCTGATCCTGGACATCCCCTGCCACAGCCACATCACACTCCACAACACCAGACCAGCATACCTCAGCAGACAACTCACCTTCAACACCCCGATTCGCCAGCTCCGCTCCGCCGCCTTTGCCCTTGCCACTGTCCCCCGCATCCGAAGAGTGACCACCAGCGGCAGTTTGTTCTCCCACCTTGCCGCCAAGACCTGGAACACCCTCCACATCATCTTACGGCAGACTCAGGACCTACTAATTTTCAGGAGGCTACACAAGACCTGGCTTTTTGAGCAGTAGCAGCACCCCTCCCCCCCAAGCTCCCTGACACCCTCGCGGGTGAGTAGTGCACTTTACAAATTCCTGAATAATTGATTGAGGGTGTACAGGTAATAGTTGACTTGGGCCCTCAATATGACTTCATTAGGGGCCAGGTTGTAGACAACTTAAGCGCTTCCTTATGGCTCTGGAAGAGGCTGCCGGTTTCAGTGATGGGCAGGGTTGCCTTGAGTAAAATGGTGCTGCTGCACCAGTGTCTGTACGTTATATGTACTTCCCTCTGTGACCTATAAAACTCCCTGTTCACAAAACTCAATAGCCTCCTGTTGTCATTGGTGTGGGCAGGTAAGAGAAGCAGAGTCTGACTGGATATCCTAAAACTGGACCGAGCTGAGGGCGGTTTGTGACTCCCAGGCCTGCAGTTGTATTACATGGCCAGACTCCTGCAGTACACAGCGTTATGGTGCATGGACGATAGAAACTGAGAAAAGCATCTTCTGGCTGGCCATGTGGAGGACCTTGCCCTCCCCAGACTATTGATGTGCGGCCTTATGGTTCCAATGGACAAACCATGTATAGTCCGGCAAGTGGCGAAAGTCTGAGAACAAGCCGTAACGTGGGTTACCATAGGCTAAGCTTCTGCCTCTCTGATGACTGGAGCTTTTTCAGCACACACAATCACTGATGGATATGTCCCAATGGATGGCAGGTGGGTGCCAGAGAGCAGGAGTCCTCTGCCTGAAGTGTACCTTTGTGACTGTGTCGGGGGTTGGGCCTTTGTTCCAGGTAGGTCTGGCACAATTCCTGCAATACATCAAACTTTCCGTACTGCCTGGAAGATTCTATTCTTATCTACAGTACCTATAAAGTGCATAGCTATCCAGAAGCATCTCTGCTAGGGCAAGTTCTCTCAAAGCCAGCTTACCAACCAAACTGAGAAGTGGAAAGACACTTTTTCACAGCCTTATTTGTTTGTTTTTTTTAGAGTTTTATGAACTAGACCTGAGAGATAGGGTATCAGAGCACTTTACATGAGCACCAGTTTTGTTACAGATCGACACATTCATTATTTTCTGTTAGGCACGGGGAGATTTGCCCAGATTCACAGGATGTGGAGAGACGTTGCCGAGACTCCAACTCAATTTCCCAGCTTCAAGGTCGACCGCTCTAGCCGTAAGGCTACAAATTCTCCCCTAATGAAAGGACAACTCGTTGGAAGCGGGTGTATCTCTGAGGGAAAGAAATCACAGAGCTTGGGGGCCTGATAGGAAAAGGACCAGTCTCCCCAATTAGCTCTAATCACTCTGGCAACCTGCAGCAACTGGGTATAGGAAATCTAAGTAACCTTCCAGGAATGTATGAGTTAGCTAGCGATCTTAGCAGAGTAGGACCTCACTTGTGATAAGCTCAAGATGCCTAGGGCCTCAAATTGAACACAATGCTTTACAGGGAGCCAGATACATTAATGCCTTCCTAGCAGATTGCTCCCTAGGAAGATTCTTAAGAAGCCCGGAGGCAGCATTCTTTGTGATATGATGCCTTTTCATCAAATAGCAAGGGAAGCCAAGATAAAGAACACTGTCATAGTCCAGACCAGAGATGACAAGTGCCTGGACAATGAGTCTTATGGCTAAAAAGGGTAGCAAATTGAGGACCTTTTCTAAGAAGTCTATGAATGCCAAATCAGCTTGCTGCCAATCTATTTGCTTGGTGCTCCATTGTGAGACTATAAGCAAATCATACAGCAAGACTATTTATCACCTCTTTAGGATTAGGCACTCCTACCAGTCAGGCACGGAGTTGAAATATTCTTACTAACTTTGTTTCCCAATACCATGATTTTGTACTTACCCTCATTGAGCTTAAGTTTGCAATTGGCCATCCAGCTGGCCACAAGACAGGGGGCCAGGCTAAGGTGGTTGGAGATGGAGTCAGGGGAAATGGAAATCACCAGCTGAGTGTCATCTGCATAAGAAACCAGAGACAACCCAAAGGAAAGGACAATCTCAGGCAAGGGGAGTATGTAAAGATTTGAAAGAGTAGGTATCAAAGATTAGCACTGCTGTACCCCATAGGTCAAAGAAAAATGTATCAGAATACCAGGAGTGTCCAAGCAACTGGAAAGTTCTACTATTCAAAAAAGAAGAGAGCCACTTCAAGGTTTGGCCTGCAACACCCACTTTGGTGATCCTATTAAGAGTAGGATGGTTAACCATGTTAAAGGCCATGCTCAGGTCTAAAAAAATAATGGCTGCTGAACTTCCTTGGTCTAAGAGAAATGTAAGTTCCCTGACCACCACCAGCAGAGCCATTTCCGTGCTATGCTGTGGTCTAAACCCCATTTGAGTGGAGTGGAGGATTTTATTAGACTCAAGACAGGCAGAAATATGTTTATTAACATATTTCTCCAAGAGCTGTGCCTGTCCTGGTAGAAGAGAAACTAGTCTGCAATTGCTAAGGCAGAGATGAACAGGACCTTTCTTTATTAAAAGTAGTTTAACAACAGGATGTTTCCATTGTGGGTGAACTTCTCTACCAAGGAGAGGGAGATTCAGCAGCTCAACCAGCGTTGGGGGAATACTATCCAGTCCCAGGTGTAGGATGTGGAGGGATGTGAAGGGTGGCAGGATCAGTGGGGGGACCTTAATTTTACAGTTCCTAAACTAAGGGTGAATAAACTCACTGTAAGAGTAGGAAAGGCAGTGAGAACCCCTAAAGACTGAGCAGAAGGAGGCACAATTAATGAAGATCTGGTTAACATTTCCAGTGGAACCTAAGAAGTCCCACGCTCTCAGGGCCCGATGTAGGTAATCCCAGATTACCGATTCTTAAGTACCGAATCATACCGATTCGGTATTTAAGAACTGGCAATCGGGATGTAGGTAATTTTACCGAATTAATTAAAGAATCGGTATGATTCGGTAATTAATGAATTGGTATTTACCGATTCTGTAATTGGCATTGATTCCTATGGGCTGAATTTGCAAGGGAGACAGGGTGCCACTTTGACACCCTGTTGCACCCCTGATTCTGGCTTGTGTGCCATGTGGCACACATACATGTCAAAGGGCATGTATGTGTGCCACATGGCACAGGTGTACATGCACAGATGTACATGTACACAGGAATTTGTTATTTACCATGACATAGTATGTCATGGTAAATAACTAATTCTTAAGGGCCGGTGGCACTGTTTTCAGTGCCACCTACATCACAAATGTGAGAATCGGTATATTTACTGATTCGGTAATTTACAGAATCTGTAAATTTACAGATTCTGTAAATATACTGCATCAGTAAATTTAAGGCCCCCTACATCTCAATCACCAAATACCGGTCGGTAACGGCCAAAATCGGCCGTTACCAACCGGTATTTGGTGACCTACATCTGGCCCTTAGTGTCATACTGGACCCAGGATATAGTAAGGGTCAAATCTCCTGACTATATGCTGCACTGAAAGAGGATAGACACATTGATATGGTATCGGTCCACAATAGATCTGGATGAGCTGCTCATAGATAACAATTGGAAACGTGCATGTGCCAAAGTAAGACACACCTAGTAATGCACATTTTAAGCTCACACTGTTCTATCATGTGCATCAAGCTTATCTTACACTAAAGCATTTGCACATAATATTCCCAAACAATGCAGAAGGATGCACCAGATATATTGTGTCCCCAAATAATTATCTTCATGTGGCATGGGGGTCCCACAAACTTGAGCGCTAGTGGCTTGGGGTAGTGTAGATGCTCCGAGGGGTCATCAGTGTTAGGTTGCAGCTAATGGCTTGTCATTGCCTCCTTGGCCTCCGACCAATCCCCATAACGGGGAGGAAGAGGAGTTATAGATTTCCTTTACTGATGTTAGCCAGGAGTGATACAAAAGGGGATGATGGACGGAGCTTTTGAACAAATCAAACACTCGCCCCCAGTCAACTGATCTGGGTTTAATCCATCACCATTCTTTAGCTCACTCAGCCACCCCAGTTCAGACATGGCCATATGCAAATCAGTCTGACCCTGTGCCTCATGGGAACAGCCCAGCCTGAACTGCCAAGCCATGTCTTCCCTGGACCGGAAACAAGCATCCTGGGACCGGTTTCGGATTCATAATCCTCATCAGCCAGGCTATCTTGAATCCAGTGGCCAAGTGAGCAAGGGACTCACGTCTGAGCATACCCTGCCACACTTAGGGCGAACAAAGTGATACAAAAGGGGATGATGGACGGAGCGTTTGAACAAATCAAACACTCACCCCCAGTCAACTGATCTGGGTTTAATCCATCACCATTCTTTAGCTCACTCAGCCACCCCAGTTCAGACATGGCCATATGCAAATCAGTCTGACCCTGTGCCTCATGGGAACAGCCCAGCCCGAACTGCCAAGCCATGTCTTCCCTGGACCGGAAACAAGCATCCTGGTACCGGTTTCGGATTCATAATCCTCATCAGCCAGGCTATCTTGAATCCAGTGGCCAAGTGAGCAAGGGACTCACGTCTGAGCATACCCTGCCACACTTAGGGCGAACAAAGCGATGCAAAAGGGGATGATGGACGAAGCGTTTGAACAAATCAAACACTCACCCCCAGTCAACTGATCTGGGTTTAATCCATCACCATTCTTTAGCTCACTCAGCCACCCCAGTTCAGACATGGCCATATGCAAATCAGTCTGACTCTGTGCCTCATGGGAACAGCCCAGCCCGAACTGCCAAGCCATGTCTTCCCTGGACCGGAAACAAGCATCCTGGTACCGGTTTCGGATTCATAATCCTCATCAGCCAGGCTATCTTGAATCCAGCGGCCAAGTGAGCAAGGGACTCACGTCTGAGCATACCCTGCCACACTGAGGGCGAACCAAGCGATACAAAAGGGGATGATGGACGGAGTGTTTGAACAAATCAAACACGCACCCCCAGTTAACTGATCTGGGTTTAATCCATCACCATTCTTTAGCTCACTTAGCCACCCCAGTTCAGACATGGCCATATGCAAATCAGTCTGACCCTGTGCCTCATGGGAACAGCCCAGCCCGAACTGCCAAGCCGTGTCTTCCCTGGACCGGAAACAAGCATCCTGGGACCGGTTTCGGATTCATAATCCTCATCAGCCAGGCTATCTTGAATCCAGTGGCCAAGTGAGCAAGGGACTCACGTCTGAGCATACCCTGCCACACTTAGGGCGAACAAAGCGATACAAAAGGGGATGATGGACGGAGCGTTTGAACAAATCAAACACTCACCCCCAGTCAACTGATCTGGGTTTAATCCATCACCATTCTTTAGCTCACTCAGCCACCTCAGTTCAGACATGGCCATATGCAAATCAGTCAGACCCTGTGCCTCATGGGAACAGCCCAGCCCGAACTGCCAAGCCATGTCTTCCCTGGACCGGAAACAAGCATCCTGGGACCGGTTTCGGATTCATAATCCTCATCAGCCAGGTTATCTTGAATCCAGTGGCCAAGTGGGCAAGGGACTCACGTCTGATCATACCCTGCCACACTTAGGGCGAACAAAGCGATAGAAAAGGGGATGATGGACGGAGCGTTTGAACAAATCAAACACTCACCCCCAGTCAACTGATCTGGGTTTAATCCATCACCATTCTTTAGCTCACTCAGCCACCCCAGTTCAGACATGGCCGTATGCAAATCAGTCTGACCCTGTGCCTCATGGGAACAGCCCAGCCCGAACTGCCAAGCCATGTCTTCCCTGGACCGGAAACAAGCATCCTGGGACCGGTTTCGGATTCATAATCCTCATCAGCCAAGCTATCTTGAATCCAGTGGCCAAGTGAGCAAGGGACTCACGTCTGAGCATACCCTGCCACACTTAGGGCGAACAAAGCGATACAAAAGGGGATGATGGACGGAGCGTTTGAACAAATCAAACACTCACCCCCAGTCAACTGATCTGGGTTTAATCCATCACCATTCTTTAGCTCACTCAGCCACCCCAGTTCAGACATGTCCATATGCAAATCAGTCTGACCCTGTGCCTCATGGGAACAGCCCAGTCTGAACTGCCAAGCCATGTCTTCTCTGGACCGGAAACAAGCATCCTGGGACCGGTTTCGGATTCATAATCCTCATCAGCCAGGCTATCTTGAATCCAGTGGCCAAGTGAGCAAGGGACTCACGTCTGAGCATACCCTGCCACACTTAGGGCGAACAAAGCGATACAAAAGAGGATGATGGACGGAGCGTTTGAACAAATCAAACACTCACCCCCAGTCAACTGATCTGGGATTAATCCATCACCATTCTTTAGCTCACTCAGCCACCCCAGTTCAGACATGGCCATATGCAAATCAGTCTGACCCTGTGCCTCATGGGAACAGCCCAGCCCGAACTGCCAAGCCATGTCTTCCCTGGACCGGAAACAAGCATCCTGGGACCGGTTTCGGATTCATAATCCTCATCAGCCAGGTTATCTTGAATCCAGTGGCCAAGTGGGCAAGGGACTCACGTCTGATCATACCCTGCCACACTTAGGGCGAACAAAGCGATAGAAAAGGGGATGATGGACGGAGCGTTTGAACAAATCAAACACTCACCCCCAGTCAACTGATCTGGGTTTAATCCATCACCATTCTTTAGCTCACTCAGCCACCCCAGTTCAGACATGGCCGTATGCAAATCAGTCTGACCCTGTGCCTCATGGGAACAGCCCAGCCCGAACTGCCAAGCCATGTCTTCCCTGGACCGGAAACAAGCATCCTGGGACCGGTTTCGGATTCATAATCCTCATCAGCCAGGCTATCTTGAATCCAGTGGCAAAGTGAGCAAGGGACTCACGTCTGAGCATACCCTGCCACACTTAGGGCGAACAAAGCGATACAAAAGGGGATGATGGACGGAGCGTTCGAACAAATCAAACACTCACCCCCAGTCAACTGATCTGGGTTTAATCCATCACCATTCTTTAGCTCACTCAGCCACCCCAGTTCAGACATGGCCATATGCAAATCAGTCTGACCCTGTGCCTCATGGGAACAGCCCAGCCCGAACTGCCAAGCCATGTCTTCCCTGGACCGGAAACAAGTATCCTGGGACCGGTTTCGGATTCATAATCCTCATCAGCCAGGCTATCTTGAATCCAGTGGCCAAGGGAGCAAGGGACTCACGTCTGAGCATACCCTGCCACACTTAGGGCGAACAAAGCAATACAAAAGGGGATGATGGACGGAGCATTTGAACAAATCAAACACTCACCCCCAGTCAACTGATCTGGGTTTAATCCATCACCATTCTTTAGCTCACTCAGCCACCCCAGTTCAGACATGGCCATATGCAAATCAGTCTGACCCTGTGCCTCATGGGAACAGCCCAGCCGGAACTGCCAAGCCATGTCTTCCCTGGACCGGAAACAAGCATCCTGGGACCGGTTTCGGATTCATAATCCTGATCAGCCAGGCTATCTTGAATCCAGTGGCCAAGTGAGCAAGGGACTCACGTCTGAGCATACCCTGCCACACTTAGGGCGAACAAAGCGATACAAAAGGGGATGATGGACGGAGCGTTTGAACAAATCAAACACTCACCCCCAGTCAACTGATCTGGGTTTAATCCATCACCATTCTTTAGCTCACTCAGCCACCCCAGTTCAGACATGGCCATATGCAAATCAGTCTGACCCTGTGCCTCATGTGAACAGCCCAGCCCGAACTGCCAAGCCATGTCTTCCCTGGACCGGAAACAAGCATCCTGGGACCGGTTTCGGATTCATAATCCTCATCAGCCAGGCTATCTTGAATCCAGTGGGCAAGTGAGCAAGGGACTCACGTCTGAGCATACCCTGCCACACTTAGGGCAAACAAAGCGATACAAAAGGGGATGATGGACGGAGCGTTTGAACAAATCAAACACTCACCCCCAGTCAACTGATCTGGGTTTAATCCATCACCATTCTTTAGCTCACTCAGCCACCCCAGTTCAGACATGTCCATATGAAAATCAGTCTGACCCTGTGCCTCATGGGAACAGCCCAGTCTGAACTGCCAAGCCATGTCTTCTCTGGACCGGAAACAAGCATCCTGGGACCGGTTTCGGATTCATAATCCTCATCAGCCAGGTTATCTTGAATCCAGTGGCCAAGTGGGCAAGGGACTCACGTCTGATCATACCCTGCCACACTTAGGGCGAACAAAGCGATAGAAAAGGGGATGATGGACGGAGCGTTTGAACAAATCAAACACTTACCCCCAGTCAACTGATCTGGGTTTAATCCATCACCATTCTTTAGCTCACTCAGCCACCCCAGTTCAGACATGGCCGTATGCAAATCAGTCTGACCCTGTGCCTCATGGGAACAGCCCAGCCCGAACTGCCAAGCCATGTCTTCCCTGGACCGGAAACAAGCATCCAGGGACCGGTTTCGGATTCATAATCCTCATCAGCCTCATCAAGTGTGGCAGGGTATTCTCAGACATGAGTCCCTTGCTCACTTTGCCACTGGTTTCAAGCAAGCCGGGCTGAAGACGGCTGGAATGCCAGAAACCGGTCCTCGGAAGCTTGTTTCCGGTCCAGGGAAGGCATGGCTTGGCAGTTCGGGCTGGACTGTTCCCATGAGGCACAGGGTCAGACTGATTTGCATATAGCCATGTCCGAACTGGGGTGACAGAGTGGGCTAAAGAACGGTGATGGATCAAACCCAGATCTTTTGACTGGGTGTGAGGGTTTGATTGGTTCTGATGCTCCGTCCATCACCACCCCCTTTTGTACCACTTTGGCCACCATAAGTGTGGCAGGGTATGCTCAGACGTGAGTCCCTTGCTCACTTTGCCACTGAATTCAAGCAAGCCGGGCTGAAGACGGCTGGAATGCCAGAAACCGGCCCACGGAAGCTTGTTTCCGGTCCAGGGAAGGCATGGTTCGGCAGTTCGGGCTGGACTGTTCCCATGAGGCACAGGGTCAGACTGATTTGCATATAGCCATGTCCGAACTGGGGTGGCAGAGTGGGCTAAAGAACGGTGATGGATCAAACCCAGATCTTTTGACTGGGTGTGAGTGTTTGATTGGTTCTGATGCTCCGTCCATCACCACCCCCTTTTGTATCGCTTTGGCCGCCACAAGTGTGGCAGGGTATGCTCAGACGTGAATCCCTTGCTCACTTTGCCACTGGATTCAAGCAAGCCGGGCTGAAGACGGCTGGAATGCCAGAAACCGGTCCTCGGAAGCTTGTTTCCGGTCCAGGGAAGGCATGGCTTGGCAGTTCGGGCTGGACTGTTCCCATGAGGCACAGGGTCAGACTGATTTGCATATAGCCATGTCCGAACTGGGGTGGCAGAGTGGGCTACAGAACGGTGATGGATCAAACCCAGATCTTTTGACTGGGTGTGAGTGTTTTATTGGTTCTGATGCTCCGTCCATCACCACCCCCTTTTGTACCGCTTTGGCCACCATAAGTGTGGCAGGGTATGCTCAGACGTGAGTCCCTTGCTCACTTTGCCACTGGATTCAAGCAAGCCGGGCTGAAGACGGCTGGAATGCCAGAAACCGGTCCTCGGAAGCTTGTTTCCGGTCCAGGGTAGGCATGGCTTGGCAGTTCGGGCTGGACTGTTCCCATGAGGCACAGGGTCAGACTGATTTGCATATAGCCATGTCTGAACTGGGGTGGCAGAGTGGGCTAAAGAACGGTGATGGATCAAACCCAGATCTTTTGACTGGGTGTGAGTGTTTGATTGGATTCTGATGATCCGTCCATCACCACCCCCTTTTGTACCGCTTTGGCCACCATAAGTGTAGCAGGGTATGCTCAGACGTGAGTCCCTTGCTCACTTTGCCACTATATATATATATCCAAGAATACTGGCCCTGCACCTCCAGCTCGTATCTGGCGAACAGAAACCACGGCGAGTCCCAAGTTTTCAGGCAAAAGTTGTTTTATTTTACCACAGCACAACGGTCTGGCGCGTTTCGGGCAGATGCCCTTGCTCACAGATAGTCTAGCTAATGTGTGCCATTTTTTAAATGCAATAGTGAACACCATGTGATCATAGATATTAAAAACATACTACCTAACATGTCTATGGTTATCCGATTCATGATCGAAGGGCAATGAGTAAAATTGCTCATCCATCAAATAATTCATATACTGAATAAATTCAGATGACAATCACCCCTGCTGACAATTTCATAAGAAAAATAAATCTGCATAAATGCAGGATATTAGCGAGGTAGTCTGAATTGTATTTGTGCAAAAAATGCAGATGTAAACATATAATAAACGTGCAATATATATCGCAAATGTAAACATATTGACTGTGCAAATATATGCATTTGATAATATTATATCGATTTGGTTAAAAATCAATAAATAGTACAGAAAAATTATCAAAATTAGATAACATATTAAAAATTGACAGTTAATATGTAAATGTAAACATCATAATTGTGCAAAATATGCAAAATCTGAGATCAATGGTATAAATACTAAAACAGACTACAGCAGTAAATATCTAATTACTATGAATAGAAGAAGACAGTAGGGACATCAATAATGATGGCAACCCTTCCTTGAATCATAAAGGACCAAAGTGTATGTTGAAAATTATATGTGTATTATAAGAAAAAAAACAGGTGAATTCCATGGTGCAGTAAAGTATTAAAATCAATTTCTGCATCTATATGGAAAATATATACAGTTAAAAATGGCCAAGAAACAGTAAATCATCAAATGAGAGTGGGAGGCGGCCATAGTTAGACTAATGTAGGTAGGAACCAGAGTTAGGGGCCTATTAGGATGGCGACGGAAACGGGTTCCGTCCGCCATGGGCGCGGCAAAAATACACCCGACCGCTCCGCGGATAAACCGCCGGTGCGATTAGGATAATAATGTGAAGAAACTCCGACCGCGGCGGACGGATCACAGCAAACACCGTCCGCGGCGGACGGAGCACACCAAAGACCGCCGCAAGCGGACGGTACCAAAGAAACACCCTCCGCCGCGGACGGACATGACCGCGGGAACAGGCACATCCGTGCAATACCTGCGGAGGCTCCGGCATCGCGATTAGGATAACGCCGCCAGTCCAACGGAACCACATCCTACCTTGACCACAGCGGAAACAATACAGCGACAAACGGAGCATGACTGGGCAAGGATCACACGAACACCATTCCTTCCGTCAAACCGATTACAAAATGGCTGACAGAACTAAATACAAAACACACTAAACAGTACACCCACCCACAGCAATTAAATGCCACAATGACACCCCCCCAAGCACCGAAAAAGGCACCCAAGTCAACACACCCACAGAACACCTGACTGCCAACAACCATTGGGACACAACCACCACACAGAGTATAAAATGGATCCCTCCCACAACCACAATCCTTTGCATCACAGCATAGCTGCAAGCAAGAGCCAGATTACGACGAACAGCAGACACACAAAAACACACATACAACCTGCACACAAACACACCCACCACACAAAGAAAAATCCCAAGTTCACAGACAGTGAGTTGAAGGTCATGGTGGATGAAATCATCCGTGTCGAACCACATCTCTTCGGCACCCTAGTCCAGCAGACCACCGTGGCAACCAAAAACAACATGTGGGACAGGATAGTGACCAGAGTGAATGCGTCAGGGACCGTGCCACGCACCAAACACGGAGATCCAGAGGCGGTGGCACGACCTCAAGACAAGGGTGAAAGGCATCAGGGCAAAGAACCACCTGCGGGCACACCACACTGGCGGCGGCACTCCCCCGGAGCCCATACCATATGCAGAATGGGAGGAGAAGGTGCTGGCCATACTGCACCCTGAGAGCCTTGAAGGAATCGAGGAGGGACTAGAGGCTGGTAAGTACAAACCAATCACCACTATCACACTGACATGGTCTGCCTTGCACAACTGCCAACACACATCTCCCTGGCTCCAATCCATGCATGTGTGCCACATAGTCACCCAAATGTTAAGTCCTGGGCTCAAATGCACCCACCATGACCAAACACAAATGTTGCCTCCTACCTTCCCAGCCTTGCATGTTGTCAAAGCAGCCAGCACTACAACTCCCAACAGGCCCCCAGGTCCACAGGGAGGGTGGTGGTGGGTGGGGTGTGTGAGAGAGGTGGGCGGGGTGGGTGAGAGACCAGCACTACAACTCCCAACAGGCCCCCATGTCCACAGGGAGGGTGGTGGTGGGTGGGGGGTGTGAGAGAGGTGGGTGGGGTGTGTGAAAGACCAGCACTACAACTCCCAACAGGCCCCCATGTCCACAGGGAGGATGGTGGTGGGTGGGGGGGTGTGAGAGACCAGCACGACAACTCCCAACAGGCCCCCATGTCTACAGGGAGGGTGGTGTGAGAGAGGTGGGTGGGGTGTGTGAGAGACCAGCACTACAACTCCCAACAGGCCCCCATGTCCACGGGGAGGGTGGTGGTGGCTGGGGTGTGTGAGAGAGGTTATTGATTTGTAATGTTTGTACCAAAAACATGTCATGTCCACAGCATTGATCATGATAATCTTGTCCCTCAGGTGATCGCAACTTGACTGGCGAGAGCAGCAACCGCCAGCACCAGTCGCCCCCCTCACAGCACGGACTCTCTGGGGACGAGCCCATTGCCAGCTCAGGTGCAGAGGACGATGCGGGGCCAAGCAGACTTCCTGGGCCATCAGGCTCCCAGGACATCACTGCCTCCACCACCTCGGCCTGTGTCACCACACCAACACCTGCCATTGTGAGCTGTGCAGCCACCACCACCACCACTCCTGCCTGTGCCACCCTGCCTGACCCATCGGCCGATGATGGGCCTTCAACATCCCAGGCAAGCAGGAAGAGTGGACGTGAGAGGACACAGGTGAGGGCACAACTCACAACCAGGAGTGCAGTTTTGCGGCGAGGTGGGGAAGGACACTCACCCCATCCTGGTGCCGAAACCCTGGAAGCCATCGCCAGAGTCAATGCCTCCTATGAGCGGTTGCAGGCACAGTCTGATCGGGCCCACCAAGACTCACAAGAGAGCAGTCATCTGTTGCGGTCCATTGATACCCGTATACGCCAAATTGTGGACCTCATGGGCCAGCAAACTGCTCTGTGGAGGGACTGGCTATCCCGCGCCACACCACCACCCCCTCACCCAAGTGCCCAGCGGGACCGGTCACCAACACCACCGCCACCCATACCTGAGCCCAATGACAGGGAGAGGCCCCTGACCAACCTGCCCCCACAGCTGTCTCCGCTCCGGCTCTAAGACAGAGGGGCCGTCCGAGGCTGGATGCAGGTGAGAGCAGTGGTGTTGCTCCAACTACCCGCTCTAAGAGGGGGCGCCAATGACTTCACCATTGTCTGAGCCTGCCATTCACCCTGAAAACTATCCTGTCCCACAATGCCAACCATTGCCACACGTCTGTTGGACTAGCTGGACATCACACATTGTGGTGTCCCCACGGTGTTTTCATCTGCCATGACCTTCAACTTTCACTCCCCCAACACTTCTTTGTAAATATGCACCAACATCAATCCTCAACCTGTAAATAAACATCACGTAAACACTCAATGATGTGTGGCCTCCATGTTTTAATCACATGATTGTCTTAGAATGTAACGTTACCAGGTGCAGGGATCAATGTTGTTGAGAATCATGCCTCTGTGGGAGTGACCTAGGGATAATGAGAGAACAACAAACACAGGTCAGCAAAGTGATTCACACCCATCACAACACACTGTACTGCAACATCCCACAAACCACACTCCACCAATTAAGTGGATCACAGGACACACATCAGGGAGCATTGGATGTACACCATATACCACACACATTTGCAAACAGAACATACCAGAACAGGCATCATAGACACACCACATCCACACTCCACCAGCAAACATACATCACGCATTGTCTGGCTGCACAAGCGCTAGCTACTCACATTCAAGGGAAATAGCGATCAATGAGCTGACGCCTCTGGTCCACACCTTCTTCCTCACAACTATCCTCATCAGTCGACATGGGTGGGATGGGAGGCCGAGCAACCTGTTGGTCTTCAGGGTCCATGATCAGTTCAATGTTATTGCGCAAGGCCAGGTTGTGGAGCATGCAGCAGGCAATCACGATTCTGTATACTTTGCCTGGTGAGTATGGTAGGGCCCCTCCGGTTCTATCCAGGCAGCGAAACCTAGACTTTAGCAGTCCAAAAGTACGTTCCACCACTCGACGTGTCCTCCCATGGGCATCATTAAAACGCATTTCACCAGGTGTAGTAGGATTACGTATGGGACTCAGCAGCCACGGTCCGTTTGGGTACGCAGAGTCACCTATGTGGGGGAATGACAGACACTAATATCATTAACAGGATTGGTGGGTACACCATTCCACACATACAACACAACTGTCCTCGCAGCATACTCACCTACAAGCCACGCATGTTCTGGACGCAGATTAGCCATCAGTTGGGGGACAATGCTGCTCCGCAGGATGTGTGAGTCATGTGCGGAGCCTGGAAATCTGGCACACACATGGGAGATGATGTTGTCAGCCAGGCACACCACCTGCACGTTCATCGAATGGGAGTGCTTTTTATTGCGATATACAGGCTCACGTGCCTGGGGTGGAATGAGACCGATATGTGTGCCATCAATGGAACCCACTACGTGTGGTATCTGTGCCAGGGCATAGAAGTCCCCTTTGACTGCTGCCAACTCTGCCGGCCATGGAAAATGGATGTACTCATCCTTGTAAAGCATCATGGCATTCAGAACATCCCGCAGTACCATGCTGAACATGGATTGTGGCATCCCCCTGGCATGTCCAACTGTGTACTGGAAGGTGCCAGTTGCAAAGAAGTGAAGTGCCGCCATCACCTTTGCTGTGGGTGTAATAGCTCCAGGATATGTTCTGCGTGGCTGCAGATGAGGTGACAATTGGGCTACAAGCTCCAGCAATCTACGTCGATCAAGCCGGAATTTGCGGATCACCTCCTCGTCAACCATGTCCTCCAGCACAGTGTATGGTTGATGCACATTTGGAGCCCTCCTGTGTGGGAGTAGATGGGAGCAGATGTCAATTGACCAACAACGCATAGCTGTTCCACACTATCACATGTTGACAAACACAATACAAATAAGACATGTTGCCGACAATGCTCATATGTGTCATGTGACCAATATTTAATGCAATACAGATAAATAAAAAACAAATGTTGTGCCACACATGCACGTGCACACACAATACGAACATGGAACACACCCTCCTTGTCTTCATGCACCAATGGCCCCACCTACAATGCTGGGCATCCTCACATGACATGCATGGGCACACAACAGGCAACACACATACGCATACACAGAATGCATGTATACCCCCATCATTGTTACTTGCACACACAAACCACACACTCACAACAGCTTCTGAATGCGGTCAGACACCCTTGAAGTACTGTGTAGATGTGAATGAATTTTAACGTGTGTACGCAAAACCAAGATGTCAACACGTCGCCATGCACATGTGTTGCAACTTGGGTGCACATCAATAGCCGTAGTTAACCACTGGCAAGGTCAATAGTATGAGTACACATGACAAAAAGTGGATATGAAATGCACACGTGGCCACGGGCCATTGACTTGACACCATGATAGTTGCAGCATTCTGTACATGTCCTAAAACACATGTACAACTGTCAACATTACATGTGTGCGGAGACATGCAGTGTGTGTACATATGCCATGTGTGGACGCCTTCCACCTACACAGAAGATGATCGTTGTTCATGATATTGTGCATGACATATGCTGTATGGACAAGTACCATCACGGCCACACCCCTCAAAACGCATGTGCGGACTACCGCAACGGTGCATCATTTGAGAATGAACTGTCAGTGGTGTCACTATGGCGGTGCACGCTTTCCGCGTGGGCGGTGCAAGCCAACACATACTTTAGAATATGCAATACGAAATGGCAGTTGATACCCCCCTTATAGTCACATTGCAGCACCTGGTCACCCACCGCCGGGTGGTGGCCGGTCACATACCGCCGGTCCAGGCCGTTCACCCACCGCCGGGTGGTGGCCAGTCACCCACCGCCGGTCCAGGCCAGTGGGTGACTGGCCTGGACCGGCGGTGTGTGACCGGCCACCACCCGGCGGTGGGTGACTGGCCTGGACCGGCGGTGGTTGACCGGCCTGGATCGGCGGAGGGTGACTGGCCTGGACCGGCAGTGGGTGACCGGCCAACACCCGGCGGTGGGTGACTGGCCTGGACCGGCGGTGGGTGACTGGCCTGGACTGGCGGTGGGTGACCGGCCACCACCCGGCGGTGGGTGACTGGCCTGGACCGGCGGTGTGTGACCGGCCACCACCCGGCGGTGGGTGACTGGCCTGGACCGGCATTGGGTGACCGGCCTGGACCGGCGGTGGGTGACTGGCCTGGACCTGCGGTGTGTGACTGGCCACCACCTGGCGGTGGGTGACTGGCCTGGACTGGCGATGGGTGACTGGCCTGGACCGGCGGTGGGTGACTGGCCTAGACCGGCGGTGGGTGACCGGCTTGGACCGGCGGTGTGTGATGGGTGCTGCAATCTGACTGTAAGGGGGGCATCAACTGACATTTTGAATTGCATATTAAAAAGTATGTGTTAGCCTGCACCACCCACGCGTAATATGTGCACCGCTATGGCGACGCCAGGCTTTGATATCGTTCAAATGATGCACCGTGGCGGAAGCGCGCACATGCGGTTGCAGATCTGTGACCGTGACGGTCCGTGCACATGTAGCCAATAGAAATAGGTAACGCGGGGCCCGTATGCGCATTCAAATATAGCGGAAGCCATGCACGCCCACACCAGGGCCACTCATTGGCTCTTTTTGAATGAGGCATCCCGGGAAAACCAATAGCTGCAGACGTTTGCCACTGATATGAGCTCTGGGCCCTATATATGTGTGAATTTCGGCTGCACACATTCACTGATTTCAGCCACTGCTGCCTGGGACCATCACCTCGACCTGCTGCTGCTGAGATATCCAACAACTGCTGCCTGCGACCATCACCTCGACCTGCTGCTGCTGAGATATCCAACAACTGCTTCGGTACTGCCACGTTCGTGAACGTTGCCATGCAGGGAGTGCGAGAGACCCGGTATCGTCCCTTCTCCGCAGCGGAGCTGGAAGTCCTTGTGGACGGTGTGCTCAGCCACTATGACCGGCTGTATGGTGACCCCGGACAGGTGGTAAGTGCAGTGTGGAACATGTTGGTGGGCATGAGGTGGTCACTGACTCCTGGCTTCTGCAAGATTGGCGGTGTGCTAAGGGGCCTTCACATGTGTTGTACTGAGCATGGCTGCATGAAGATATGTGTTGCTCCTATCTGTGTGAATGTCAAACGGTCCACTCTTGTCTCCCATCATGGTAGGTCAAGCTGCACCTTCGCAAGGCCGTGTGGAGGACAATAGCACGTGATGTACGGGCAGTGGGGGTGTGCAAGAGACGACACACACACGCCACAAGCGCTGGGACGACATATCCAGGCTGAGCAAGAATGTTGCCGAGATGACACTGGGGATGATTCCAAGATCAACCCGTCTGGCCCGACGCACCATGACCCCTCTAATGCACCGTATCATTGCTGTGACACATCCTGACCTGTCTGCCCGGCTGGGAGGGGGTCAACAGCAAACTAGCGGTAAGCAGACTGTATGTGTGTGAGACTTGTGAGTGCATGCATGTATAGGTGCTCATACACAGTAGTGACATCCTTGGTGTGTTTGTTTGGCTGCAATTGCATGTAGGTGCCATTAGCGGAGTGAGCATTAGCCTCCATGTCCGCCAGGTGGTCATGCCACTTGCTTTGTATTTGAGGGTTCCAGGACATGCCCTTGAGGTATGTGGTCCCATGGCATGACATGTGTGCTGGACTGCATGCAGTTGCCCTGTTTGTATTATGTACATGTTTCACAGCCAACACCGGTTCTTTGCAATGAGGATGTCTGGTAGGGGTGATTCGTGTGCAGGATGGGTGATACATGGTTTTCGACTGTAAGGAAAGTTGTGATTTTTTAACATTCAATACGTGAGTGTGGCACCTAGGTAAAACTCTTTTTTCTCTCTTTCAGCTTTGGCAGAGGGCACGGACCCACAGACTACGGAGATGAGTGGTGGCAATGCATCCGGATCTGAAATGACACACACGCAGACTGACACTGAAGAGGGCAGCCACGGAGAGGGGGACAGAACCGTACCAGAGGACTCACAAGTGGAAACACCATCTTCCTCATCATCAAACAGTGTTGGTGAGTCATCACTTTTGTCACAGACAGGGAGTGGGCAATCGACACCTTCAGTCGGGACACAGCACACAGGGCCCACACTGCCACCCACTGCAACATGTACTGCTTGTGCGCGCCAGAGTAGGGGGAGCAGAGTTGCCTTCGGTGCAGGCACCGCAGAGCCTGCCCCTGTGACACAAAGTGTACTTTGTGATGAGGCAGTAGATCTGCTGTGACAGCTGTGTGTAGGGCAGACCAACATGATCAATGCATTCCAAGACCACGATAGGAAGTTGGGGCAGGTGGTGGCATTCATGGAGGGGATGCATGGCGATGTTCCTGGTCTCCACAGAGCATTTCAGTCATTGGCAAACACTGTGTCTTCAGCCATTGTACAGTCGCATAGACAGGGTGCTACTTCTGTGCCTCCATCCACACCACTTGATGTTTCAGGGGAGAGTGAATTATCAGACCAGGCCTCTTATTCAGGTTATTTCATTAGGAGCAGCCACAGGCAGCAAGGCAGGGCACGGAGGGCACAGACACCATCCCCTAGGACTGGGATATCTTTCACCGAAGACGACTTGAGCTACACTGGATTTGACACACAGGATCATCAAGGGGTGTTGGGGGAAATGGCTTCACATGCTACACAGGCATCCCCCACAAAAGGAACTCCCAAAGCAAGGGCACCTCCCAAGTCCAGGGACACTCCCAAGGGCAAGGACACTACAAAGGAAAGGGCACATCCCAAGAGCAGGGACACTCCCAAGGACAAGGACACTACAAAGGAAAGGGCACCTCCCAAGAGCAGGGGCACTCCCAAGGGAAAGGTCACTTCAAAGGAGAGGGACACTACAATGGACAAGTCTGCACACAGGGACAGGGCACCGCCCAGGGATCAGGGACATTCCAGAGACAGGACACCTCCTACGTCCAAGGCACATCACATGCCCAAGGGTTCTCCCATGGACAGGAGCTCCATCAAGGACAGGCATACATCACCCCTGGCTGCACTGAGGCTGATGTTGTTGAAGGAATGTACAACACATGTGTCAGCGGTAGAGTCCCCCCATACCTCTACTCCCATCCACGCCCCGCAGAAGTAGAGGAAGGAGTACACTGTTGTTGCATCCCCCATTACACATGATGCAGAGGGCAGAAGGCAGGCCCACAGCAAACGCCAGGCAGGGTCCAGCACGTCCCCAGAGAGCAGACCACCACAAGCACATGATCCACCTTTGATGTCTGATGATGCCACTCCACTTACCAGTCCAGACATGTCCGGGATGCCCCTACATTTCACAAAGAAATGGAGGCACACACCAGTGACACCTGACCACCTCAATGTCGCTCCAGTACAGCTTTCCCCAGCTCCGAGAGCCACCCTGCCTCCTGGCCCATACAGCCCTGTGGCTCATCATTTCAGTGGTCCTAGTGGGTCAGCTGCAGTTCACTCTCATATGTCAGATAGTGGCACTGTGTCTATTGTACGCTGTCATGCATCATGTAGTAGCACTGTGTCAGTTGTGCCCTCTTCTGTTGCAGGTACTGGCACTGTGTGTGTCCGTCACTCTCATGTGTCAGATGCAGGCATGGTATTTGTTGGTCACTGTACAGGGACATGTCCTGGCAGTGTGTCTGGGTCTATGGCTCATGTGTCAGTCAGTAGATCTGTGGCGGTGTCTCACACTCCTGTATCTGGTGCTGGCGGTGTGTCTGGGTCTAGGGCTCATGTGTCAGTCACTACAGCTGTGGCTGTGTCTCACACTCCTGTTGCTGGTGCTGGCAGTGTGTCTGGGTCTATGGCTCATGTGTCAGTCAGTAGATCAGTGGCTGTGTCTCACACTCCTGTTTCTGGTGCTGGCGGTGTGTCTGGGTCTAGGGCTCATGTGTCAGTCACTACAGCTGTGGCTCACACTCCTGTTGCTGGTGCTGGCAGTGTGTCTGGGTCTATGGCTCATGTGTCAGTCAGTAGATCGGTGGCTGTGTCTCACACTCCTGTTTCTGGTGCTGGAAGTGTGTCCGAGGCGAGTAGTTCAAGCACTCCACCAGATTCTGTGGTGTGAGGTTTAGTTGCCATCACTCACATGTCATTTTACTTTGTGTGTAGATTGACGAATGTAACCACCCAGACATTATTAATGTCCTTGGGACGGGTCGCTTGACACACGTACTTGGGTAGCCAGTGATGTACCTGCTCTGTTGGCCTCAATGCCCTGTTGCTGTTATGATACTGCATTCTGCCCTCTCATGTGCTGCCAATGATGTACCTGTTCTGTGCAATGGACTGTTGATGCACTTAGCCCCTCTCATGTGCTGCCAATGATGTACCTGTTCTGTGCAATGGACTGTTGATGCACTTAGCCCCTCTCATGTGCTGCCAATGATGTACCTGTTCTGTGCAATGGACTGTTGATGCACTTAGTCCCGCTCATGTGCTGCCAATGATGTACCTGTTCTGTGCAATGGACTGTTGATGCACTTAGCCCCTCTCACGTGCTGCCAGAGATGTACCTGGTCTGTTGGCCACGTTGCCCTGTTGCTGTTCTGATACTGCATTCTGCCCTCTCATGTGCTGCCAATGATGTACCTGTTCTGTGCAATGGACTGTTGATGCACTTAGCCCCTCTCATGTGCTGCCAATGATGTACCTGTTCTGTGCAATGGACTGTTGATGCACTTAGCCCCTCTCACGTGCTGCCAGTGATGTACCTGCTCTGTTGGCCACAATGCCCTGTTGCTGTTCTGATACTGCATTCTACCCTCTCATGTGCTGCCAATGATGTACCTGTTCAGTGCAATGGACTGTTGATGCACTTAGCCCCTTTCATGTGCTGCCAATGATGTACCTGTTCTGTGCAATGGACTGTTGATGCACTTAGCCCCTCTCATGTGCTGCCAATGATGTACCTGTTCTGTGCAATGGACTGTTGATGCACTTAGCCCCTCTCATGTGCTGTCAATGATGTACCTGTTCTGTGCAATGGACTGTTGATGCACTTAGCCCCTCTCATGTGCTGCCAATGATGTACCTGTTCTGTACAATGGACTGTTGATGCACTTAGCCCCTCTCACGTGCTGCCAATGATGTACCTGTTCTGTGCAATGGACTGTTGATCCACTTAGCCCCTCTCATTTGCTGCCTTTGATGTACCTGCTCTGTTGGCCACAATGCCCTGTTGCTGTTCTGATACTGCATTCTGCCCTCTCATGTGCTGCCAATGATGTACCTGTTCTGTGCAATTGACTGTTGATGCACTTAGCCCCTCTCACGTGCTGCCAGTGATGTACCTGCTCTGTTGGCCACAATGCCCTGTTGCTGTTCTGATACTGCATTCTGCCCTCTCATGTGCTGCCAATGATGTACCTGTTCTGTGCAATGGACTGTTGATGCACTTAGCCCCTCTCATGTGCTGCCAGTGATGTACCTGCTCTGTGCAATGGACTGTTGATGCACTTATCCACTCTCATGTGCTACCAATGATGTACCTGCTCTGTTGTACCCAGTGTCCATGCTCTTGAATACTCTGAGATTATACACCTATTATGCTAAATAAAGCTAGTAAATCATATTTAGTGGTTTGTCGTTTTCATTCCTGGTTGTGTACTTCAATAGTGTATATATTGGCGCGATCGTCAATGTAGTTTCTCAAACATGACACTCCCCCTTCCAACGTCACAGCCCTGGCAGTTACTCCCCTTCCGACTGCAATTGGTGGGTTGGCGTACCTGAGTTGTCGTCGATGATGGTCCATGACTTGCTGGTGGTGGAGCACGAAGAGTATCGGAAATGCGTGTAGCGCTGGGTCCATGACGGCGATCTGCATGTGGTGGGTATCTGTGCAATGTGTAGTATCTTCGCTGTGGGTGATCCGCCGTGTTCACGCAGGTTGTTTTTCCACAACGATTTCATGTGTGTTTTCCGCCATCGTGATTTGGAGGATGGTCGGAGACGTCATTCCGTACGGCGGTGTCTCCGGATTGGTTAGGTCCGCCGCAGGTCGGGTGTAGTTCCGCGGCGGTGCGTGCTCTTCCGCCGCGTACGGACTTTTGACAGTGTTTTCCATCCTAATATGGCGGACGAAGTGACCGCGGCAGGCAGACAGGAAAAAGGCATTTTCCGCCTACTCCAGGCCGGCGGTCGCCCTTCCGTCCACCATCGTAATCGACCCCTAGGATAGGTTGTGGACAGACGGAAGAATAGCTACATGATCTATAAAAATGATATAAATCCTCTGTAGTATTGAGCCCGTTAGGCACCTTGCGCTCCAACTCGAGAATCATTTTTGATTCGCGTTGCCTTAGCATCTTATCTCTATCGCCACCCCTGCGTGGTTTGGGGACAGCAGCCAATACATAGTAATTGAGACACTCAAGGTTGTTATTATGTATCATCTTGAAGTGTCTTGCGACAGGATAAGAGCTGTCATTGTTGTCGGAGATGCTGCAAGATTCTGACATGCACCTGAAGCCTGGTACTCCCATTATACCTCAGGCCGCAGGTGAATGTCAGAACATAAACAGCATACTCCATCTTGCAATTAAAGATGCCCTTAATTGGCAACAGAGTTGGACTAAACGGAGTGACATATTTGGTAGTATTTATGCCAAACTTGCACGCCCTACAACTAGAACATTTAGTAAATCCCGGCCGGGGTTGTAACCACGATTCTATTTTCATAAGTTCAGGGAATTAATTAGAGACATGTGTGCACATGGAAGGGCCCTTCCGATAAGTGATGTTAGGTCCGCACGTTAGTTGGGGTGCAAGGATACCATCGGTCATAAGTATGGGCCAACTTTTTGTTAAAATGGCTCTGATGCATCGTTCCTGACAGTTGTATGTTGTCACAAACCTCAGACTTGGGTCATTTTTGATATTAGTAGTTTCTGGAGTGGGGACCTCTGAGGGGCTCAACGGGGATTCCCTGGATCTTTCCTTCAACTTGTCAGTAGCCATTTTGAGCACTCTGTCACTATATCCCCTATCTTTGAATCTTTTGAGGGCTTGAATAGTGCAAACTGCTAATTCTTCCTCTGTACTACAAATCCTTTTTAGTCGGAGCAACTCCCCGTAGGGGATGTTGTCAATGACATGGTGAGGGTGTGCGCTGCTGGCGTGGAGAACAGAGTTTCCCGCCATGTTTTTTCTGAATAAGGTGGTTGCAATTTTTCAATTTTTAACAAATACTCTAACATCCAAGAAATCTACAGTTTGTTTGCTCATTTTATAAGTGAATTTCAGATTTTCTTGGTTAATGTTGAGCTGTTCAATAAAATCGATGGCACTGATTTCATCACCCCTCCAAATCATAAATACATCGTCAATAAACCGTATCCACTGTACTATGTGTTTAGAGTAAGTGTCATGATGTTTACCCATGAGGACCTGCTTCTCCCACCAGCCTACGTGCAAGCACGCATAGCTGGGAGAGAAGCAGGCCCCCATAGCCACACCCCTTTTCTGCAGATAAATCTCTTTTCCAAAGACAAAGTAGTTATTGTATAAATTCCATGTGACAAGCTCTGTAATCATCTTGTTATGATTGTAACAATTTAAGGGGCGATTCCCTAAAAAAGATTCAAGTGCCCTCAGTCCTGTGCTATGTTCAATAGTAGTATATAAGGACTCAATGTCCAGGGCAATAAATACAGAGTCCGATGTCCAAGAAGTATTCTTTATCTTGCGCAGAAAGTCTCCCGTATCCTTCACATAGGTGGGCAAATCTTTTACCAAATTCTGCAAAAAATAATCCACATAAATAGCGATATGTTTCGCCATACTGTCAATTGCCAATATAATCGGTCTTCCTGGAACTGGTAGAATTTCCTTGTGGATTTTAGGGATTAAGTATAGCCTGGGCATGACTGGATGCTCTACATCGAGGAACTTGAACTCCTGCATGGAAATTAGGCCCTCTCTCTTGTATTTGTAAAGCATTTTTTTGAGAGTGTCTCTTGCTTTATCATATTCTTTTACACTGGCTTTCTGATAACATGTGATATCTGAGAGATGTCTGGTCACTTCTTTGATGTAATCTTTTTGCGGCCAAATCACGATGTTACCTCCTTTATCTGAACTACAGACAATGTTTTTATAGTCAGTTTTCAATTTGGTCATAAGTGCCCAGTATAGTTTTTCCCTATAATTTTTTTGTCTTTTGCGATGTTTGATTTGGTAATGTAGTTTTTTTAGATCTGCTGTCACCACCTCATGAAATGAGTCGATAGCGTCTTGGGGCATGGTCGGTATGAAATTGGAGCCAGGTTTGAATAGACTGCTACCTGCTCCTATTTGGTTGATGTTGGCCTCTCTGAGCTCTTGTTGGGTCGATAGATTGAAATCTGTACTATCATTAGTATCTCCCATTTGGTGCAAAGTAAGTAATGCTCTGGTGTCATGAGCTAACAGCGTAGTAGGATTCAATTCGATATTGGTTGGTTCCATTTCATTAAGACCATCCTTGATATAGAAGAACTTGCGCAATTTAAGTTTGCGTATATATCGAAAGACATCTATTCCGGTCTTTGAATAGTTAAAGTCACTTATTGGGCAAAAACTCAACCCCAGGCTTAATAATTGTTTTTCTGCCTCTGTAAGCGTCGTGGAGGAGAGATTTACTATTGTTTTATCATTTAATTTCTGTTCCGCCAATGTTGTTTCTTTTTTTTTTTTTGAGTTTGTGTTTTTTACGGCGATCCCATCTTCGTTGGTTGAGTTTTGCCCTTTTTGTGGCTGCATCTGTGGCTGATTTCTTGAACGTAGTGATTGAAGGTGAGCATTTACTAAAAAATCAACCTCCTCTCCTAATTCTAGCACCGTTGTTGGTTCTGCAGAGGTTGCCCCTGTTGTTGTACTGTCATCAGAATAGACACTGCTATTTGATGTTTCTTCATCACTCTGACCTGAGTTAATATCAGTACGCACAGGTTGTGGCATTCTTGTTGCATTTATGGGAGCACTCATGGGCGCTGTTGTTTTCTGATTCATTCTTGTTTTTTTAGCATTTTGGTATTTGCGCACAAACGTGTATATGCGACCCTGCTCGTAGTCCTCCTTGTCGCGTGCAAACTTGTACGCCTTACGCGCTTTGATTTTGTCTTCATGTTTCACTAAGCGCTCTTGTATTTCCTTTCTAGTTGTTGCAATTAAGTCGTTTGGTTCCAATTTTAACAATTCTTCATTGATTTCTTCCATTTCCTTAAATAGTGATATGCGATCGATTTCAGCATATTTGATCAAAATCTTGACCAAATTCCCTGATGCTTCCAGGTTACTGAGCCCCCACTCTTTGAGCATTTCAGGATTGGGCTTTTCATAACTTGGGGCTAAGAGTATACGAAGCCACCGTGGGACTCGACCTTCTGCTAGGTACATTGATAATGATTTGTGTTCCCACCGTTTAGTAGCTTCGCTCCGCATGCACTTTTCCATCTGTTTCATTAGATTTTTTAATTTTGTCTTCATTAGACAGAATGTTCGTTTGTGCAAGCTGTTCCCCCTCGATCATATACCTTGGGAAGATTGGAGAATAGTGTTACAGAGGCCGCCTCCCTGCCTCGTACTGTTTCAGCAGACATGCCGAGTGCACTGTGTTAATCACAATGGTATATAAAAAGTTCTTTTTTACACGGGTGCCGTACAATCTCCCCGGTCACCTGCTTGTTGCCTGTAGTCCTCCCCACCGCCTTGAATGCAGTATATGGAACACTCACCCACAGTGTTACTCGCCGTAGAATAACAAACTGCTCAACGGTCCGTTTTCACTTCACGGCTTCACTCTCGGCGTTTGTTCGAGGCGAGTTTGCTGTAAATGTGGGCGTGTCACTATCGACTAGTTCCGTGCTGCAGTCAGGGACCGTCATCAAATTCCGGTACCACGAAGAAGCGAACACATTGGTTGATGATGGCGGACTGCTTACGAGGAGTGGATTCGCAACGGAAGCAACCACCTTCCGTGAATTGTATCCAAGAATACTGGCCCTGCACCTCCATCTCGTATCTGGCGAACAGAAACCACGGCGAGTCCCAAGTTTTCAGGCAAAAGTTGTTTTATTTCACCACAGCACAACGGTCTGACGCGTTTCGGGAAGATGCCCTTGCTCACAGATAGTCTAACTAATGTGTGCCATTTTTTTAAATGCAATAGTGAACACCATGTGATCATAGATATTGAAAACATACTACTTAACATGTCTATGGTTATCCGATTCATGATCGAAGGGAAATGAGTAAAATTGCTCATCCATCAAATAATTCATATACTGAATAAATTCAGATGACAATCACCCCTGCTGACAATTTCATAAGAAAAATATATCTGCATAAATGCAGGATATTATCGAGGTAGTCTGAATTGTATTTGTGCAAAAAATGCAGCTGTAAACATATAACAAACGTGCAATATATATCGCAAATGTAAACATATTGACTGTGCAAATATATGCATTTGATAATATTATATCGATTTGGTTAAAAATCAATAAATAGTATAGAAAAATTATCAAAATGATATATAAATATATATATATATATATATATATATATATATATATATATATATATATATATATATATATATATATATATATATATATATATATATATATATATATATTACCTACTGGCGGTCACCAGTAGGTAGTTATAGTTAAGACCTACTTTCCATAGGAAATCCACAGCATTCTATTTGGAATAACTTTGGTGCTGGTGGACGAATCTTCGCGTATTTCTCCAAGCAAATGGCCTGCTTTAGCGACAGTTTCGTGCCGATAAAAGCGGCGATAATGTGTCGCCCTTTCTTGATAATATGACCCTATATTTGTCCCTTTTTCCATAATTTCTAGCCTCTCTTTTTATACTCCCCTCTCTCTCTTCTTACTCTTTTCTCTCTCTCGGTACTACTGTCTTTTTTTATATTGTGCTCTGTGGCCATATTGCCCTTCTTTGTCTTTATATTTTCCTGTTACTCCTCTTATTCCTTCTGTCTCCTCATTTTCTTCCCTTTCTCTTCATATTTCATTTTTTTCTTGATACTCCCTGTTCTGTCCTCTTTCTCGTTTCTCTCCCTCTGTATATAGTCTGGGTCAATTTACAAGCCCCTTGTGTGTCTTTGTTGTTTTATTGTGTTCGTTTTTTTGATGTAATAGTGGTAGAAACAATGTAGTAAATTGCATATGTATTTGGGAAATGAGTCAGTGTTGTTCACTGAAATGTAGTAATTATATACATGGAATATGTATAGTCAGTTAAACGTTTTTCAGTAGTAAATAGTAAAATGCATGGTCTCATTTTTTTTGTCTAATATCACACTGTGCATGTGTGTACATTAAGGATAACGGGGCATATTATTCTGATGTTAACCTGGGCTTCTATGGGAATTAACAAGGGTGTTTTATCAAGGCCATTATCGCCGTTTTATCTGCAGTTTCCTGCCGATAAAACTGTGATAATTTTAACACCGGTCCTTGATAATATGCCCCTGAATTCGCCCCTTTTTGCATACTTTCTACACTCTCTTGTCATACTCCCTCCTTTCTCGTCTTATTCCTTCCTCTCTCATTATACTATCTTCTTTTTCTTATACTTTGGTCTCTTTTTATACTTTTTTTTCATACTTGCTCCTCTTTTTGCATATTTGTCCTCCTCTTTATATTCTCTCTTGTCTTTATATTCACCACTGTTGTCATAGTTCTTACTGTCTTCTCTCCTTATACGGTCAGTCTTCGTTTATATTTGTCTTTTCTCCACGGGTCATATTATCAAGAAAGGGCGACACATTATCGCCGCTTTTATCGGCACGAAACTGGGCTTGATAATATGGCCTTGTGAATTCCCATAGAAGCCCAGGTTAACACCATAACCTGGGCTTCTATGGGAATTCACAAGGGCATATTATCAAGCCCATTATCGCCGCTTTAGTGGCACTTTCCTGCCGATAAAAGCGCGATAATGAATCCCCCTTTCTTGATAATATGGCCCCACATTTTTTTCTCTGTGGGCCATATTATCAAGCAAGGGCGATACATTATCGCAGCTAAAGCGGCGATAATGGGCTTGATAATATGCCCTTGTGAATTCCTATAGAAGCCCAGGTTAATGCTAAAACCTGGGCTGCTATGGGAATTCACAAGGGCATATTATCAAGCCCATTATCGCTGCTTTAGCGGCAGTTTCCTGCCGTTAAAAGCGGCGATAATGTATCGCCCTTGCTTGATAATATGGCCCTGTGTCTTTTTACATTCCTTTCTCTTTATTCATATATACTCTTCTGTTCTTATATTCTCTGTTTCTTCTTATTGTCGCTGTTCTTTGCAGGTACTCCCTAATTTTTTCTCATACTTTTATTTTTCTTCTAATACTATTCTCTCGGTACTCACATTTCTCTTCTCTTTTCTTATACTTTGCACTCTCTACTAATATTGCCGTCTTTTCTTATTGTCATATTCCTCTCCTCATTTTCCCTCCTGTTCTTATACTCCCCCCTGTTTTCATATTGTCCCCTCTCTTCTCTTACTTCTCTATGTCTCCTCATACTACTGAGTTTTTCTTATATTTTGTTTTGTCCTATACTCCCTATCTCTGTGTTCATATTTTCCTCTTTTTCTTCATATTTCTTTTCTATTTTCATGTTCTGTCCTCTCTGTTTATACTTCTTAAATCTGTTCATATTGTTTGCTCTCTTCCCTTACTCCTGCTTGACTCCCTGCATACACTCTGCAGCACTATCCTCATATTCTACGTCTTTTCATACTGACCTCTCTCTTTATATTTGTTTCTCTTGTCATACTTCTGCTTCTTTCATCATACACTTTTCCCTCTTCATAATCCTGCATCTGTTTATAGTCCTTTTTTTCTCCTCAGACTGTATCCTCTGTTTTTCTACACACCTTTTTTCCTCATGCTCCACTTTTCCTCACATTGTCCGTGCTCTCTTCTGGTACTGTTCTCTCTGTCCTTATACACACTGTTCTTTGCTAGTATTCCTTTTTTGTTCTTATTGTTGTACGTCTTTTCACATATTCCTTCCTTCTTTTTCTTTAGAGTCTTTCTCTCTCTTCTTATGGTGCCCCCTCTGTCCTCTCACCTTCTTTTTTTCTTCTTTTACTCTTTCTTCTCTGCTCATATTTCCATCTTTCTCTTCATACTCTCCCTTACCTATTCATACTTTCCACTTTATTCATAGTTCCTTTATCCCGTGTCTGTTTATACTCGCCTTTTTCGTTATATTTTCCCTTGTTTCATACTCCTTCCTCTCTTGTTGTAAGTACTTTTATTTTCGTAGTCTCACATTTGTCCTCATAATCCTCCCTCTGTTCCTATAAGTAATATTATAGAATATTTCATATATTTATTTTTGTAATATTATATATATTTTGAACTGAATGCGCTGTCGCCAGTTTGTAAGATTTTAATAGGTCATTCAGAGCGTTAGTGGGCCCAGACTGGTGACTTTGTGTGGTTTGCACCCCTATGTTGTGGATGTTGAGTTCACCAAGGATGATACATTCTAATGACGGGAATTGAAGCAATAAGGACTCTAAGTGGTTTGTTAGCGTGGGCGAGTTGGCTATAGGCCCGTATGGATTATGATAAATATTGATTAGTAAAATTGAAAAATTTCCATTAATCGAATGGCGCCCTTTCAAGATGCGCGCCTGAAGGGTGTCTGGAAGATTGTTTATTTCCGCGAAGTCCAGTTTCAACGAATGCTTTATGTAGACGCATATCCCCCCGATGGTCTTCCAAAAATGTTAGTCTTTTTTGCTGGCTTACCATATTCTGCATATCCTCTTAGTGAAAGGGGGTTGATCAACCAAGATTCTTGTATACAGATTATGTCCGCCTCCTCCATGAATTTCACCGCGGCTTGATTTTGGACCAGCTTTTTGAGCCCTGCGACATTCCAGATCATGATTTTCAGGCTATTAGAAATCCGGGTTTTATTTAAGCATTTCACTTGCTCGTTGTTCGTACATTAATAAAGTTGACCTGTGTCTTCAGGGCGATACCTGTTAGGAGCTGGGGTTTAATGCTAGCGGCAGCCAAGACCAGTCTTTGCTCGCACACCCCTTTGTTACGCATAAACGTTTGCCTTGACTCAAGTTGGTTGTTATCTTGATGGGGTTCCGTTGGTTAGGCCGGTGTTTGTACCGCCTTTGGACCCCTGAAGGATGGACGCCGCATTTAGCGCTTGAGTGGAGGGGGCGTTTGAACGTGGGTGCCCTCCAGCTAGCTGTTCCGGGTTTTGCGGCTGGGGATGCGGGAAATGAGTTTTTAAAATTAAGGGGTATTTTTGCACAGGCTTGGGCTTTATTTTTATACCCCAGCTTTCCAGAAGCATTTGTTGACTTTTCAGTGCCTCGGCCATGTCTGAGCTGGTAATGGTTAGCTCAGTGGTTTCATTTTTCTCCTCCGGGTCTGGCGGCAGGAAAGAGACAGTCTCAATGTCTGAAGTTTTTGTCCCTTCCAGCCCTGGGATGTTTGCGTAGAGTGTTAGAATGTTGCTGCGGTTAAGGATGTCCCACTTTCCCTGTGAAACATAGTCGGGGTACAGCATGATTTCCGGTCCTGGGGTTGTGTATGGTTTAGTTGGCTGGCGGAGTCCGCGACTTTCCACTTTTTTGCCTCAGCGCCGATTAGTAGTGGCTGTACCGCACCAGGTGGGTTAGCGTTTGCCTGCTTTATTGGCCCTGTTATCAGCTGGAAAGCCGCCGTAAGCGATGAGCTGGGCAGGCCGTTGTTGGATGGCATGTTTTCGGCGTACTCTGGTTTGATGGCGTCCGATGGCACTTGGGTTACTCTACACGTCCTGATCATGGTTTGAGCGGGGAGCTGGGAGCTTGTTGAGCACAAATCATAGTCGCTTAGGGGGGCTTGGTTCACTTCCCCATAGTTTCGTCCTTCCAAGTTGTTTACTTGATTTTGTATTGACGATGATGGAACTAGCTGAGGAGCTGCAAAAGAAGACGGCATTGTCGGGTCTATTGCTGCATTGATTGTGTGTGAAGCTTCCGGGGTTGGCTCATTTATTTCTACCATGTATGTAGCCTATTTTGTAACGCATTTTATTGTATAATGCGTTTCAAAAACTAGTTGTGGTAGGGTGCTTTTAAATTAAACTGTGAAGTGTGCTTACGAGTTTGTTGAGTGTAGAAGTATTTTTTTTCTGTTTTCTAGTCTATTATATTTGTGTTGACTTTTCTCCTTTAGCGTGCACTACTATAATATTTTATAAAATGTATAACTGTTAAAATCATCTTTGAAAGTAGAATGTAAGCATGTAAGCTGCTGTCTGTGATGAAAAGCATTGCCGGCTCTCGCAGGAAGTGGGGAGCCGGGTGGGACCGCGGAGGCCTTGGGGCTCTTCCCACGGTCCGCAACGTTACATTTGAGCCCTAGGAGAGGGGGTTCTTCGGGAATTATGAAAAATTTGTGATAAAGGCTATTTTTTAATGTTAGATTTATCGTACGCGTACCAAGCACGTATGGACGACGTACGGTGCGAAGAATGGAAGTCGTCCCATAAGCATACTGAAGGAAGAAAAAGAAGAATGTTTTTAAGAAATTTATGAAGTGTATGTGTTTAGATGTTGGATGGCTCTAAAAAGAGCCCTTGTGTTTATTGGTAGATTTTAGTACCTACAAGTAAGTACCAATGCAGAGTCTAAAGTTCAAGAGGAAGACTCTGTTTTCCTCATCTGTAAAATGTACACCGTCTCTCCTATAGATGTCATGGATATTGAAACGTACACTGTTGTGGTAGATAGACCCCATTCTATGGTCTAAGAGAAAGGCAGAAACAGATTTATTCACATGTTTCCTAGCTTTTTCAATCTGTGGACAATAGTGGTTGGACCGCTTCCATTTCTGCCTTTGGCATATATTAGAAAAGGCAGTTTTGGGGAATAGTGTCATCAATTGTGCAAAGGTGTCCTTCATAAGCATTTCCAGACCTACTCCTGTCAAAGTGCCTAGGTCATTGCCACCACAGTGCACAATTATGAGGTCAGGGTGTTGGAGATGCAAAAAGGATTTCACCAATGGTATCAATTGGTGCCACTTTAATCCTCTCTGTCCAATCCATTTAATGTCTACATTTGGTAAACGTAGGTCTTTGTGAATTCCTTCGCGATCTGCGTACCTTTGACTCCAGAAAATATAGCTGTGTCCCACAATCCACACTGTAAGCATCTTGAAGAGAGGTCTGGATGCACTCTGAAGGTCTCTGTAAATGAAATGGCAGTTTGAAATGGAAGATCTTTTCTAAAATGGTGGACAACATGCAGTTTTGAAAAAATGAAAGGAATGATTCGTTGTTCAAGAACATTCTACACTAAGCTAGGATGAATGTTTGTGTTTTAAAAGCACAAACATTGGTTAAGAAAAAATGATAGAGAAGAACGTTACATAAGATAAGCTGGTATATTCTCAAGTCAAGCACACTTGCTGTTTTAATTTGCAACAATGTATGATGAACTTTTCACCTGTGTGCTGAGTTAGGTGTTCCTTGAAGTGTTTCTATGGTAACTGGCAGATTGTGGAATGGGGGAAGGGTTGAAAGTTTTGTCAGTTGGAAAGGGTGCAAAAGTTCAAGCAATATAAAAGTGTGTTTCGTTTTGATGTAATGTGGGAATAAATGTGTTTTTTTATTTAATTGTATATGTGTGTAGATTGAGTGTGTAGATTGACAGGAAAGTTTGCTATTTGCTATTGGACCTTCTGTCCCCCTAGGACTGCTTAGGGGGGTTTACAATGATCCGAAGGTCAAAATGTTTGATGGCCTTTGTTGAGCCTTTGATGGCCCTGGGGACCACCACCTCCTAGGGCGGATCCTGTAGTGTTATGGGGTGCCTATTCCTGGGACACTGCTGTTTGCTATGGTAGGGCGAGAGTTCTCTTTCAAGTAGGAAAGCAGATTGCTTTTCGTCTGAGAGAGCAGCATGTACACTGGTCTCTCTGACAAAAAGCAATGCCGGCTCCTGAAGGAAGTAGAGAGCTGGCTGGGACCGTGGGGGTTTTGGGGCTTCCCCCACGGTGCTGAACGTTATATTTGAGCCCCGGGGGATGGGGTCCCCGGGGATTAAAAAAAATTAGTGTTAGATGCTATTTTAACATTTTTTTACTGTATATTTAGTGTACGCGTACTGTGCGAATTCTGAAAGTCGTTTCATAGGCGTATGTAAGCAAGAAAAAATCTATAAAAATATATATTTTACAGATATGTATGAAGTTTATGTGTTTATATGTTGGTTCTTTGTTATGAGAGCTTTTCTTTTTATTGGTACTTATAAGTAAGTTATTATACATAGTCTAAAATTGTTGAGGAGCAGTGTTTTATACAGTGCCGAACATTTGACCTCTGTTGACAGTTGACTTTTGCATGATATGTTGGGGGTAGGGTGGAAAGTTATGTCAGTTGGAAAGGTTTGAAATGTTAAAGCAATGGAAATGTGTGTTTCGTTTCGAATTACTGTGTGAAGGATTTTAATTGGTTATTTACATGTATGTATGTGTAAAATGAGAGGGAAAATGTTCCATTTTACAGTTCTGCTGCAAACACTGAACTAGAGAGATTCTGTATAAGAATGTCTACTGTGTGAGTGGCATTGTTCTTAATCTACAAATCGATTTGAAAGGTGAGTTGATAAATTGTATGGGAATGTATGTGGTTCATGTTTGTACATTAAGCAATTATGGGGCATATTATCAAGACAGACTAATCAGCAGAAAACTGCCAATAAAGCGGCGATAATGGGCTTGATAATATGCTGTATGCAATTCCAATCGAAGCCTATGTTAGATGTGAGGGACATGTAACATGGGCTTCGATTGGAATTGCATAGAGCATGTTATCAAGCCCATTATCGCTGCTTTATCTGCAGTTTTCTGCCGATTAAGCGGCAATAATTTTATCGTCTGTCTTGATGATATGCCCCTATATTCGTACCTTGTTAAACGTTTTATAGTAGTAAATGTGTTTTGCTATAATGCATGCTGTTATGTTTTATTGCTTAATATCACATTGCGCGTCTGTGTACTTTAAGGAATTATGGGGTATATTATCAAGAAAGGGCGATACATTATTGCTGCTTTTATCGGCAGGAAATTGCCGCTAAAGCGGCGATAATGCAGCCACTGTTGGCAGTAGGAGTTCCTGCAGGGCGGTGACGTGGGGAGGGGGAGGGGCAGAGTGGGGATTAGTAATCTTTGGATTATGGAGTTTAACAGGTAAGTAAACATATAAATACATGAAACTAATTTCGTTGCGTGCCCTGCATCACCAAATACAAAGCAGTGCGCGCAATGAAATTAATTTTATTTATTTATATGTTTACTTACCTGTTAAACTCTGTAATCCATACATTACCACCCCCCACCCTGCCCCTCCCCCTCCCCACGTCACCGCCCTGCAGGAACTCCTACAGCCGACCATGGCTGCAATAATGAGCTTGATAATATGCCCTTGTGAATTCCCATAGAAGCCCAGGTTATGGTGTTAACCTGTGCTTGTATGGGACTTCACAAGGCCATATTATCAAGCCCAATATCGCCGCTTTAGCGGCAGTTTCCTGATGATAAAAGCGGCGATAATGTGTCGCCCTTTCTTCATAATATGAGCTTATATTTGTCCCTTTTTCCATAATTTCTAGCCTCTTTTTATACTTCCCTCTGTCTCCTCTTCCTGATTCCTCTCTTTTGGCACTACTGTCTTTTTGTTATATTGTCGTCTGTGGTTATATTGCCCTTCTTTGTCTTTATATTTTCCTATTTCTTCTCTTATTCCTTCTGTCTCCTCATTTTGTTCCTGTTGTCTTCATATTTTTTTTTTCTTGATACTCCCTGTTCTGTCCTCTTTCTCGTTTCTCTCCCTCTGTATATAGTCTGGGTTGATTTACAAGCCCCTTGTGCGTCTTTGTTGTTTTATTGTGTTAGTTTTTTTGATCTAATAGTGGCAGAAATAATGGAGTAAATTGCATTTTTTTGGAAAATGAGTCAGTGTTGATCACTGAAATGTAGTAATTATATACATGGAATATGTATAGTCACTTAAACATTTTTTCAGTGGTAAATGATAAAATGCATGGTCTCATATTTTTTTGTCTAATATCACACTGTGCATGTGTGTATATTTAGGAATTAGGGGGCATATTATCAAGGACCGGTTTTAAAATTATCGCAGTTTTATCGGCCGGAAACTGCCAACAAAACAGCGATAATGGGCTTGATAATACGCCTTTGTTAAAGCCCATGCTAACACCAGAACATGTGTTTCTATGGGAATTAACAAGGGCGTATTATCACGCCCATTATTGTCCGTTTTATTGGCAGTTTCCGGACGATATTAAAACGGCGATAATTTCAACACCGGTCTTTGATAATATGTCCCTATATTCGCTCCTTTTTAAATGTTTTACAATAGTAAATGTGTTTTGGTAAAATGCATAGTCTTATAATTTTTTGGGGTAATATCACACTGTGTATGTGTGTACATTAAGGAATTATATTCGCACCTTTTTGAATATTTTCTACACTCTGTTGTCATACTCCCTCCTGTCTCGTCTTACTCCTTCCTCTCTGATTATTATATCTTCTTTTTCCTATACTCTGCTCTCTTTTTATACTTTTTTTTCAGATTTGCTCCTCTTTTTGCATATTTGTCCTACTCTTTATATTCTCTCTTGTCTTTATATTCACCACTGTTGTCATAGTTCTTACTGTGTTCTCATAGTACTCCCTCGCTCCTTATACGGTTAGTCCTCCTTTATAATTGTCTTTTCTCCACATGTTTGTCTCTGCCTTTTTGAGAAAGAACAGAGATGGGTCTTTCGCTTGGGCTCAGACAGAGATGGGCTTAACGACTCCATTCCATGGAGCCAATTACGCTAACCAAATGACATTAATCTGTCAAAACAAAAAAACTTCAGCCTAGTGCATATTGTCCCCTCTCACTATGAGTAACCTCAGCCCATTGAACATTGTCTCCTTTACTGCCACCTTCAGTCCCTATGCACTCCCGTAAATAGGTTATAAAATGAGAGATTGATGGCCCTGATTATATTTGAGCAAGTAGATATCATCCTTTCCTTTATTTTAAGCTGCACTGATATAACTACGTGCATATGGGGCCCACACTGCACCCTACCAAAAACAGCGGGAGTAGCGTCACTTTACTCGGACCCGCGCATGCGCGAACCACTTCCTTTGGCAAGCCGGGTACTTTCGCAGACACTACCTTCGTGCATATGCGCCGACGGATAGTATCCTTCATCTGCGCATGCTCTGTTTGTTTCTGGACGTGCCCTGTCAACCCGCGCAGTACCGGGATAAACTTAAAGGCAACATCCATTTTTGGGCATTTTCCGCTTTCAATTAAGGGGCAATCATCCTATTGTGACGATACTATAAAATGGGCAACCTCCCACAGGACCGACACATCGTCGGAGCCGCGTTGAGGGGAGGAAGCCAAGCAGGCACTACTGTAACCGTGAGTGTGTGTGTATGTGAGAGGTGTTTTTCCTGCTTGAATCTGGATCTACCATCTCTGATCCTAATAGCCTGATTGCTTAAACACCTTATAGGTTGCCAAAGTGGGCAGGACAGGAGACCCCCAATACTACGCATCTGGCGCATGTGGTTACTAGATCTGTGATCATAAGTAAGCAACAGATTTCCTTACAGCATGCTTTCCATTCCATTTTCCCATAGTATGGTACCTGATGATGATTTTCAAGAGACGATTAATGTGTGTCCCTGTCTATTTGTTTGTCTGTTTTTACTTTCTCTTTCCTAGGGTTCCTGGACCGCATCTGGTTCCTTTTTACCCTGTTATGTGATTACACATTTGTCCTACATTTTGGTTTACTGTGACCTGTGTGTTCCTTCACAGGTTCAGTAATTTCGCCAATTGGGCGCAACGAACTTTAATAAAACAGATAGGTACATTTCACCTAGGTTTATTTTTGTAGAGCACACTTTTACATCTACACTCATGTGAGTAAGGTGAGGATACCTAGTGCATATCCTTGTCCTGAAGAAGGAGTTCTTTACTCCGAAACATGTTGACGACGCACTTGTGAGGTTATCTTACCCTAATTAGTAAAGACTACCTCGCTTGCACTTTTTAACGATACCAGCCGGGGACTGAATAAAATTTTTCGAAACCCACGAGCCAGGTATTTTTTAATTTTTCGTTCTTTCACCTCACTACTCATAGTAATTCACCCTCACTCACACCAACACATAGTTCACCTACAAGTGCTCCTACGTAGTCGTGAGTCGCAGCACGCCGCATTCCGTAGAGGTTTGCGAAGACCCCGATGATGAAGCACGACACCAAGGGGCCTTTTGGTGTGTGAGGGGTATTTAAACAACACTGGTTGCTCCCCACCACTGTAGGGATCACCAAACTCAATTTTGTGGATTCCTTTTGTTTATGCGTACTTCTAGGGGAGACAGAATCCACTTCTCCTCTCCCTCCCCCCTTTGTTTATTACATGTCTCTGCCTTTTAACATTCTTTCCTCTTTCTTCATATATACTCTTCTGTTATTAAATTCGCTGTTTCTTCTTATTATCGCTGTTCTTTGCAGGTACTCCCTATTATTTTCTCATAGTTTTCTTTTTGTTCTAATGCTCTTCTCTCTGTAGTCACATTTCTCCTCTCTTTTCTTATACTTTGCACTCTCCACTAATATTGCTGTCTTTTCTTATTGTCATATTCCTCATCATTTTCCCCCCTGTTCTTATACTCCGTTTTCATATTCTCCTCTCTGT